>NW_026068036.1:1974661-2020508 GCF_014885135.2 Alexandromys fortis
ACAGATGTAGAAACATGTGCAGCCCCCTAGCTTCTGGATTTGGTTCCCATTCTCTGCTTGTGCAGAGGATTGCTGATCTGTGAGTCTACCTCTAAATCAAAAACCTTTATTATACTCAATTCTGAGCTAGTGTGGGACAATTTTATTATAATCCTCAATACTTTTCCATGTATTAATTGCTATATATTTCTCAGTAACTCACCTGATTATAAAATTATTAGAATCAAATGACATGCTTTTGCTTTTAAGTATCTTTTACTATAATTTGTATATTTTTAATAAATAATATACTCAAATTTTTCAAAATGAGTTTTATAATTGATGTTGGCAGAAACATTGCCTATACTTGAAAGGGAAGAGTAAAATACTACAATATATAGTATGTTCTTGAATTTGTTGTTATCATATGTTGTGAGATATGTAATTACACTGTGGAATCTGAGTGTTGATTCGATGAAATTTACATTGGGTCAGGAGGCTGCGTTAGTAGCTAGTTGACAGGAAGTAATCATAGAGCATCAGATGGCATCTAGGAGAGATAGAGAGAGAAGAAAAAAGTAAGGAGGGATTTGGAGTGATGGTGATTTTTTTTCTAGTTTGGCAAAATAAAAGCATGGGTCTTTTGAAGATACCAGCAAGGAGAGGTTGACCATTTGCTGCTCGGTCTCTCTGAGCTAGCAGGTTTTCACCCCAGTTTTTGAATCATGAGTCTTATTCATAAATTGAACGATAGAGATTTAGTTAAAACTACCTCTAGTGACAGTGACAGGACCCATGAATAGAATTCCTGTCAAGATGATGGCTCAGCTGTCTGGCCACTGCTAAAGAAGCAGGGCAGCAACTTCAGAGTTGCAATTGCTGACAGAAATCATAGAATTTTAAGTCACAACCACTATTCTGAAGTTAAAATAGCCATTAGCAGACATTTTAGCATTGCTGGTGCTAGAATGCATGATGAATAAACTCTATGAAATCCATTGGCAAAATGATACCCTAAATGCATACATTTAAGAACTCAAAGGAAAATGCCAACTTCTCATAGACTCTTTCTTTTCTATTCTCTCTGAAACAATAAAAACAAATCAGAAGTTAAGAAAGTGGTCAATCCTAGAAATATATACATATAGGCAGGACTATAGGGACTCAGCAGGTTGTATTTATATGGTCATACATCTATACGTATATGTGACAACAGAAGTTGAAGAAAGGGGTTTTAATTTGAGATAGATGGGAGTGGACATGGGAGGGGTAGCAGGAAAGATAAGAAGGGAGGATGATTCTATCATATTGTAATAAAATTCGAAAAGGTATAAGGAAGAAAACAAAGTGAAAAGGCTATTTTTTCCCTGTGTGTGGTGAAGAACCTACAGATCTTCCACTTCACTGGATTAGAATCAGTTCTCATGTCTACAAGGAAATGAAATGATTACTTGAATCAGCAAGGTAATTAAGTATGGGTTTCCAGATCTGGCTCATTTGTGAGAATATATCTTCTTGCTTTCCTACGATTTGGGGAAGCCAATATTTATAAGTTCAGAGGTTATCTTCCTGTTCAAAGGAGAGAGGTACTTAAAGTTCTATGTAACAGTAATAAGCTAAGAAAAAGAGCCTATCAATTGGAGAGTGGGGGGACATGGGAAGAGTTCAAAGGACAGTAGCTGAGAGAACATGATGGAAAGAAATTCTATTTACATTACACACACACACACACACTACATACACACACTCACACCCTGTCCAGGATGTTCATGATCCAAGTGGTGCTTATAGTTTGAGAATAAGCTTCTGGCAATGGTCTTGAAGTTACAACGTCTCTAGGAAAATTCTAACACTGGATCCTTGAGGAAAGCCAGGCGTCTCTAATGATCCTTCCAGATAGTAACACTCATGTCTCAGCAGTAAAAAAAAATTATTATGAGATTTATTAGGGTAACACTCATTTGTACTTGCTCTAAAAAGTCACCTTACACCTACGTAAAGAGGATTATTTATGTAATTATCTGAGCATATGTCCCCATCAATGACTTTATATAATCATTTCATGGCATTCAAATTCAGCACAGAAGCATCCAGACCTACGTACAAATATTATTAGGATAATGGGTTTTCATTTCTAGAGGTCGTTGGGGAAGGGATTAATTTTCTTGCTGTATTGTACACACAGTGCAATGTACAGAGCTATGCTGCAATGCTTCTCCCCTGAAAATTGCATTTTGATATAATAAAAAGGACACTCTCACAACAATTTAACAATTTTAGCTACATTAACCGCATTCCACTCTTTCTTTGCCAGCTAACTTTGATGCCTTTTTTTTCTTTTTCTTTCTTTCTTTTTTTTTCTTTTTCTTTCTTTCTTTTTTTTTTTTTTTTTTTTTTTTTTTTTTTTTTTTTTTTTTTTTTTTTTTTTTTTTTTTTGGCTAGCATCGATTTCTGTGAAGTTCGAAAGGGAAATATTTAAAACGCTTTTTTTCTTTTTTAGGAAAATTATTTTCCTTCCTTTTTTGGGGATGATGAGATCTCATCTAGTTCTGTTCTATACTGTAACATGTCTGTGAGACGCTGTTAAACTCAGCAGCATGGAGAATTAAGAATGATAGAGAGAAGTCATGGCTTATTATTTTTGAGTTACAACTTTTTATCAACAATAAATTTTTAAATCTGAGGTACCAGGTAAAGTTTGGGCATGGTAGGGTGTTTTTTTTTTTCCTAATACACTTATATTGTAGATCTTAGCTTTTTTCCCCCTCTTTTAGTTGTTATTTAATTAGAATGTCCTATTGATCCTGTAACTCTGGGAAATGTCTACCTGACATGTGGGAACAACGTTTCCTCCATGAGGCAGTAAGTTGGAAAGAACACCAGCTTACAAAGGATCACTTACTTCTGAGGAGTCAAGGAAGTCTTGTAACTTCTCCAGGCTGTGAAGAAACACTTTACAAGGCTGAAGCAAATGTAGATGAATAGTAGTATGTAATGAAAATCAGCTTATGCAGCCAGAGACAATATTGTCAAAAACCGATGTACATGTTACATTTTCTTATTTAAATTTAAGTTGAAAGCCTTTGGATTCTGGTTCTACCATTGTGTCATAATTAAATAAAAAATAACTTCTTCAGTAAATAATGAAACCGTAAAAATCACAAAATTAGAAGAGCCCTTGAGAGCTCCCATGCTGGTTCGCTTAGCTGAAGAGACTGGGTGGGACCCAGGAATGAGGTTTTTCTAGGCGAAGCTAAAAATACTGACTGTGAAATTCTTTATACACCGACTATTGGTGCAATTGTGAGTACTATTTAGATTGTCATTGATTTTGAAATATTCATTGCTGGCATACAAGGATACCATTTTTTTAAAGCAATACATTCAATGTTTTCAATGATCATAACTGCATTTCAGTTAATATTTTAATGAATATTTAATCTTCTTTGTTCAGCTTTTTTTTCTGCACATGATCATAACAATTCGTATCTAACTCCCGTAAATGATGATGAACATCCATAATCCATTGAATGACAAAAAAAAAAAAAACAACAACAACAACAACAAAAAAAAAAACACCAGATACCCACCTACATTATCTCTTGGGAATGTGGGTTTTGTGTTCTCAAAGGTGTTTCTTGTTGTCTAAGGCATTGTATCATTAGAGAAACCGGAGAAAACTGGGATGATGGTCGAATCTTGTATTATTTTTTGTGAAAGAAAAGTACAGAGATTATCTGAAGTCTTTGTGGCTAGACCATCTCAACAAGACGCTTTGGAGTTATTCAGGATGCAGAATTTTGAGGAAACTGCAACAGAAGCATTTCAAGGCTGAATCACCTGGGCTATTTGTCTTTTTTGGTATCTGGTCCATTTTTTTTTTTATAAATGGAGACTGTACTTTTGTTTCCTGGCCATCCAGATGTGAATAGTCACACAAAACTATATTAATTACAACACTGTATGACCAATGACTTGGGCATATTTCTAGCTAGCTCTTATGTCTTAAATTAATCAGTTTCTATTATTTTATATTTTACCACAAGGCTTGTGGTTTGTTACCTCACTATTTGCTTCTTGGGAAGCTATATGGCATCTGCCTGACTGTGCCTCTTTACTTCCTGAATTCAGTTTAGTTTTCTTGCCTGCCATAGGCCAAAGCAGATTCTTTATTATCCATTGGTAATAAAACATATTCATATCACACAGAGGGTAATCCCACATCATTGAGTAGGATCCCAATTCAGTTTTTTTCAAAACACACAAACTTTTAATGTTAACATATATATCTGTGTTAACACAGTATGGAATGTGCGGTGTGCACAAGTCAGCTAAAGATTTTCTGTTTTATGTTTAAGCAGGTAAAATGTATCTATCAACTTTATAAGTCTGTTTGGACTACATAACAAAACCTTTATCCTTTTCATATGAAAGGATATATAATAATAAGTTGTGAGGACTCTGAGACAAACTAAATTTGTACTTGCATTCCGATCCCAGAGTTCTTCTCATAGTAGAGAGATCAGTATAAACATCAACTGTCTTTTAGTTTTGTTTTCTTTTTTTTCCCTTCATATCTATAGCCAAGATCCTCTGGAGGTCTCCCCTGATCAAATTTGTTCTATATTAATTTTGAAGAGATCCATAACTTTTTGTTTCCTGTGGAAATAAAGGTTTAACTTCTACCCCAATACAACACATTTTCTGACTTCCATTTTTAAGTTAACAGATTCTTAAAATATATGTTGGTTTATATTAGCAGTTTCCATAATCAAATGTTTCCCAGAAGTTATTGGTTATTGCACATTAGCATTTTAAAAATTCAAAGTCAACAAAGTACCATACAGGACCCAGACACCTTGTGTATTTTCCACCTTTACATGCCTTATAATTTTTATACTTACTCTTTCTTTAAAGACTTTATTATTTTTAAACTATTTTCTATAAGAGTATATACTCATTTTCTTTTTTTTCTTTAGCATCTAAGCACATTTTTAAACACACTGTATTTTTTCAGAGTTTTTTTTTTTTTGTGTGTGTGTGTGTGTGAATGTGTGTGTGACGTCTGGACCTGGCTTTACTAAGTGCCTATAGTAGTCTCTGACCTTATGAGACAAATCTTAAACTGACATCTCAGTTGCTGTGTGCCTTGACTAAGCACATGGCCCTGGAAGCTGGCTCAAACCCACAGAAAGTGGCTGGGAGATGCATCTCTGTACACCATCAAGAACCAGCCCACCTGAGAGACCGTGGGACTAGGAATCTACATCCAGCTCCTTATAAGAAACTTTTATTAGTTTCCTCATACTCTATGTTTGGATATTCAAGCTTCCATGTTGGATGCCATATGTAACAAATCCTTTATATCCAACCAGCCAGCTATCAAATATTGACACAGCTGCTTATTATTAATGATGAAATCTCTACCTTAGCTTAGTCTTGTTTCTAACTAGTTCTTATATCTTAAAATAACCCATTTTCTTGATTTTCATCCTGAAAAGTACCACCTATCCTGCTTCTTCTATGTCTCCTGGCATCTCTCACATGCCTAGTTCCTCTTCCTCTTTCTTTTGCTTCCCAGAAATCCCACCTATACAGGCCATCCAGCCTCTTATTAAACCAATCACAACAATACATTTTTACACAGTGTACAAATATCCCACAACAGGTCATCACTCTGAATAATGAATTCCCTTGTTTTTAATACACTGACCAGTTTTTATTTGCTTTTTTTGTACTAGTCTGCAGAAAGAATCAATGGCTGATATGCTGAACAAACACGTCTACATACCTAATCTCCCATCCTTGGATTTTGGAGATAGAGTTTTCTTATGTAATTCAATGTGGTGGCTTCAAACTTGTGATCTTCGTGCTGCAGCATCCCAAATTTCATGCTTACGGGTTTGTGATCCTCTGCCTAGCCCCCAGTAGCCTTCTTTTTCATTACTGAAGAAGCAAATAAAGTCAGGTTTGTTAACCCACAAGCCGAGCAAAACTACCAACCTCCGTCACAAATTTATGTAATTTCTGATGTAAATCTTAGTGTGCACTTTGTTTGGCAAATTAACTTACATCTAAAACACTGGTTCTCTTGGCAGATGCCCAGAAGAAAACATTTAAATAATCTGATCATGATTGTCCCTTATAATTTCTTATAATATTAATGAAATGTTAATTTTTTTCACCAAAAACAATAAGAAAAGTGAAATATATAATTGGATAGTAGTCTGGAGTTTAGAAGAAACAACCTGAATAGAAATCTAATTTACAACCTGTTCCTATGCAAATATTCTAGAAAACTATGAGTCGATGACAAGAAACTTCATGAATAAGAAAGAAATAGGTGCATAACTCTAGAAATATATCATCATTGATGGACTATCTGAGGAATAAAAACTAGGGATAAGAAAAAAAAAGAAGTAATAGAGGAAAAATAATCAGGAAAATGTGATGTGGTAGAAGCAGAGTGGGGACCATGCAAGAAAAAATAATTTGCTTATATGATATTCTAAGAGAATATTCAAGATTCCTTCCTTACTTAGAAGTCTGAAGATGACTGATATTTCTTGAAAGAACAGTTTAATAAAGTTTTAGCTTATTTGATAAAGATATATCAAAACAGTCAACCTAGAAACTTCATAAAGAAGGAAGGTTCATTGAACTTACAGTTTTGGAGGTGGAAATCCAAAGTTGGAGTCTCAAAAATGGTTCTCTTGGCTGAGGTAGATCATGATGTTTGAATCAGAAAGAAAATAGCTGTATGCAGTATAGTTCAAGCACAGAATGTTGTATGAATTTTTTGTCCTGCCCAGTTCCCACAATCGTTAAGTCCTAAAGAAATCACACAGAAGTTTACATTAGTTATAAACTGATTGGCCTAGTATCTCAAGCTTCTTATTAACTCTTACAACTTATATTAGCCCATTATTTTTATCTGTGTTAGCCAAGTGGCTTGGTACCTTATCTGGCAGGGTAGTCACATCTTGCTTCTTTTATGGCTGGGATAGGACTGCAGACAAAGCTTTCATCTTTCCAGAATTCTCCTGTTCTCCTTGACCCGCCTCTACTTCTTGTCTAGTGGTCCCACCTATATTTGCTGCTTGGCTACTGGCCAATCAGCATTTATTTAAAATAGAATTGACAGAATACATTCTAACATCACTAAAGGAGACTGTCATATACATAATATCCCATTCTAGAGAGAGAGCAAGCAAAGATGAATCTATTTCTATGGAGTGTGGCTTAATGACTTTCTATTAGGCTCTGCTTCTTACGGAGGCATATGTACTGTCCTATGGGTGATCAAGTGTCAGGGACATGAAATCTTAGGTAAAAAATTGTAAATCATAACAGATGTCTTGGGCAGGGTGTTACTCAGTGAGCTAATGTTTTAAAGAGATACCATGACCAAGGCAATTACTATACACAGAAGCATTTAACTGCGGACTTGACTACAGTTTCAAAGTGTCAATCCATTATCATCATGGTATATATCCTGGTGACTGGAACAGTAGCTGAGCACTGCATCCAGATCAGCAGGCAGGGAGATTTAGACTGGGTCTGGCACAGGTTTTTGAAACCTATAAGGCCAACCCCACTGGCACACCACTTTCACCAAAGCCATAGCTTGTTTAAACCTTGCAATCCTTTCAAACAGTTCGACTCTCTAGTGTTCAAGTATTCAAATATTTGCTTATGTGAGGATTCTTACTGAAACCACCACAGGGGAGAGGATATATTTAAGTGGATAAGAGGTGATACAATTAAGAACCTTGTTTAGACAGAAGTGTAAACTGGTATGTAGTTGTTAAAAGATGTAAAGGTAATAGAAAATTTGCTTTACAGTTAATTAATGGACATGACAGATTATGACTTTCTTGCATGTTAAGGAGTACAGTGAGAATGAACTAGGGGAAAGTGAGAGAATTATAGTCAGCAAAACCTATGCTCTGAGGGAGAGAAACAACCCTATGCATAAAAGAGAAGAAAAAGTCTTGGAAAGACTGGGAAGGAAAGACAGAAAGCCGAAGGCAAGGGAGCAGTTAGTCCTGGTGAAGAAGAAAAGGAGAAGGGCAAAAGAAGGCACACAGGTTTCTAAATTGGGTGGTGTGAACAAGATGACTTTTCCAGCCATGTTCGCTACTTCTTTACAGTTGAAATTGATCATCAGTTGTATGTGAGGAAAGAGTTGAGAACAGAGGAAGAGCTATTTAGGGATACCATACTTCAGGAAAATGGGGAGAACTAGATAAAAGTATTGAGCACCCATTTCTTGTGTGGGATTCTGACTGAGCAGTCTGAGCTGCTTGTATAATGATATCTTAATGAAACTGGTGGTGGTGAACAGAAAATGGTAGGAGTCATCCCAGGTTCTGGAAAAATAGCAAGATTAAAATACAAAACATTCCGAGTATCTTAATCAAGCACAGACAATAGGTGCAGGATAAGGATGATGGTGACACCTGGAAGGTTTGAGAGAAATTGTGAAATTGATGTCCATGGATCAGTGACCTTCATAGACTTGGGTATTGGGTCAACAGGCCTAAAACTGAAGATGGAGTCAATCACCTCTCTGTCAGTGCATTCTAGGATAGTAAAGATCCATTTTGCATATATAAACACCTTCATCACTGTCTAGCCTGGCCTAGGCTCTAAATTATGCACACTAAATCAGAAGACAGATCCCTGTGCCTTGCACAGTGTCTATCATCTGTAAACTAGACTCTGTTTTATCTATTGCATTCTGCCATGGTGAGAAACGTTGTGCCTGACACCTGATGAACCTAGAAGAAAAACATTGCCTGTGAGCTTAATAAACGCTTTGGTTGATGAGGGTGACATGATGATGCCCTGCTTTCTAAGTAAGTAGCATTAAAGCAAATATTGGCTTTCTCTGAATGGTAAAAAGGACACCCCTCATTAATATTTATGTGTAAAGTTCAAAGTTATGAATGTAATACGATATTTTTCTCCTGTTACACAAATTAGTCTTCTATAATTTGACATGGCTTTGGAAGGAATGCTGTTATTTAAAACAATGCACGTGTATTGATGCCTTCATAATTTAAAAATCTATTAAATTATTATTTAGAAAGATTTATAAAGTGATAATTTATATGTGACAGACTACTAAAGTCAATTAGGATTTATATTTAGCCCTTCTGTGATACTGTGCTTTTTTTCTTTCTAGCATTTGTGGGATTTTGGTATTTGGAAGGTGACTACTTAGCAAATAGTACTGTGTTCCCAAGAGTTGCTTTTATTTTTAAGACATTAAATATATTTTAGAGGACTAAACTTTCAAATAACATTTAATTTTCATCATCTCATTTCAGAAAGCAATAGCCTTGAATAAGCATCCGTGTTGATAGATTTAAAAGAACATGGCACTAAAATTCTTTTAAAAATAAAATAAAAGCACAACAATTCATAGAAAAATGTATAATAAATCTCACCGTCTTCCCTTTGAAACCATCTATGAGACATGATTTAGGGGTAAAAAGGGACACTTTAAGGAGGAACACTGTATAATAATACTGTTGGGGTTTAATTTATTTTACATTCCTTGCATTGAAGAATTGTGTCTTTAGAAACACTCTTTGAAGTTTGCAGTCCTCTACACTAAGAGTTCAGAAGCCAAAAAATAGCGAAGAGACGAAGGAAAACCTAGGGAAGGAAGGCACTATAGTGCTTAACCTTTTGAAAGGCCAAGTTGAGAAGTGTCATGTCATTTCATGATCATACATGGACATTGTATACCCATCTCTGGTGAAGTCCTGAGTGAAGACTGACCGAGCACTCTGTTCACTGTAGATACTGAACATTTCACCTACATTTCAGCACTTTTGGGCTCCTCTCCTAAGCTGCCTGAGTGCTGGCTTTGCCCAGAGTAGCTTTCTTGGTGAATGCTACACCTCTGCAATCTGTACCATCAAACCACACCAGAGTAGCTTTCTTGGTCAATGGCATGCCTCTGCAATCTGTACTGTCAAATCACAAACTTAAAGCTCACTCACCTTATTTGGACCCCTGGCAACTTGTAGGGTACCTACCAATTCCAGGACTGACTGGGTAGAGTCTCAAAGCCTTAGGCACCTGCATGGAAATTCTCCCTTCTCCTGCCCAATTCTTTTACTCTTTCAAGGCTATTGATCTACACTGCATTCCTGGATGAACCTCCCCAAAGCAATTTCCAGCTAGAGCCACTTTTGCAGAGACAGTGACTGCATCAGAAGCAATCCTTCCCATGTTTCTGTATTCCAGTGGATTCAGCACTCCAATTAGTGAACTCTCCTGGCTCTTGCAGATTCCTGCTAAACATTTAAGGTGAAACTGAACTTTTATTTTCCAGCAAACTCACCTATCTGTTTTATTTCTGTGTTGATGCACTGACATCAACCAATCATCATGAGAATTTAAAATAAATCTGTAAAGCATACATCGAGGTTAGGCTCCAAAATGTTTTTAAAATGGAATGATTTACAATAAACACATTTGGAGAAAGTAAACTACCTGATTTAAAAGAGAGACTATCTGTAAATGAAGAGTCCGTAAGTGACAGAGAATGGAAAGGGAAAAGCTGGAATACAAGCTCAAAGGCATACCATTGTTCTTTGTGTAAACATCTTGCCTCTCTGGAGGCATTCACCCTACTCCCTCCCCTAATTTTCCAGGTTCTGATGCTTTCCATAGGAGAATAGTTACTCTATATAGTGAAACACATGAACAAGATTTCCTATCAAAAATGGCTTTACCTCCAACATCTAAATGATTTTTGAGAAGAGATTTCCCCCCCATGGATGTCAATTTTCATAGTTGGACATTTAGGATTCAGGTTTTATTTTGAATGTTTTGATTTGTGTTTGTTGTGGGGAAACTGTTTAGTTTCTTCTAAGTGATATTTGATTGCTATTTCTGTGTTAACTTTGTGGAACAGACAAGTACACAAGCCTGTAGGTATCGTCTTGACAACCACATTCCAAGAGCCATGAGAGAGGTGGCAATGATGTGAGTGGCATTCAGACTCTCACAAATACTTCTACAGCAATGGATTTGTTGCTGTCATTATTTTTCATAAAAGCATTTCTTCTCTATTACCCAAATGAGAGTTATTGTTGTCATTCTTTTGATAATTGCATTTGTGGTACTTAGTTCAGTGTTCTTAAGATTCTGTAAATCCTACTTAGCCTTTTATGAACTTAATGTTAATGAAAATAATGGATTAATTGGCTTGCAAAAATAAAATCAATTATCAGCTAGAACAATGTAAGGCCTTATTTGGTTGGTCACCTTGAATCATATTAGACCAATCTTTAACAAAAAAAAAATTGTCACATAGAATCAACTGCTGAAGATACTCAGACTGTCTTTGGGCGAGATGAAACATCTTTTTTTCAGAAGTTTTGAAAAAGAAAATGTAAGGCTTGTTACATTATCAGGTGGTCAAAATTAGCTTCATATGTGAAGCAGCAGGTTCCTTCTGTCATCATTCTTTTATTAATTTTATAGGCTCAGTGTTTTGAGTGATGTCATTGTAACCAAACAAAGCTCAAACAGGCTTACGAACACCAATAACAATGTTGTTTACCACGATAGGTGTCTATTCTAAGTTGAATTACAGTTAGAATTAATTTGTTATCCACAATGGCATTATTTTTTCCATTTTTGAAAAAGTTATTTATTTAGGGGGACTTTGTAGACATGTCCTCATCATCTAATCCTAATTTTTTCTCAAGTACTCTGACATGAATTGCCATTCACACACACTTCTGGAGACCTGTTTCCAATGTGTACTACATGGAAGATGCAAACCACAACATGACCATAGAGGTAATTTTCCTACCAGTAAACCTTTCTTGATTTTCTTAATTAACTCCCTCTGTTGCCATCCTGTGCTATGATAACATTTAGTTTATCTATAGTGCGTTATTTAGAATTCTATTTCTGTGAAGAGACACCATGACTAAGGCAACATTTACAATCCAGTAATTAAATCCTTTCCTTTATAACACGTGGTGGGAGACAGAGATACACAGGCAGACAGGATTCTGAAGAAGTAGCTGAGAATTTTATATCTGATCCTCTGACAGCAGGAAGAGAGAGAGAGAGAGAGAGAGAGAGAGAGAGAGAGAGAGAGAGAGAGAGAGAGAGAGCAGGGGAGGGGAGATTGGGCCTGGCATAGGCTTTCAAAACCTCTAAGCCCATTCTCATCTGTAGGATTCCTTCAACAAGAACATACCTACTACAACAATGGTACTCCTTCTAATCCTTCAAAACTATTCACAAATGGGGAAGAAGGCAGGCAAATATATGCAAAGAGTTCACCAACAAGGGACTAAGCCAGAAAATATATAAACCTATGGGAGGCATTCTTATTCAAATCACCTCACACACTTAAAATAATCTTTAAAAACACCAAGTCCTTTAGACTTACTTTTCTAGTGTCAGTTTTGTAGTAGACAACAAATACATAAAGTTTGTGCTGTGTGTTAATGCTCTTGTACACTGTAAAAATTTGTCACTCATAATAGTTTGATAAAGCACTGATTGACCAGTAGTCAGGCAGGAAGTATAGGCATGATGACCAGACTAAGAATTCTGGGAAGAAGAAAAACAGAGAATCAGTCACCAGCCAGATACAGAGGAAGCAAGATGAGAAAGCCTTATTGAGGAAAGGTACCAAACCACATGACTAAACATAGACAAGAATTATGGGTTAATTTAAATTGAAAGAGCTAGTGAATAATAAGCCTGAGCTACTAGTCCAAAGAGTTTACAATTAATATGAGCCTCTGTGTGTTTCTTTGGGACTGAATGTCTGTGGACCTAGGTAGGACAGAAACTTCCATCTATGGTTTGTCTCAAGGTGACTTATAGAAATATATAATACTGCTAATATATTGACATGACTATCCACTGGTTATTCTAAAATTATATGCTCTGATTGACTCAACCACATCTGAGATGCTACAGTCTGAATATTTTTTTTGTCTCCCAAAGGTTTTTGTGATCAAGTCACACAACAATAGAGATGATTTGGAAGATGAGGATTTTGAGGACAATTCAATTCAGATAAGGCTTTGAGGGTTGATCTTTGTTCATATACTAACATATTAAGTAGCTTACCTCAGACCTTGCTCCCTCTCTCTTTGATTGTGTACATAAATAAGAGTCATCTGAAATGACAGCTAGCTCACAAAACCGACAGGTTTCACAGTATGGTGAATTAAGAATTGTGAAAAAATTCTGTTGTTTATTACACTACAAGAACTGTCCTATGTTGTCATAGGAACCCGAGTTGATTGCTATAAAACATTTCTCACAACTAATCTCATCTTTTGTGAGATAGATAGCTAAATATATTTTTTCTCAAAGTGTTAGATATAGATCTTTGGTAGCAGGAGAAAGTAAGTTGATAATATTTTATATCAAATAGAGGTTATGAAAATAGAGTCAAACCTATTTTTGTTTTTGTTGATAGAGAGCATGTCCCAAACATTATATTATTTAATAAGTAAGTGATTTGGAATATTTCTGTAATTTAAATGGATATACTACTCCCCCAAAGTATGAAAATATAGCCTTATAATTGGCTAAGCTCTGAATAGCACAGTTTTCTATAAATTTATAATTGCATCCCTCTGTGTTAGCAGTATATCTGCTTTGCAATTATCTGCCTTTCTCTCCCTCTTTTATTTGATGTGCAGGTTTAACACTAGAATCTCCAATCTTAATTTGGAGTATCTTGAGACTGCCAAGTTATTGGAATATTTATGGGTTTCATTTCACATGTCACTGCATGATTTCCAGCCACAGCAATTAAAGCATGCATGCTGCAATGAAATAAAAACAGGATTAGAAAAAATACTGTTTCTTCGCTGCTCAGAGAACTCCTGCCACAGCACATGGAAAACAAAACAGCTGCCCTGCACTGTATAGAGATGCCAAGCAGGTGTTATGTAAATCAGGAGTAAATCACTGACAGGTAAATTAAATAGTCATGATCTGAATATTGAGTTTAGGCAAGCAGCACAGTCAATTGGCGCCAAGCTAGATTTCTTGTCTTGTACAAAAATGTGATGTTGTTCTCGTTAAGCAGTCATCCATCCTCCTGACTTCAAGGCCCTTAAGACCCAAACAGGCAAAGCTCATCTATCAGCCTCCTGACTTAGTCAGAGCTGTGCTGTGTACCATAATAAACCGAGGTCTTGCATTCTGATTTTTTTTGCTACAAAAATGCATTTAAGATCTCCATTTTATTGTTATTTTACTGTAGTATGCAATTCAATTTTCCCTTCATTAAGACATCTTGAAGGTATGTGAACTCCTTCCTCTGGACTAGGATACAAAGATTTGCTGAACAGTCCTACTTTTAAGGAGCCGTTTTCTGCAATTTAAGTTTGATCATTTGTTTGATTTTATTGGGAATCACGAGAAAGAAGAGATTTTACGATAACCAAGGGCAATTATGTTTGTATTTACACACAGGATGTTTCCAAAACAGGTTACAAAGGGAAAGGACTACAAATGATGAACAATTTTAGGAGCAAATATATATTGAAGCCAGATAATTCTTCTATTTACAGCTAATTAGGGTATTAAATCCTTAAGAGTCCAGTAATTTTAAATCACAGATTTTAGTACTAAAAAGTAAGTTACAGTTGAGGTTTTCCAGAACATTATCAAATAATAGATTTATGAATTAATTAAAGACAGTTGTATTCTGTTAAGAAGAATTGCGGTGCTAACTGCAAACAAATTATTCAGAGTAATACTTTTTTTCTTCTAATAACTTAAAACTTTCAAGGACAAGGAAAGTAGCTGTACTGGAACTGTTAAAGATAACTCTGGTGGCATTAGAAATTCACAATTTAGCTTCAACAGAGTGTCATCTATATAAGGCATAAGTATGGTCTCATGGACTTTCTATTGTTTCTTATTAACTGCTAATGATCAATTATCAGATTTAATTTATAGAGTAAGTCAAAAATCTAAGTAAGAACACTTTTTCAGAATATTTTTCCTATTAGAGTATACATAAAATTTTAAACTAAAATTACTTATAATTAGATGACTTGTTAGAGAGATTATAATTTAGGTTTAAACTAGGATGCAAGAGATCCCTGTAAGTTGATGAAAATGATGACAAATCATCACATATTATAATGAGGAGTATATAAGTATATATACTCTATAAGTATACATACTTATATTTCAAAATTAGGCATCTTTGTTCAAATTGTTTAGTTACTGCTTGTCTCATCAAATTTTAATTGAACTTTCATTATCTTACATATGATATGAGGTAAAAAAAATGCCCCATAGTTGTTATAAGAACTCTAAGAATTAGTTCAAACAATGTTTCTCCTATAATACTTAACAATAGAGACTGTTATTCCTTTAATAGGGTATATTATCCACTGTGCACTTTTCCTGGTATTTACTTTGAGGATTAGCCTTTAGTTTTGAACCGTTGTAAGGGAAGACAAAAACAAAGTTAGTGGTATGGTAATTCTTGGTTTTCCTTTGATATAATTTAGTGAACAGAATCATAAATTTAATTATTTCTATTGAAAATAAAATGTAATGTTGGAATTCCAAATAAATCATGGCAGAAAGGTAAATTCAACAATAGAGAACAATCAGTCTTTACAATTTTATATTATTTGCTTGTCATAAGAATCTGGTCTTCTCTGACTTATTCTTCTGCATAAAAATATCTTAAAGGAAAATCCAAGCAGTATAGCCCTTCCCCCTGTCTCTCAGATGCTGTGTGCTCTATCAGATTATTTTCAGAAAAAGTATAAGGGAGAAGACAGAAACCCTGGGCTCCAAGGCAGAGGTATATTTATTCAACAGCAGCAGGAATAGCAATATACACTCTACATCACTTCTCAAACCGAACTGTAGTTGCTCACGTGCTTTTTATGGTTATTGATGGTTTGCAGTTTCATTATAATTTGTCTAAAAGCAAATTTATTTTTATTTATTCTGACAGATTTTTCTAGGCTTCACGAATCTGAGGATTTATATCTTTCATTAAATCTGGAAATGTCTTCCACTTGAATATTGCTTGTCTCATATTCTTTCTATTCTCCCTTCTGATTCCAAATAGCTTTCCATTCTGTCCTCCACATCTGATAATCTTTATTTCATATGGTGCATGCTTTATCTGGTGGACAATTCTTTGGGAAATGTCTTGCATCTGTCTTCCTTTTCTGGTTTATAATTCTCTTTCTAGGAATTTGTAATCAACAGTTTAACCTGTCTACTGTGTGAAATATCAATTGTACCTCTTAATATCAGTGCAAGTTCTATGTGGGTGTTTTATAACCTTCTTTCTTATTTCAGAGTTCTCTAAAATAGCTTGGTTTTATTGCCTAACACATTTTTGAAAAGAAATCCTAGGTATTTATGTTATATTCTATAGCCGAAAATGTGCAGCATCTATAGTTCTCAGGAGTCAAAATTTTCTCCTGCTTTGTTGACTTGTGATCAAGGTGACCATTTTGCTTGAGCTTTTCTCCATATTGTTGTAAATTCGTATTTGCCGAATTTGTATTTTGGGAAATTATGAAGTTGAAATAAAGAGATATTCCTTCAGAGAGAATTTACATCATGGTAGGTTAAGGACAGCTAGAAAAATGTTTAAAGCTACTTTAGGGTTTGAGGTTTTACAGTTTAGTCAGGCCACCATATTAAATTTCAAAGCTGTGTGAAAACTGTCTGGACTTTGAAAGTCTAAGGAAGGATGTACTTATGAACTTACAGTGGTTATGGCATCATGAAAAAGACCTGCTTAAGATCAAGCAAAAGTAAACCTTGGCATGAAAAATGGTTTTGGACAGTAATCCCTTGTTTCAATGTGAGAAAATACTGGCAATTGATAGCTTGTGGCATTGTTTTCTTTCAGTGTGTTTTCCCTGATATATTGACAATGCTCCAGTAGAAGGCCACACACGTAAGAGTATATTGGTAGCTTAAAACACTTGATGAATTTAACAAAACAAACACCAAGTACATTAACTTATGTTGGAAGGGATGCAATAAGAATCTGAACAGCATTTGGGAGGCAGAGTGAATATGATTAGAACACACTGTATTCCAGACATCAACTAAGTAGGACTCATAGGACCTCACAGAGCATGGAGCTTGTATGGCTCTGAACTTAATCTTCTGCATACATACTTTGGTTGTGAGCCTGACAATCTTGTGGAACTCTTAACAGTGGTAGAGGGGCTGTCTCTTACTCTTTCGTCTGCTCTTGGGACCCTTTTCCTCCTATTGTATTGCCTCATCCAGCCATGATAAGAGGTTTTGTACCTAGTATTTTTGTATCATGTTATGTCATGTTCAGTTGATATTCCTGGGAGGCCTATTATTTCCTGAAGGGCAAAAGAGCATTAATGGATCTGTGGGAGAAGAGAGGGAGGACTGGGAGGTGGGGGATACTTAGAGATGTGGAGGGGGGACCACAATTCGGATATATTGAAAGCAATAAAAAACAAGCTAAAAACCACATTGTACAACATTCTCAAATAATAATAATAATAATAATAATAATAATAATAATAATAGTAATAATAGTATTTACTCAAATAATAGTAAAAAAGGGTGAGAGGAAAGATGTGGGAGTGTTGAGGGCAGGGCTGATGAGTTTTCTATTTCTTATCTAGTGACCCATTGAGAGCTGTTTGCAATTTCATCCAGTATTTTTCTCTACCTATAATCCTCTAAAGATATAATAATTTATGAATAAAATCATATTTCTAATTCTCTCTCACATATGAACTTTCCATTGTATATTTTTTTATTGTTCATATGTCCACAGAAAAGCAAGGTTTTACCTGGTGTGGAAAACATTCATCTGTACAAGCTCTTTGTAGTGATATGAGCGGCGGGGCTGCGTCCCCGGAGGCTGCCCGCATGCCTAGCTTATGCCCGAAATAATTACACGGAAACTGTATTCTTTTAAACACTGCCTGGCCCGTTATCTGTAGCCTCTTACTGGCTAGCTCTTACATATTAATCTAACCAATTTCTAATAATCTGTGTAGCCCACGAGGTGGCTTACCAGAGAAGATATTAACCTGCATCTGTCTGGAGTGGGAGAATCATGGCAACTCCTCCACTAAGCTTCTTTCTCCCAGCATTCTCTTCTGTTTACTCCACCCACTTATGTTCTAACCAATAAAATGTGCCAAGGCAGTTTCTTTATTATAATTAACCAATGTCCTTCCTCCATCAGCTCTTCAACACTCACTATTTGATTTTTCTTTTTCTTATGGTTTTTCTGGTGCTCAGGAAATTTCATTTCTTTTTGGTCCCCCTCAGAAATTCATTTGTGAATATTTATTTTCTCCTGTCTTGTCATTTTCCTAGTTGTCCTCATGTGAAATTTTCAATATTTCTCATGTGTCAATTTTCCCTAACTGAAAATCTGACAAGTGTCTCCGCTCAATTAAGAGTATGAAAAATTATGATTGAAAATGAATTAAAAGCTAGGATACTTTGCATGCTTGTTATGTCCTAGCTACTGAGCAGATGAAGAAGTTCAAGGTCAGCCTGGACAGCTTAGTAGGTAAGACACCTGATTATCAATGTAAAAATAAAAATCAAACAAGGGCAAAGTTTACAGCCGACTATGGAAATACTCAAAAGTATGGGCTCAACTCATGCCTGAAATTCTAGTGCTTGAGAGACAGAAGACTGTGAGGTGAAGGAATGTCGGGCTATATACTGAAACTGCATCTCAGAGGGGAAAAATTGGAACTGCAAAATGACGTAAACTACTGATCTTACTTTGTTACTGTGCACTTCTATTTCCATGTGTTGGCTTGTTCTTCCTTATCTTGCTCACTTGTTTTCTGAGAAACACTGAGCTTCTTTCCTAGGGTAACAGATAAAACCCTGTGTCCTACAGCACAGTCTCTATGTTCTGACTACTAGATGCCTTTATTGCCTTTACTTGTGTGTCCCCCCACGATCCCCAAAATGTCTCTTACCCCAAACACTGAGAAAACCTTTTCTTTAAAACTCACTTTCCACTTTTCCTTATGACACTGTGACCTACCAGCCACTTCCCTTGCTAATTGTGAGCCCAGTGTTGGGATTTTCTTTATTCTCATACTTGGGCTTTGTTGTTTGTTTGTTTGTTTTCATTTTGCATTCCAACCCCAGATCTCCCTCCCACCCCTTCTCCCACACTATTCCACCCCCCTGATCCCATCTCCTATCTACTCCTTAGGCAAAACTTTTTTTGGAGAGTCTACAAAGTTTGGCATACCAAATAGAGGCTATACCAGGATCCTACCCACTGCATCAAGGCTGAGCAAGGTGTTCCACTGTTGGGAATGGGTTCCAAAAAAGCCAGTTCATGCACCCAGGATAAGTCTTGGTCTATCTGCCAAGGGTCCCACAAACAGATCAAGCCATACAGCTGTCATGCACATTCAGAGGATCTAGTTCTGCTATGGGATAATGTTCTTGTACCCTCTAAACCTTTGTCACTCGTATTAGTTTAAAAAAGTGCCAATTGACCAGTATCCAGGCAGGAACCAGACTAGGAGAATTCTGGGAAAAGGAAAACTCAATCTGCAGTCACCAGTCAGACACATAGGAAACAAGGTGGGAATGCCTCACTGATAAAAGGTACAAGCCATGTGGCTAAATATAGATAAAAATTATGGGTTAATTTAAGCTGTAAGAGCTAGTTAAAAATAAGCCTGTGCTAAGAGGCCAAACAGTTTATAATTAATAAAGCCTCCGTGCCTTTATTTGAGACTGAACAGCTGTTGGACCAGGTAGGACAGAATCTTCCATCTATATAGTTCAGTCCCATGCAGGCTTCCTAGCTGTCCAGAGTCCATGAGCTCCCACTTGCTAGGGTCAGGTGTCTCTGTGGTTTTCTCCATCATGAAAATGCTTCCTTCTTAAATCTCTTCACTTTTAAAGGAATGTTTAGAGCCCTGCTTCCCTTGTGCTGGTGTCCTGTTATGTTCCAATTTCGAATGTCTCCCTTGCTACCATCTACTCATTGCCTCATCAGCAGACAATTGCTTATGATGTTTACTTCCTCCATCCATATTTCTTCTTCCAAGAAGAAACAATTTGCTATTGCTCTTCTCCAAAGTGCTTTTTTAAATGCCACATGAATATAAAATAACGTAACTTCATTAAATACCCTCAGTAGAAGTAAATTGTTGTTCACATGGCAGAGAAAACCATAGGCAATAGTATAATAATTCAAACAAATGAAGTAATGTGTATGCAGATAGACATAAGCACAATATAATTACATATTTAATTTTATTTTTAATCAGACTGTTCTATAGCAAAAATACCATAAAAATATATAGAAAACTACCATAGTGTTTTTTAATTGCTTAAACATATTCAGTTGTAGGAGGATATGTCTAACTTGTATATAATCTCTAACAAAGAAATTTTGATGTTTCCCAGTAGAAAAATGTGATTTAGTTTATAATTATATGTACTAGATGATTAATTCTGAATAATAAATGCAAAGGTACAAAATTTCTTAAAATATATTCTGTAAAATTTAATACATATTTTCAGACTGATCTCTAAATAAATTTATATTCTTCCACACTATATAATGCCACTCATACTACTCTTTGTTGCTTCAACTGGCAAAGTTTTATATTATTTGCCTTTGTTACAAAAATTTAACATTGTTCATATATAGATCTGATGGCTAAATAAAACTTTAGATAATTTATTTTATCTTTAATACTTTTAATTTTTATGATTTATTTCCATTGACTTTGATTATGTGGTATATGTGTATATGTGTGCATGCAGAAGCTGGATGTATTGAATCCCCCGGAGCTAAAGTAACAGGAGCTTATGAGTTCCTTATGTGGGTGCTAGGAACCAAATCCAGATCCTCTAGAAGTGCTCATATCCAACACACTATTTTTCTAGCTAAAATACTAACTTTTTTTTTTTTTTTTTAGAGGGAGTATTTCTCTATGTGACTGCCCTAGTGTCCTTGTGCTCATTCTATAGACTAGGCTGGACTCCAGCTCATCGAGATCCAACAGCCTCTGCCTCTTGGGTTTTTGGTTAAAAGGCTTGTGCAACCACTGTTCGGCTGTTTCATTCCTCTTTATGGTAAATAAAACATATCTATGTTTATTCATTTTGTTTGTTTGTTTTTGGTTGGTTGGTTGGTTTTTGCTTTTTCAGTAGGGTTTCTCTGTGTAGCACTGGTTGTCCTAAAACTCCCTGTAGACCATTATGGTCTTGAACTCAGAGATCTGCCTGCTTCTGTCTTACTATTACTGAAATAAAGGCATGAGCCACTATGCGTGGTCAACATTAATTTATTTTATAAGGTTATATTTTTGTCTTGCCTTCTCTATTTTTTCTCTCTCTTGTTATAATTCCCAGAATTAAATAGTACCATTATTTTGGCATGAAATTGTTTTAACTCTTTGATTTTAAAAAATAACACTGGATCTTTGAAAAGCTATATTTTCAGCCTTTCATTTATTTATTTTAATTTATTCATTTT
Organism: Alexandromys fortis; assembly: GCF_014885135.2. Taxonomy (NCBI): domain Eukaryota; kingdom Metazoa; phylum Chordata; class Mammalia; order Rodentia; family Cricetidae; genus Alexandromys; species Alexandromys fortis. Next base: position 1,996,179 of record NW_026068036.1, read on the forward strand.
TATATTATAATTACATCATTTTCTGTCTTCTTCCTCTATCCAAACTCTCCCATATACTCTACCTTCTACTATTTCAAATTCATGGCCTACTTGTTTATTGATTGTTGATATATACATAAGTGTGTATGCACATACATATAATTTCCTATATACCTTAATACAATTGGTGAGGTTTACTTGATACTTGTTTCTATGTTCTCAGGGATGACTTGAGTCTTGAAGAGCCAATCGGTATGCTACCGACCATGTATTCATAAAAGTTTGACTACCACAAAACACATGTACACACACACATTTTTGTAGGTGCATGCACTAGTTCACAAGTTGTTTGGTATAGACACATAGACACTGCTTCCAGCTATGTATCTCCTCTTTTTTTAATTTATTTATTTTATTGAGAATAAGGAAAAAGTTTCCGCCTCCTCCCAGCCTCCCATTTCCCTCCTCCTCCCCCACTCTTCTCCCCCTCCCCCCTCTCTTCTCCCCCTCCCCCCACTCCTCTCCCCCTCCCTCTCCTATCCAAAGAGCAGTCATGGTTCCCTGTCCTGTGGAAAGTCCAAGAACAATGACTGATGAGAAGCCAAGGTCAATGGCAAGGGGTTTTGATCCTACTTCATGTTCTGGCTTGGTGGGATCCTAGCCAGTTTGGATGTTAACCTTCCTAGATATGTATCTCCTCTTGAAATGTCTTGTTGGCTTCTCACCATTATTTCAGATAGGCCCAATCTTTCTGAGAAAGAGAGAAATAGGGGACATTAACTTGTTGATACAGGAGCCCTTGGTGTAGATGTGCTGCAGGTGCTTTAGGCCTCTGTCCAGAAACAGAGCTGTTGCTGGTTCAAGTTTGTCTTCAGCCCCTTCAAGCAACAGAACAGACCTTTCAAATCTGTCTTCCAGTAGCTCGTATTGTTTTTTCTCAGCCATTGTCCAAGTCTCTCTGTGATCACCTTTTGATTATTGACATGTGCTGGATTTCCAAGCTCAGCACACAAATTTGGCTTGTTACAGTCCTTAGCTCCTCTGTTTTGTGAAATATTTTACCTGACCTCGCTGCAATTTGTTCATATTCTGATCTGAAGTGTTTTTCTGACTTACAGCAGAACAAAAGACAACATTCTGACATTGGAACATACTCAAGTTTATTTTACAAAGCTAATATTCATTGCTTAAAGCAATGGGCTTCATGGAGACCCTTGGTCAAATATATTATGTTTTTGACCATATTAGCTCGGTATTCCCCCCCTCCTGTCCCCTTCTTTCCACTATACCCCTTTCTCTTCCTAAATTCTCCCTCTTTTATTTCCATGCCAACACATATACTCACACACACATGCGCACACATCCATATCCATTATAATACATGTTCTGTGTTTTACATGTGAGAGAAAACTTAAATTTTATCTTTCTGAATCTGGATTATCTTACTTAATGTGATGATCACCAAGTCCATCCATTTTCTTACAAATGACAGAATTTTAGTCTTTATGACAGTCAGCTTTTCCTAGTGTTGACATAAGTAAGGGACATTAATCTTTATAATATATTTTTTTCAAATTACATGGTTGCATTTTCCATAAAGAATTTAAATAAGATAAAGGTGAAAATAAAGAAAATGTAATTACTAATAAACAATAACATCATGAGTGACAACTGGGCAAGTTCTTTACATGTAATTTCTCATTTTATCCAATTTCTTTTTTGATGGTCAGTTGTTTGATACAATTCATAGTCAAATATTGAAGTTTATAGAACTTCAAGACCTCTGCAAATTGCATAGCTAATAGGGAGAAAACAGAGATGCATTTCCCAGGAACTCAGGAGCAACTATACTCAGCTCCTTCTTCAGATTAATGATCAGAGGCCTTTATATCATTTTACTATATAGAGGGTCCAAATATTTTCCTCTGAAACAATAATGGAAACAAATATGGGAGTAGGTGTTGATACATATATTCATTTATCTTAAAGCTTTACAAGATTTTATACAATGCTTGGAGAGAAAGTATGTTCTCCATTACTATAAATGACTATTGCCTGCTTGAACGTATTTTGTATGTTATTTAACCTTAGGCCTCCAAAATCAAAAAGAAAACTCGTGCTGTTTTTTTCAGTTTTATTCACTATTTATAACTGTTACAACAATTACACATCATTTGTAATACATGTTGAAACAGAATAATAAAATGGATTCAGACAACAGATGGAACATGGAAGGAAACAGTAAGGAAAAAGACTGTGTGGTGTTAAGGTTAGTTGCTTCTTATAATAAACATCAATAATAAAACTCCACTTGTAGGTGAGATAACACTATATACCTACAAGGATGAGCCCTGTTACATCCAACATAGCAGGGAAATCTCCAGCTATTCATGCTCACTTTTTCATTATTTTTATTAATATTTTCACATTATCATTGCTATTTCCTTTACATGTGTTTTTTGTATTAATTTTATTCAACAAATTATGAAATTCTCCCCAGAGTTCCATGAAACCAACTAAATAGTCCAGTAGAAAAAGGAGAGAAAGCACTATCACAATGGGCTGTAAACCAGGCAGAATATGGCAGGATCTGAGAAGACATAATTGCTAGCTTTGATATTTATGATGAAAGACAGGGGCTGAAAGAAAAATGACGAAAATGCTGTATTAGCCCTTTATGAAACAAAGAAAACCTGAAGCTTGTATAATAGTAATTTTCATCTTTCCTTCCAAGGGTTTGGAAAGCTTTGAAAATTCATGTATAAGAGCCGCTAGCCTTCCCAAGTGAAAAGACTTTTAAAATCACCTTGGGATACAGAGTCTATTAAGGAAAAATCTTCATTGTCCTTCCATAAAACATAAAATTTCATTTTAGATCATTATATTGAGTCCACTTAAGTAAGTGTGACTTTTTGTTCATGATTAAGTACATTTCTTAGTAGTTATTTTTTATTATAAAGTGAATCATTATTACTTCCTTTCCTCCAGTTTCTTTGTTTATATTAAAATATTAAAGATATCTGTTGAATCACAGATGACTTATGAACTATATTCAACAATTTTCTAAAAAAATTATATAGCTTAAAATTAGCTTTCTGGAGGAACAATGGGTTTCAAAAACCTAAAATGCCACAATATTTTATTTTTCATTCTAAGGAGATAATGTGAACATTAAATAGACAAGAATTTTTCTAGATCTAATGTAAAATAATCAAATAATTTGTTTTTACATTTATTTTTCTTAAATATATTGAGTGTATTCTAAACTAGTTAGCAGTTTTTCTTTCTTTATGAGCAATCTTACATGCATATGAGTGCAGTTTTGCTTTGACTGCCCCTCTCTTGTGAACATGGGGTTAACTCAAAACAAAAAAAAAGGTTAACTCTAAAAACCATTTTGTGAAATGGAAAAATGAAAACAAAAAAAATTAGCTTTGTGAATTCATTCGATAAAAAGAAATCAAGAAATGTTTGTTGCTAAATCAAGGTATAAAAAAAGTCAAATTTAATGCCAATTGTAAGACTATAGTTTTCTCTAAGGGATTACATTTATGCATAATGTATACAGCTATGTAGATGCGCTAATCCTACAAAAATGTCTTGGCTTACTCTCCCAGAATAAAGCCAAATTACTCATCTTTTCAATTAAAATGCAATCATAGCCTCATATGTAGCATTGCTGAGGTAATTCCAACATGCTAATGCAAAAATTTCACTTGAATAATTTGCTAAATTACAAAGTTGTCTACCTTTTCTTTTTCTCAAATTACCATGATAACTCAAATGTGTTGGGAGGCTTTTATACATAGGACATTAGAAGGGAAAATGTGTGTTTCTATCGCAGCTTAGTTTTTGGCACACTCTTTTAAGAACTTTCTGCTGCAAACATTTGCTCGGCGAGAAAACTAATGAGAGCGGGTGAACTCAGTGGTATTTGGCAACAAAGTGAATGCTGAACAATCTTCTTTTAATCATACATTAGTCATAATTGTCTACCTCCTGAATGAAGATACCATTGCTTCAAAAATGTATAAAGTCCATTTGATACCCAGAACGTTTTACTTTATAGATACTAAAAATGAGAAAATTTTATCTATCACTTTCCATAAATTATATATATTTTTATTTGTGAATGTGTTTTTTCATGTGTGTATATATTTGTTGGTGCAACTGTGTGTGTGTTGGGGTGGGGCAGGGCCTAACCTTGGGTTTTATTCCTCTGGCGTCATATAGTAAATTATTTTTTTCATTCTACATTTATTTATTTACTATGGAGGAGCCATCACACATGCCACAATGTATTTCTGGAAGTCAGAGGACAATCCTGGAGAGACTGTCCTCTCCCACCATATTGGTTAGGGTGATGGAACAGAGGTCCTCAGGTTTGGCTCCAAGACATTTTACCCACAGAAGCATCTCATTCATCCTGCAGCCTGTCTTTAGATAAGAGTATCTCCCTCATCTGTGAAGCAGCACTGATTGACTAGTGAGACCCTGGGGTCTGCCTGGCTCAGCCTCTTCAGAGCTGGGGCTATAAATCTACACCACCACCCTTTGCTGCTGTTGTTGGTGCTGTGTTGTTGTCAGTTTTGCTTTGTGTTGAGTCAGTTCCGGAGATACGAAGTCATATCATTATGTTTGCAAGTCAATCATTTTACCAACTGATTTTGTTTACAATAGTTTCAGTTTGATTTCTCATAATTATTAATAGCTTTGAAATGTTGTAACATATGACTCACAAAAATCTCAAATTTTAAATTGCAATTCCAGTGATTTTATCATGTTGTTACTGTCGGGAAAACCCTGGCATGGAATCAGAAGAATCATGTTGTGTCTCAGTTATTCTTGCCTTTGCTGTTATTGTTGTAATTACTTTTTTGTTGCTGTTTAAAAACACTGTGGCTGCGGAGACTTGGAGAAGGCAAAATTTATGCTGGTGTATGATTATAGAAGGATAAAAATCTATCATGATGGAGCAAAGGCATAGACACAAGCAACAGGCATGGCAGCAGAGACAGGAATATGACAGCTTACATCTTAATCTGCAGCTACAAGCAGAGAGAACACATTGGTAGGATGATGCTATATAATCACATAGCCGACCACCAGTGATGTACTTCCTCCATGAAGGCCATGCCTCCTAAATTAACAAATTAGTGCTACTAACTGGCAACAAGTGTTCAAATACCCAATCTTATGTGAGTCACTTCTCAGATTTTGTGGGTGGACTAGACTGAGGGGGTAAGGAGATGGGGGGCACAAAGAGATAGAAACAGAAGGGATCAGGCAGTTGGGATGATGGGAGAAAGTACTGCTAGAGATGATTGGAATTGGGGGGCATTTGTGGAGTGATGTGGAGACCTAATACAGTGGACACTCCATGGAATCTATGAGGATGACTTTAGAGAAGGCTCCTAGTAATGGGGGTTACAGAACCTGAACCGGCTGTTTTCTGTAACCAGCAAGGCTTCCAGTAGTGGGATTGGGACACCAGTCCAGTCACAGACCTACAGTTTGTCCTGAATGCAAGATGTACTGGGGTAATGGTGGCAAGGAACTTGTGTGAGTGATCAAACAATGACTGGTCCAACTTGAGATCCATGCCATGAGAGAGAACCTATCCCAAACTGCCTGAATGACCAGGAACCAGAGGCAGGGTATCCAAGAAACCCAGGATAAAACTAAACAGTACTGGCAAAAAAAATCAATGAAATAATTCCTGATGATATTTTGCTATACCCAAATATAGCTGAAACTTCAAATATGGCTGAAACTTCACCCAATCAGAGAGGCTCTATTCACTAATGGGAGCAGATGCAGAGACCCACAGTCAAAAATTAGACTGAACTCAGGAGACTGACCCCATAGAACAGGAGAGGTTAAGGATACCATGAGAACAAGGATCACATAACCAACTAAGCAGGGCTCATAGAGCCCTGAAGCAACAATCATGGAGTCTGCGTGGATCTGAGCTAGGTTCTCTGCATTTATTTTATGGTTGTGTAGGTTGGTATTCTTTTAAGACTCCAAGCAGTGGGAGAAGCAGTGTCTCTGATTCTTGCCTGTTCGTGGAACTTTCCTTCCTGTTAGATTGCCTTGTCCATCCTTGATATGAGGATTTGTGTATAGTCTTATTGTAACTTGCTATGCCATATTCTGTAGATGTCACTGGGAGGCCTGATCTAATTTGAAGGCTAATGTTGGAGAAGTGTATCAGGGGAGGGACTGGGAGTGTAGAGAGGATAAACTGTGGTTGGTATGTAATGTATGAGAAAATAATTAAAAAGAAAAAGAAAAAAATCTAAGCAGAGCTGTGGTCATCTGAGTACTTACTCTTTTACTTCACTTGTGAAATAAGGTAACTATGGAACCTGTCCTACGGATTCCTGTATTACAAAAGGCACTGTTCAGCAAAAGTCTTTTATGGAATTTTTCTTGAAAAATAAATTTCTCTGAAGTGAGGTATTAATTACATACCATTAAACTATATTATATATCAATGTACCACATTATATTAATACAAATAGCATAATATTTTATATTGTATACTAAATGTACTAGAAAAATTAATAAATATGCACACATGGAAACTAAACATATAGAGTTTTCTTCTGTCTCCAAATGCACTCATTAATTCTTGATGTTATTCCTGCATTTTTGATTCATCTTGCACTGTATCCTTGCTTTCTACATACCCATTTTCCTTAACTGAATAATGAAAGCTGAAGTTTTCAATCTTATACACTCTTAGTGATTTCTAACTCAGATGACTGATTTTTATGAAGTCTTTGTGGGTAAGTTTGATTACTATGTGGACCACTATTTTCTTTCTTACCTATAGCAATAGACCGCACTCATAATCCATGAAATGGTTTTCTGACTAGGAGTACTGGTAGCTTCAAAGGTAACACCAAATCTTGTAGTTAAGTATGGCCTCAGGTCGCAATCTCTCTATAGTGTGTCAGTAGATGCCAGTGGCACGATCTTTGTGGGTCCATTTTAAAACATCATTTGCTTACAAATTAACAAAATAATATCTATGTTTGAATCTGAGCTAGTGGTGACCCAATCCTTTTGTTTGTTAGAAAGGCATTTCCTTGTGCTGATATTCCAAATGATTTTCAATACTACTTTTCCTAAGAGAGGACTCAGAACTACTGAAGGGTTGCTACTTCCGTGTATGGATTCAGACACAGTGTAAGAAACATGAAAATGGCATTAGGGCATCTTACTTTGGCAGAAAACTAAAAAAAAAGACACAAAATGAAACTGGATATAGATGGATTCATAACAAATTAACTAAGTAATGCATTTATAACCCAATAAATAAAATTTTGAAATGTGTACTATAATAATTAATATGAGTTTCTTATTTATATAAGATATCTTAAGACTATGAGGCTTTAAAACTGGACTGAAAACATTAAAGGACATTACCTTCAAATACTGTCACTAGAAACTAGCTAACTATTCTGAAAGCTAATGAATGAAAGTCAATTATCAAGTATGTATGTTGCTTTGTAGGCAATTTAAAAATTAGTTGAAACTTATATTAATCCAATATAATGTCTTTTAAAAGCCACCAAAAGCTTTTCTTTTTAAATAATAAGAACTTACTTTTCTTCGTTGCAGTGTTTGGGCAATCTAAGATCAGATAGTCATATTTAGTTCTTATTGTAATGAGGGCTCTATCACTGGCTTTCCAGTGGTTACCTTTGATCAGACTCATCCCTCACTGTATTTCATAGAATGATACTAATACTATCCTAAGGGTTTCAACCTCATGAGCCTATCAAATCCTAGTCATTTCCTGCAAGTTTCTGCTCTAATAACACCATGAGAATTAAGGTCTCAACACATGAAGTTCAGGATGGGGAAGCACTGAATATGAAGGAAATGCTTTTTTTGTCATTAGGGATACATAAGATTGAAATATAATGTGTGAAATTCTCAAAAAATAAATAAAAAATGAGAGATGAAAAAACATTACCTACCACTAAAATAGCTCTCACATACACCCATTACTAAAATTGTCTATTAGAATCCGAATATCCAATAGCCACAGATAATTTCAAATTTAATATAATCAATCAAGTTAACAGAGACCATTATATGGAAAACTCATGTATGAAATGCCTTTATTTTATGGCATTCAGTAAACAAGCAGGTCAATTTATTAGAGAGACATATGAACTAATGGAAACATTGAATTTTATTTGGAAGGCTTAAACACACCTTTATAAAAGCAGCAAACTTTAAGAAATAGTCCCTCAAAGATGGGGTTTCTAACACTAGACATTGTAGAACCAGGGTCCATTGGGCAATGAAATTGGTCACCATGCCCACATAGTAAAGGAGAATATGGTTACTATCATTTTATCTATCTATCTATCTATCTATCTATCTATCTATCTATCTATCTATCGTTTCTCGAGATAGTGTTTCTCTGTGTATTCCTGTTGTCCTGGAGCTAGCTTTGTAAACTAGGCTGGCCTTGAACTCATTAAGATATACCTGCCTCTGCCTCCACATTGATGGAATTAAAGGCATGTGCCACCACTGCCCAGCAACTATCACCTTCCTTAGAGTAATAGTCTAAGAAAGATTTTATGGAATATAACATTCTAATTATATTTCAATTAATGATGGAATAAGCATATATGTTACTATTCTAATGGTATTAAAATTCTGTTTATATTTCTCTTCATGTGCTTTAAAACACAATTTACAAGCATTTTGGCCTTGTGTTCCTTATGGGAAAAAAAGGCAGAAAAAGGGATGATGCGATTATATTCAAATTTTATCTACAACCTAATTTTTGAAACATGGAATTTTGAATTTTCCACCCACGCTCTTTAGGACAAGCTCAGGGAGTTCAGGAGACTTCCATTACAAAGGCAAGTTATTCAAGTGCAAAGAAGCACACTGGTGCCGGGATAGCAGGAAGAGAGCATCTCTATTAGATATTCTGAAAGACAAAATAAGTACTAATGTTTAGAGCTGTGGTTCTCAACCTGGGGCACATGACCCTTTTGGGGTCACCAAAGAGAATTGGAAAGCACAGATGTTTACATTACAATTCATAACAACAACAGAATTACAGTTATGAAGTAGCAACGAAAATAATTTTTTAGTTGGCAGTGATCAAGGCATAAGAATCTATATTAAAGGTTCATAGCATTAGGAAGGTTGAGATCCACTGTTTTAGACCTTGAGAGAGTTCTTGTCTACCAAGTCCTTCTTGTTCACAAAGACTTGGAGTACAAAAGGACACATTCCCATCACTCCTGCTAAACCAAACAAAGCAAACAACAAAAACAAACAAAATGAAAGTAAAAAACACCTGAAGTAAGCTTCCATTTGAAACATCAAAAAAGAGCAAAGCCTCTGAGAATTCTTGGTTGTTTACAAACTCAACATTCTAATGTTTTCTTCAAAAGCTTATTCTGGGAAGTAAATGAAGCAATCTTTTTGGAAAGTAATAGGATTTTTTTTTTCTCATGAGATTTCCCCAAAGAGAGGTGCCCACTTCCTTAAATCAACCAGCCGTGTAGAATGATACCTAGAGTCCCAACTGTTTGAGGCAAATAAATAATAAATAAAGATGGTATTTGTGTCTGAAAAAAATATCATCTTTAAGGTCAAGAACCTCCTTTTTTCACTCTTTTTTTTTCCTTTTTTTTTATTGAGAATAAGAAAAAAAAGTTTCCGCCTCCTCCCAGCCTCCCATTTCCCTCCCCCTCCCCCCAATCTTCTCCCCCTCCCCCCTCTCTTCTCCCCTTCCCCCCACTCCTCTCACCCTCCCTCTCCTATCCAAAGAGCAGTCATGGTTCCCTGCCCTGTGGAAAGTCCAAAAAANACTCTTAAGCTAAACTTGGGAGAGATAATTCAATTATTATATAATCAATAATCATATAAAACTGTGAATATAACTATATATATATGCTTATGTTTTAATTTGTGTGGTCAACACTATCATTCTTCAAATTAGTACTTTATTGTCTCCTAGTAAAATAAACTAGCATATTGCAAAGTAAAAAAAAAAAAAAAAAAAAAAAAAAAGAACCTCCTTTTTGTGAACTCTGTAAGATGTCACACAGGAACAAGAGTCAAAGGTTGGGAGCTTGATCACACTCCACTTTGGTATGTAAGCTGAATGTGGCTTCTAATCCAGGACCCAGCACATCACTGGAAGGGTTTTCCTCTTTGTTTCTCTTTTTCCTTTTCTCTTTACTTCTAATGGTCTGAGTTCTGTTTCCACTCCAGGACAGCCAGGAGCCAGAAATCCTGGGAGGAGAAGTTAGCATTCTTCCTGAGCACAAACCTGATGCTAAGCTGGTATTTTGTATTGATTTTTCCTGAAGCCTGTAATCTTGAAAGCTTGTAACAGAGGATGAGGTAAATATCATTTTATTTGCTCAAATAGGTTTAGATTAGATTGAGATGAAAAAGTAGGGACAGACAAAATTAGAACTGAAAGCACCAATTACGGATTACTGTTTCCAGGGGTAACTACAATAGGTTATTTCGCTGATAAAAAAAATGCGTATGGAAACAATGAACTGATGCCTTTTCTTTAGATTTTAGAAATAAAAGAGAAAGAGGAAAATACAAGATTTTAAGTTATTTTTAAATATGAAAGTAATCAATAGTTCAAAGCAAAGCAAAACCCATATACTTTCCAAGAAAAGTGCGTTACAGTATAGAGTATGAGCCACCAATGCACATTTTCATATGTAAATATATTGTGTGAAATTCTTGTTTGCTCTCAAAAATATTAGAAGAGTAAATTCTAAGACAACAGAATGACCTGAAAAATTAATTCTCTTAATCACGTGATTTCAGAAAGAATATGTACACAAGGCCATTCAAAGGATGTTGACAGTTAAGCATGAAATTTAAAAGGTGTAACCATGTCTCATCATGAAGTCAGTTTTATTTCTTCATCTTCTGAGCCCTTCAAACACAGAAGCTGTGATTCCATCTTTAGATCAGTAACTTTGAATTGTTCTACCTGTCATTCTTTAGTGACTAGTCTGGCTAGATGTCATACGGTGATTGTTTGCACCTTCATTCGTTCACATTAAATGGCAATCATTTGGTTCTTTTGATTTGTTTCTTTCATTTAGTCCTGAAGTTTTTACATTGGGATCTCATTAAAGCTGAACTAGTGTACCGCTGTCAAAAAGACTAATGGAAAAAAGTTTAAAAGTGAAATGTGTCCCCTATATTGTCACTACTGGAGAAGTTGCATCTATCAAGATTTCACAAGTATAGCACTTTGATTTATGTTTTATTGAGTCTGCCTGTCTTTTTGCCTTCTCCCTTCCTTTTCATCTATAAAATGAGTGAAAAATTCAAAGAAACCAGGTTGTTTGTATAAAAGGGACGGGAATGTTGAGAAATATTTATCTTACCTCAGATTGTGTGTTTATGTGCCTATGCAGCCAGAGAAGAGCAAAGCAGCAAGGATACACAGTTTGACATCAACAGTGATAATGTTCTAGCAAGACATGATGCAGCTAAAGATACTTCAAACAATGAAAGAGTCCAAATGAATCTCTCCGTGGCTTTATTGTACAAACGGCTGTAGAAAACTGTTATTTCTTCCATAATGAAAAAGATATTTTTGTCATAAAGTAAACAACTTATGGCCAAGTTAAGGATATTAGTTGTGACTAAAATGGGAATTAATAAGCATGAGTTATTAAATTGCATATGATTTATTTATGCATAAGTACGTCCCATTCTGTTCAGAGAAAAAAATCATCTGGGTAATATTCCTATAATCTAGGCAGCACAGACAATGACAAATATATCCATTCAGCATGAATCTCTTTTCCTCATGTGCTGCTGTTCTGAAAGATAAGTGAAATAGATTGTGTGCAGGCTGATCCTTTTCTGAATCCAGAAAATGAGATAAGTGCCTTCAAATGTGGGAAAATTAATCCCAATGAAATTATGAACCCCCCGATGAAAGATCTATCTAGAAAGGGATAGAAATGGCAGAGGTGGTTGCTGTCATTTACAGCCACCTTTTCGGATTCTGCTCTGCTGGTTCATGTATACTATACCATATTTTGCTCCTAATTTCTATAATCAGAAATGAGATATTCAATATATATATCAATTGAATCCAAAGATTAAAAAATGGAATATTTGTGATTCCTAATGTAACAATGTTTTATTTCCAAATATATCAATAGGATTTGAGGTGTGGCAACTTTACACATTTGTGATACCCTTAAGCCCTTATGTTTTAATCATGTATTTGCAAAAAAATTTCATGACACATGCATGAAAGTAAAGTGAATTCATTTTCTGGTTAAATAAAGGATTTAAAATACATCTTTCCTTTTACTTGTCTTACACATTTTCTTGTTTAACTTTTTCTGTAATAATTAATATAGAAATCAGCATATTTCATAAAAGAAATGATTAAAATGAACCAAAACATTGACAAGGAACAAATTTAAAATATGACCAGTAAATAATCCCCAAATAATGTTAATAACTTCAATTTATACAGTATACTATGCTGCTAAAAGTACAAATGAGTTATTTATAGGTGTATACCCACCCACTCATGTATATATGGCCACATACCTAAGCACAAATTATACATGCAAGTATATCATGTTTTAATAAATACCGAACATGAACTATCAAAATCCTACATTTTACATGAGGTACTGAGACAAACTCAGTGCTCTCATCCCAGCCACCGTACTTTCTAATGCAGGGACAAGCCAGGCCTTATCACCTGCTCGAGCTCAAAGTGCATGTGCAGAACACGGTTACATGTGCTACTCCATTTGACTGTGATGTTTAAAAGGCTCATTTAAATGTCAAAACTACCTAGTGAAGTCTGCCATTTTTGCTCCTTTTGCTCAGTGACACTGGCTGTTTTTCAACCCGTTCCAGAGTTGGGCCTGAGGTCAATGGTTTTACCACTAGACTTGAGAACATGAGCCCCATTCCCATGTGGGGTCTCTCTACTAGGTTATGCTGCGGCTCCTCTGGAAAGGAAGCTAGCTAGACCACCTGGCAGGGTCCAAAGGAAGATGCTTCTGTTTTCAGGGCAGCTCTCACTGAAAAATGCTGTCCCCACCCTTAGTCAACATTGCCACCACTATACTGCTTGGATGAAATTTGGTTTAAATTGAGCATGCTGTGCTATACACTTTGGAAAACTGGAGAAGATAAATTTTTATTTGAATTAAGAAAGTGCTTTTCTGTCATGGGAGTCTGATTTTGAAAACTCTGCAGGTGTCTGTGCCGTTTGCTGTATATTAAACAATAAAAATACAGTAACAAAATCAGCAGGCAAATAATATAAACAGAGCTGGTAAACACCATGCCAATTTACCCAAGCAAGTCTCTCAGTGTGCTGTGGTGTCTGTCTGCACCATCCTGTTGTTTTCAACAGTTTGTTTCTTCCAGTCTAACAGATGTGAGTGTGGTGTGAGCTGCAGCTCTGGGTGTGGACCAGTCGGGAAAAACAAAGAACTCAGACTCCTTGGTTCCTGGGATAAAACTGCAACTTAGAGAAAAAACTTAGAAAGGTAAACTGAAAAAGAAATTTGTTTTATTACGAACATAAAACTTTGTGTTTAAATCCAGGGTAATGTTTTGGTTCTTGTTTTGACAAGTCTCAGTTAGAACCCACTTTAACTTTTGTCTAATAAACTCTCTTAAATTTTTTCATTAACTTCTCCAATTTATAAAATTAAAATATGTCTGTTGACCCAATGGTTTTAATAGGATGTGAAGCAAAACACATCAAATAAAAAATAAATAAAAATCTTTCAATACAGCAATGCAGTGTCATGTCAAGAACAATGTAAATCAGCTGGAAATGGCTGGCTCAAACCTGAAAAGGTATTGCATAAATTATAGTCTAAGTTATTGTACTCTGAAGAAGTGAACAAGAACAAAAGGGGTAGTTCCTTTCAACATTACATAAACATACTCAATGATTAGAGAGCTTACTGTGACAATTGGCTAGGTTATGCCCCTGACAGAATCCATTTCTGTGTCCTTTCAAAGGCAATGGATTAATAAGTCCCTTCGTTGAGTAGACCTCCTTCTTGCAGAATTGCAGTCAATCCACCAGCTTTTGCTAAGAGTTGAAAAATACAGGGCTAGGGAGCTAGCTCAGATCTGAAGAGTGCTTGCGGTAGAAGCCTGAGGCTATGAGTTCAAATACACATATAAAAAGCCAAGAATGCTCAGTGCACACTTGTAGCCCTGACACTGTTGTGGATTTGTTGATCATCAGTCTAGCTAAAGGCTCACCAAGAGGCTCTGTCTCGAGGAAATCATCTGAAGAATGACAGAGCAGGGTACCTTACAGCATCCTCTGTCTTTCGAAAGTACACCAGTAGGCACACACCAGTACAAACATGTGCACCTGTACTGTGCTCATGCACATCTGTCCACACACACACACACACACACACACACACACACGCATGCGTTCACGCACCTTGAAAATGTACAAAAGACTCCACAGTAAATTAAAGCTGTAATTTTCACTGCCCTAATGATTTTAAATGGGCATTGCATTTCACAATTGTTTTGTCCACTGGGTTCTTCTCTTCAAAATCTAAATTTCACTCAATTCTGTCAACGATTTCAGTGGGATGTCAGGATGGGAACAGGAGGCATCAGGCAGGGCACCAGGAAGGATGGAGGGGAAGAGTATGGGAAGAGACGACTGGAATTGGGGGAGGGGCAATAGGAACCGGTGTGGAAATCTAGTGCAATGGAACCTCAGTGGAATCTACAAGCGTGACCTTAGCAAAGACTCCTAGTAATGGAGGATATGGATCCTGTACTGGCTATCTTCTGTAACCAGGCAATGTTTCTAGTGGTGGAACTGGGACACCATCCCAGCCACAAAACCTTAGTCCTACAATTTGCCCTGCCTGCAAATGTACTGGGCAATGGTAGTACAGAGCTTGTGAGAGTGGCCAACCAATGACTGGTCCAATTTGAGGCCTACAAAATGAAAGATGCCCAGTTCCCAACGCTGACTCGATGATCAGGTACCAGAAACTGGATAGGCCAGAGAGCTAGTTCAGATCCAAACACAAATGGAAAAAAAAAAAAAAGTCACTGAAACGATTCATAATGGTTTTCTGTCATACTCATAGATCAGAGTCAAGCCCAACCATCATTAGACAGGTTTCATCCAGCAACTGATGGGAATAGATGTAGAGACTCAGAGTCAAACAATAGATGGAGCTCAGGGAACCACCCAGAAGAGAAGAAGGATTGTAGGAGCCCGAGGGGTGGAGGCCACCATAAGAACACTGCTCTTGGAATCAGCTAAGCAGGGCTCATATGAGCTTGCAGCGACTGAATCTACAATCCTGGAGCTTGCATGTTCCTGCACCAGGGCCTCCGTATTATGTCACATTTCTGTAGTTTGGTGTTTTTGAGGAACTCCTAACAGTGGGAGTGAGAATCTCTCTGGCTCTTTTTCCCACTCTTATGACCATATTTCTTCTTCTAGGTGACTTTGTCCAGCCTTGGCATGAGAGTTTGTGCCTTGTCTTATTGTAGCTTGTTATGCTGTGTTTGGTTGATATCCCTAGGAGGCCTGCTCTTTTCTGAAGGTAAATAGAGGAACAGTGGATCTGAGGGAGGTGGGAGGAGGGAGAGACGAGTGGAGATAGGGCAAACTGAAGTCAGGACGTAACATATGAGAGAAAAATAAAAGAAAGCATAAATAAAATTACATTTATTTATTAATTCACACTCTGTGTGTGTGTGTGTGTGTGCGCGCACACACACTTGCCCACATACATTACCATGCATGTAGATGTCAGAAGACAATGTTATGAAGTTCATTCTTTCCATCATGTCTGCCCTAGAGATTGAATTCATGTCTTCAGGCTTGAAGGCAAATGTCTTTATCCACTGTAGCATGTTACTAATTCAACTTTGGTATTCTTACAGAAGAAAGTAACTTTTTACTCTTGTGAACTTTTTACTTTTTACAAACTTCCAGTTTGGGAGTGAAGAGATAATTCAGCTGGTAGGTGAGTATGGTACTCTTGCAGAGGACCAGAGTTCTGTCTATCAAAACTGTCAGCATCTAACAACATCTGTAGGTCCAGTTCCAGAGAAATCAATGTTCTATTCAAGCCCTGCCTGCAACTGCACAAATCCTCCCCACCTACCATAGACACAGGATTTAAAGTCTTAAAGGAAACAAAGTGATGACAGTAATGGACTCGTTGCCATTTGATATAGGAAGTCTTGTTTTGTATCAAACG
Source organism: Alexandromys fortis (assembly GCF_014885135.2). Lineage (NCBI taxonomy): Eukaryota > Metazoa > Chordata > Mammalia > Rodentia > Cricetidae > Alexandromys > Alexandromys fortis. The sequence goes on from NW_026068036.1 coordinate 2,012,444, forward strand.
TAGAGTGGGCATGAGAAAGCTGAAAAGATTTTTGCTCAGTCCTAAGTGTGTGTGTAAGTATTGTGAGAAATTATGTATGCTCACATTTAACTTGAATACCATGTTTATCTTAAAAATTACATATATAAGAAAATACTTGGCTTTAAGTAAATTACAGTTATTTTTTCTAAAGCAAGATAAGAAGAGTAAGTCAAGATAGCAAAGATGTTTTGTGTAGCTTGATTGATTGGTAAATTGTGAATACTGAGAAATGACAAAAGACATTGACATTTGAAATATTTTGAAAAACCAAGTGTGATTATATATATATATGTATATATACATATATATGTATATATATACATATATACATATATATGTATATATACATATATATATATATCCATGCCCTGGTGCCGCAAAGATAGGATTGTTGTGTATCTGAGGCAAGCTGCATAGGGAATTCAAGTCCAGCCTGAGAAACAGAGAAACTCTGCTCCCGGATCTCTGTGAGTTCGAGACCAGCCTGGTCTACAGAGCTAGTCCCAGGACAAGCTCCAAAGCTACAGAGAAACCCTGTCTCAAAAAACCAAAAAAAAAAAGTTCCTGGTAGAGGAATGGTATATTGTTTATATTTTTATTGCCGTGATAAGGCACAATGATCAAAGAAATTTAATAAGGAACCCTTTATTTGGGGCTTTTCGTTTTAGAGAGTTAGAATCTGTGACCATTCTGGCAGGGAGCATGGTAGAAGAAAGGCAGATACAACTTCAAAGTAATGGTTGAAAGCATGAGGAAGATAATGAGACATGGAAATTAGAGGGGTATGAAACCTTAGAGCCTGCCCCCAATGACATACCTCCTCAAACAAGACTACACTTAATCTGGCCAAATAATTCTACCAACTGAAGACCAAGTATTTAAACATATGTGCCTATGGAGGCCATTCTCATTGAAATTTTCACGTTGTATGACAAAAGTAGAAGAAAGAGGAGGAGAAGGAAGGAAGGAAGGAAGGAAGGAAGGAAGGAAGGAAGGAAGGAAGGAAGGAAGGTCAAGAAAAATATTTCTGCAAAATATTTATCACTGTTTATAAAAACCAAAAGAAATAATTTTAAAAAATTATACAAGCCATTGAAGGACAAAGTAAGCATCAGATTCTATTCAGCTATGAGCCCCATGAGCTGTAACAGGACTGTCTTGGCTAGGCATGTCCACTGGTGCACATAACTGGAGCACATAGAGAATAACTAACTACCTTCTGTCTAGATTTAAATCCTCCTTGGAGATGAAATCCTTACCTGGCACAATTTTAGAGCATGTCCTAGGCCTTAGAAGAGAGCTTGCTATTATTACTTTGTTAAATGGGCCTGTTGCCTAACTATCTCCTAATTATTGAGTTATCATTACACACAAATCAGTGTTTCTCTCAATAATCACCCATGAAACCTCCTTTTTATTTCTTTCTTTTATTAAAAATAGATTTTTTTGTACAATATATCCTGCTCATGCTTTTTGCTTTCCCCTCCTGCTAGTTCCCCTCCACCTCCTCACCTCCCCACCCATTTGGATCCATCCCCTTTCTCTCTCTCATTTTAAAACAAAGAGGCTTCTAAAGGATATTAAGTGGAAAGAAATGGAGACAAAACCAAAAACAGACACATCTGGATAGGACAAAACAAACAAACAAAAGAGCCCAAAAAGAGACATGAAACAGATACAGACACAGGAATCCAATAAAAACATTACTGGAACTCATACACAAAGTACCAATATGGTTATAAAAGAGAAAGAAAATAATAATAATAAAACATAAGATACATTTTAAAAAGACAAGAAAAAAAAGTTCCTGGATCCCCAAAGGGACCCCTTAGGCTAACAACTCCATGAGGTGCCACTTATTCCTGGTACTAAAAGTTTCTTTGGTGACAACAGATAGCCAGTGAGGGTCTGCCCCCATTGTTTGGTGACTTATTTTAAATTACCTTAATATATTTATATATTTTGAAAGCTTCTACTGTGTTAAATTTCCATATTACACCTCAAAGGCACCATAATTTTAGTTGTGATTCCTCATATTCTCTTTCTTCCCCTCCACACTTGATCACCCCGTGCCAGTTCCCACCTATTCACCCATAATTATATAGTACATTTTAATTTATAGGAAGATGTATCTGTCCCCATTAGAGCTTTCTATATACCTAACCTATATAGTTCTATGTATTATAACTTAATATCAATGACTTAATAGCTAATATCTACATGCAAGCAGACATTTGCCATATTTTTTTCTGTGTATGGGTTACCTCACTCAGTATAATTTTTTTTCTAGTGCCATCCATTTACCTCTGAATCTCATGATTTCATTTTTTTAATGGCGGAGTAATATTTCTTTCTGTAGATTCCCCATATTTTATTTACCATTTTATCTAATTAGCATCATTTAGTGTGTTTCTAGTTTCCAGCTTTTATGATAAAGCAATGATGAGAACTGTTTGACAAGTGTCTTTGTGGTAAGATGAAGCATCCTTTGGGTACATGGTCAAGCATTGTATAGCTGAATCTTTACATTGATCAATTCCCATCTTCCTAAAGAAAAATCACACTGATTTCCACAATAGTTGTATAAATTTGCAAACTCATCAGCAATGGATGAGTGTTCCCCTTACTCCATGTCCTTGCTACTAAGGGCTGTAATCTGTTTTATTGATCTTAGATTCTGACAGATGTAAGCTGAAATCTCAAAATAGTTTTGGGTATTTCCGTCATGACTAAAAATTTTGAGCATTTCTTCAAGTGTTCCTTAATCACTTGAGTTTCCCCTTTTGAGAATTCTCTCTTTAGATCTTGTCTTAGTTAGGGTTTCTAACTAATTACTGCAACAAAACGTCATGACCAAAAATCAAGTAGGGGGAGGAAAGGGTTTATTTGGCTGACACTTCCTTATTCCTGTTCATCATTAAAGTAAGTCAGGACAGGAGCTCAAACTGAGAAGGAACCTGGAGGCAGGAGATGATGCAGAGGTCGGGGAAGAGTTCTGCTGCTTACTGGTTTATACATAATGGCTTGTTTGATCAGCCTGTTCTCTTATAGAACTTGGGACTACCTTCCTAGGGACAACACCACCCACAATGGACTGAGCCCTCCTCTATCAATCACTAATTAAGAAAATACCTCGTGGTTGGTTCTTATGGAGGAATGTTCTAAACTGAAGTTCCCTCTTTTCAGATAATTCTAGCTTGTGTCAAATTGACATAAAACTAGTTAGCACAGATCTGTATCCCATTTTAAAATTAGGTTATTTGTTTTCTTGACTTCTAGGGATTTTTATTGTTGCTATTCTTTATAAGTGTCTTATATTAGTCCTTTGTTGGATTTGGAGATAGTAAAAATGTTTTCTCATTTTGTAGGCTGCTGCTTGTCAGTGACAGTGTCCTTTGCCTTGTTGGAAGCTTCTCAATTTCATGAGGGCTGACATATTAATGATTGGTCTTTGTGTCCTTGCTAGTGATGTTCTGTTCAGAATGTCTTTTCCTTTGCTGATTAGTTCAATGCTATTGCCCACTTTCTCTTCCAGATTTACCGTTTCTGGTTTTATCTTTTGATCCACTTGGACTTGAGTTCAGTGCAGGGTGATAAGTACATATCTACTTACATCATTCTATATACAGACATCCAGCTTGACCAGCAGCATTTGCTGAAGATACTTTCATTTTTCCATTGTGTATTTCATGTTTCTTTCTAGAAAAAAAGTCAGGTCTCCAAAGATGTGTGGATTTACATCTGGGTCTTCAATTTGATTTCATTGATCAACATATCTGCTTTGTACCAATACCATATTGTTTTTATTACTATAGTTCTAGTTAAACTTAAAATGAGGCATGGTGAGTCATTCCAGCAGTTCTAGTTAACCTAGGTTTGTTTGTATTTCCATATGAAGCTGTCAATTGTCCTTTCAGTGTCTGTGAAGAATTGTACTAATTTTGATGAGGATTTTGTTGAATATGTAGACTTATTTTGATAGAATGGCTATTTTTACTATATTAATTCCAATAATTCATGAGAATGGGATACTAATCTATTTTCTGATATCTTCTTTAATTTCCTTCTTCAGTGTCTCAAAGATATTAACAACAAGTCTTTCCCCTATTTTTGTTAGATTTACCCCAGGATATTTTATATTATTTGAGGCTATTGTGAAAGATGCTGTTTCCCTGATTTCTTACTTAGTCTGTTTGCCATCTGTATATATGAGGATACTGATTTTTTTTATTTAAATCTGTATCCTACTACTTTGCTAAAAGTGGTAATTAGCTGTAGGAGTTTAGCAATTGATTTTTTATGCACAGTTATGGATACTATCTTATCATCTGTGAATAAAGGTATTTTGACTTATTTTTTTTTGTAATTTGCATCATCCTTATCTCCCTCAGTTTTCTTATTGTTCCAGCAAAGTCTTCAATTATCATATTGAATAAGTATGGAAAGACTGGACAACCTCATCTGGTTCCATGTAAGTTAATGTTGGCTACAGTCTGCTGTAAACTGCCTTTACAATGTTGAGATATGTCCAATGCTTCCATAATATCTCAAATATTTTATTATCAAGTGGAAATAAATTTTGTCAAAAGCTTTTTAAGTATCTTATAAGATGATCATGTTTTTTTTCAAGGTCAAACAAAGATATATTTTAGATAGACAGGTCATCTTCAAACACCTCAGAGATCAAAAGAATATCGCACTTAAGATGCTTTAATGACCTAAGTTCTTTTTTTTTTTTAATGAGAATGAGACATGTCTGGCCCTAATAACACCAATCAACTTCAGATACTCTGCATCAAAGAAACTCCACATGGAATTTACTTTCTTTTTGGCAAGAGTAAGCCACTGGGCAAGAAAATGCCCCTGCTTGGACTGCTGACAGTAAGCTGTCCTAATTAGACAAGCAGAACATCAAAGAAAGTGACTGCCAAACATTGTCAAGACAAAGAGGGACATCCCTTTATAATATACTGTTGCACAGAAAAGTCTGTTGTATATGCTATACCTGTAGGTAGATCAATGCTCAACATTGCAGAGAAACTTTAGGTGACTGTCCAGGAAGCCAGCTCTTTCGGTCATAACTCACATTTTTTTTTTGAAGTTGTTTGTTTGTACTTCCTGCTTACTCAGTTAATATCATTTCCTTCTTGGGTCTCTGAGGTTGTTAAAGACTAGATAGTTATAGTTTTCCTTATTTACATGATGCAGAAAGCAAGTTATAATAGAAAATAAATTAGGTGCAAGTCTTTGGACTCACGAAGAAAGGATAGTTATGAAGTATTTTTTCTGAATTTGTTAAATGCAAATGGAGGAAATACTGTAATGTATTTATTACCTGTATATATTGTGTATAGTTATTGTACTTATTGTATATAGTTTCTCATATATTAGTTATATATTTCTTTTTTATTTTAGACAACGAGGGAGAAGGAACATAGTGGCCTTTTATTTGTAGTTTAATAAATAAAGCTTGCCTGAAGATCAGAGAGAAAAACAGCCCCACTGGTCAGCCCTACAGAACAGGCAGTAGTAACACATGCCTTTAATAGCCATAGCCACACTAGTTGCCATAATAAATGGGTAGTGCATGTTTTTTATTCTAGTGGTGCACACATTTATTCCCACTCCTAGAGAAGATTATAAGATGGGAGGAGACATCTCTCAGTCTTAGTTTCATTCTGAGATTTCTGGATTCAGGATTGTCATTTCAGACCGAGGTCAAGGTAAGAGTCAGTGACTGGTTGCTTTGCTTTTTGGATCATCAGGTTTAATGCCAATTTATGTCTCTGATTTTTTATTAATTGTGCTTAACTACAGAATGCTCCTCACTAAATGGAACATAAATATCATACCCACTCCTCCCAAAGTATAAGGGCCATTACAGAAGAGGGGAGATAGAAATGGTGTAAAAGACAAAGACTGTGTATAACTATAGGGAAACATTGTCTTCTGAACCCAGCAGGGCAACATTTCATATGAATAACACTGCAAGCTCAAGCCAGAAGAAATCTAGGCATGGAGGTAGAAGCCATCACCAAATCTCATTCCTAGCCACAGAGTTATTGTAAATTGGACACTAGTAGAAAAATCTTTTTCTAAGAATGTGGCCCCTTGTAAGTTAACTATGCTCTAGTGGAAGACCATGTATCCATGATCAAAACACATTGGTCATGATGGATTAAAAAAGAAAAAGGACACAAAGTTTGGGTGGATAGGGAAGTAGATCTGAGAAGAAGTAGGTTGAGATAAATATAACCAAATGCAGCAAATCATGATCCAATAAGACTAGGCACAAATCCCCATATCAAGGCTGGAGGAGTTCTCTACACAACTCTGCACATTCACAGATTATACTTCTTGACTCCTAGATGGGGGTCTTTTACTGTCTGGCCATAGCAATCCTTACACTTGTTTGACTTTCTAATTTAGTTTTGGCCTTTTATGTCCTTTTTACATATTTCTCGTCATCTGAATTTCAATGAATGTACATGTGATTTCTTCTTTCCCACAAATGAAGGGGAAAAAAAAAAGAAAAAGAAAAGAAGTTCTATGTTTCTTCTCACTTGTTGCCTGCCCTCTGTGTACCTCAGAGTTCCTAGTGCTCCATGGTAGACAAGCTTTGCTGCTCTGAAGAACTGGCTGATGTGATTGTCTCCCTTCGTGACCCTGGGAGCCTGAGATCAACCTCACTACCTGGTTTAATGCTGAACTGTCAGTGCTTGTTGGATAGAGCCATAGGTACATATTTGGGAAATAATGTATCAAATGAGTTATGATTTTTTGTTCCATTCTTCTTTTTATTTTCAGGCTTTCAAGTATAAATCTGTCTATTTAAAATAAAAGTAAAATATGAGTAAGAATGAAAATTACTTGTTATCCCAATTGGTAAGCTAAATAAATCTAGAGGAAATATTCCTAGCAGCCACAGGCTTGTTAAAACTCTACTTCAGGGTTGGGATAGAGCTCAGTAGTAAATGCTCACTTGTACAGCAGGTACAGAGCCCTGGATTCAAGCCATACTACCTCCCCTTCAAACAAAGCTCTACTTTTCTATGAGACACACGAGTGTTGTTCCAGGGTTTAAAGTAAAGAGTGTTAGGAAGATAGATTTTCTGACAAAATATAATTCTGTTTTGTAAAGAAGACAAGAGTAGTGCTTCTGGAGTTAAAAAAAGAAACTAAAGGAAGACATTTTTCTGTCCAAATATGGACTTTCTCATAGGTTTAAAATTGATTTCACCACTTCAACTAGTAATCCCTAAGAAACATATATCTCTTGCTACTTTATTTTTTTTTCAGTCAGAAGTATTTTAAAAACTTCTCTGGAATATTAATAGTAATCTATATTGAATAATTAAATTAATGTTGGACTGCTTATTTCTAAAATGTAACCAATTGATCATAGGATCAAATCTTGTATAACAAAATAGCACCATCAAGTGGAAGCAAACTTGAATTTCTGTGGTTATCTCATAGTAGTTCTACAGTTTTTTAAGCATAAAACTAAATTGTATTTATTTATTTATTCTCTGTGATGAAGCCCCACCTCTGAGATGTGTCTAGCTGAGAGCTGCTTCCCTTTAATGGGAGGGGCATCATCTTTTCTCTTATCCTATAGTATGTCTCTCCTGTATTTCTTATAACTTCTGATTTCAAAACTCACATTGTTTTTCTCCAGATACTCTGATTACTATAACAAATACTTTAGAATAATACTAATACTTGCCATTATATTTTAATATAGTTTCTAACAAAATAGCAGGTAAAATGTCTGAAGAATGGTATACATGCCTATGGCACATACTAAGTGCTCAATAAAGCCATTAATTAATTGGTTGAAACAGCAAATTGAACTTTTTCTTCACATAATATTAGATCAAGTAAGAAAAAAATGCCACTAATATTTAGCATACTAAATCTAATTTTAAAACAATGAATAAGCTATTTTCAACTGAGGTAAAGTTAAGACAAAGATAAACAGTAATACACCACAGGTCTCTAGAGCTATCAAAACATTCTTCTTCTTTTTAAAATATATTTTATA
>NW_026068036.1:2020540-2082888 GCF_014885135.2 Alexandromys fortis
AAATATAATATAATAATAAAATATATTATATTTATATATAAATATAAAAAATAAGTAACAGGTGATAAGATGATTTAGGGTCAATATAAATGAGACTTTAATGCAAATATGGAATTGACTTCCCCTATGTACACATTATTCTTGGTTCATTTTTCTATCTTTTACATGCTGGGCAGTTCCAAAATCACTTATGGTCAGGCTCTTGGCTACCTTATAATATTGGAGATGGTTGCAGACAGTATAGGATCCTTGTAAAACACTGGTTAAGAGAGTCTCTTATTATGTATATCTCTGAGTTCTTTTTAGAAACTCCAGGAGCTATTTGAGGGGTCCAGTAAAGACTGGAACAGAATTAGAGTTACTTGTCAATTCTACTCAAAATTTATTTAAAATCATCAGTGTAGCTTACTATAAACACAACTTTCAGCTGAGTTGGGTAAATAGGGAACAATGGAAAACAGAAAATCCCACTGTGTAATCTGAATGCTCTTGAAAGCCAGAAATGGAGTGTCTACTCCCCTTTCACATTACTCCTTCAGCATCTAGTTACATTACTGAAGCCTACCAGCTCAGTGCACTTGTTCTAATATCAGAGAAAATGCCAAATGAATCTTCATGAATTAACCTCATCAAACGCTGCTTCGTACACTTGGCTGAAAGCAAAAAGGAGTTTGCATAATCCTGTTTACAGTGCAAGGCAATTGCTTTTTTTTTTCCTACAGCCCTAGTAAAAATCATGATTTAACTTCCTTTTTTTTTCCTGTGACATTGTAAAACATAATGGCCCTTATAAAAAGCCTTAGAGATGCCTCTGGAAATATTAGCTCATCTATATGCCCTGGCCCATCTAATTAAATAGGAATTGTATGTCTTCAGTCTGAAACTCTCTTTGATTAAAGTTACTCTGGGAATAGGACTGAGGAGATAATGAATTTCAGTTACTCTATCTGCAAAATAGCCCACGAAATGGACTTTTCAAAAATATTTTAAATGTAGATAGAAATAATTTAATGAAGAGAATTTGAAATATTAGAATTTTCAAAATATTGACAAACTCAGCTTTATAACTCCTGTTCATTAATGAGGATCATGTTTTCTAAGACAATAAGACCTTTGTGGTCTTGCAGATGCATTTCTGAAAATGATTTCTATTTAATGGTACATTCCATAGCCCTTTTCTGTCCTAGCGACTGTCACTGCCTGTCAGTTCTTGTGTGGTGGTGTTGCCTGTGCTGTCAGATCAATTTTTAGAGATAGGGCAAAGTCACAGGAAAATTCAGTAGCGTAGAAAACCCATTAATGGTGAAGGGTCTATGTCTGTTATATTCTCCAATGAAGCAAATCTAACAGGGATTATAATAATGATAAAGCCAAATGTGCAAATAGTCAAGCGTCATCAATAACCTCTTCTGTCTCTTGGTGAAATAGTAGACTGCACAAATGAGCAAATATCGCTTCAGCTTTAGAAATCAGCATTACAGAAATGTAAGAGAGAAAGAAATCAACACAAGTTAACAGGTCAGAGTCCTGCATGAACTTTTCACTCTCGATGAGGTTCTCATTTCCTAGTCTTCAGGTGTTTTACAATCATCATCCTACTTCTGGCTATCAGTTATCACCTGGACTAAATACACAATGTACACTTATTGGATAATTGGTTTCTATTTACTCACTTCTAACTTTTAATATGCTTGGTCATAATTTAAATAAAAAAATTGTACAAAATCAAGACTTTGATGTGGCTTCTCTTATAAAAAGATTGCCATATAAACTTTGCAATACAAACATTAACAAATTAAACAAAAATTTCTCTTGCCTAAGACCTGAAATGTTAACTTTACATATAAACAAGTTTGGAAAAAGCAGTATCTAATTAAATACATTTCTGTAGAGAAGTAAGTCATCTATGTCAATGCAGAGAAGAAGATACCCAAACTGGGTCACAGTGTTCCATCCTTTGTAGAAGGTCCAGTAAACGTGGTGGTAAATCACTTGGCATGGAGTTCCCTCTCTCTTTCTCTCACTCACTTTTTCTTTTTTCCCTTTTATTAAAAATAGATTAATTTTTCATATCATATTCCAGATAACAGTTTCACCTCCCTATATTCCTTACAGTCCCTCCCATCTCCCTGCACATCCAGATCTACGTCCTTTCTGTCTACCATTAGAAAGAAACAGGCTTCTGAGAGATCACAACCAAATATGACAAAATAAATAGTAGGAAGGAAAAACAAACAGTCGTAATATCAAGACTGGACACAGAAACCCATCAGAAGGAGAAAAAAAACCCTAAGAACAGGTACAAGAGTCAAAAATCTATTCATTCAAACCCAGGAGTTGTAAACTGAGTGTGAACACTAAACTGGAATCCACAATATATATGCAGAGGACCTGGTGTAGATCTAGGTTGATCCAGAAGATCGTTTTCTCCTGGTGTCCTCCATCTCCTCTAGGTCTTACAACCTCCCCATCTTCTCTTCCATGGGATTCCCTGAGGTCTGATGGGAGAAACTTGATGGAGACATCCCGTTTAGATAACTCTTCTTAATGTCTGCCTGTGGGTCTCTGCCTGTTTTTCCATTGCGGGGAATGTTTAACTTAGTTCTGGGCATCTTAACCCAGATGCCTTGAAGAAATATAAGAGAATTAAATCTGCTTTTCTTTGCTCTAGTGTTTTTGGGGAGAGCGCCATTTCTCTGGCTACTTTGTTTCACATTCTTGAGCTTATTTTTTATGCTTCATACAGGTGACAAACATCCATTAAAACAGAACAGCAACAATGCTAATTTTCATAACAACAATTGTGTAATTTATAAAATATACTACACACACACATAAAAACAATATATATGATAAAGACAATAATCTCAATTCATAAGTTAAATAAAAGTATATGTGATAGTCCAAATAGAAGACACAATGTATTTATAATAAGGTAGAATCTTGTTGTGTGTAGTAGAATTATGAAATTATTATTGTATATCTACCATAAAGTTAAGGGTCACAAGGTTGAAATTAGCAATGGGGTGGGCAGAACTTCAGTGCAGGGTCAAGGTGACAAGCAAAGGAAAAGTCTTGTCTAGTCTGGGGTTGTTGGTTGACATAAGCCTGAGTGAATATGACTAGCAGAACTAAAAAGACCAAAACATTGTAGTTGAGGCATGGTGTTCAGAAAGTGAGGAATTAAAAACTGAACCGTGTCAAAGAAAATGAGACTCAAGAGAGTAGACAGTATGCAGAGTGTCAGGATATGACTCATTGCCAATTGGCTGGAGATTGCTTATCAGGAGCCTGTTATGCTAATGAGTGTCCCTTGTCACTGACAGTCTGCTATCTTGATTTAGAAACTGTTTGTTCTACTCTGCAGACATATTACTCTATCAATAATTTCTCAGATCATTCCTTAACCTACCTTGAAATGGAGCAGAACTCATTTAAACCACAGTTTCCAAATGAAAAAATGGAAGGAAGGAAGGAAGGAAGGAAGGAAGGAAGGAAGGAAGGAAGGAAGGAAGGAAGGAAGGAAGGAAGAAATGAAGGAAGAAATGAAGGAAGGAAGAAATGAAGGAAGGAAGAAGGAAGAAAGGAAGAAGGAAGAAAGGAAGACAGCAAATATCAAGATACATGTAGTTTATAATTTTAACAATGATAGTTTTTTTTCCAAATAATGAACATGTGTTGCAAAAATCACAATGAGCAACAATGCTTCACTTTGTTAGTCTTGAAGAAGAGAATATTTGTTGATTGACTCTGGAGTTTGCTTCATTGTTAAATAGTAATGAAGGAAATAACAAAATCATACATAGCCAGAATAGTATCATGTAGTTTGCAGAACAATTTACAACAATTTTTTCTGTAATGACTATAAGTTCAATAATAGTTGTTTCATTCCTATAACAGTATATGGTATATACATTATCTACCAGGGAAGCATTGTTCTATGAACTGAATTAAAAGAGTGAACCAGAGATAAAAGTCTTGCCTTCATGAAATTTATACATGACACCATTTTTAAAAGTACTGACATGGATAGTCATAACTTTACATTAACACAGCGATGAAGACCACCTAAAAATAAATTTGCTCAATTAAAGATTAAAATACTGGGCCAACTTAAATTACAATCAATAGAAAGAATGAAAGCTATCCTAAGAATTTATTTGAATCTGACACCTAAAAGAAAAATAAGATAAAACATTGAGTGTACCCATTTCTCCACAACCTCTCCAGCAAAGGCTATCATTGGTGTTTTTGATTTTAGCCATTCTGACAGGTGTAAGATGGTATCTTAAAGTTGTCTTGATTTGCATTTTCCTGATAGCTAAGGAAGTTGAGCATGACCTTAGGTGTCTTTTGGCCATTTGAACTTATTCTGTTGAGAATTCTCTGTTCAGCTTAGTGCCCCATTTTATAATTGGGTTGATTAGCCTTTTACGGTCTAGTTTCTTGAGTTCTTTATATATTTTGGAGATCAGACCTTTGTCAGTTGGGGGGTTGGTGAAGATCTTCTCCCAGTCAGTGGGTTGCCTTTCTGTTTTAGCGACAGTGTCCTTTGCTTTATAGAAGCTTCTCAGTCTCAGTAGGTCCCATTTATTCAATGAGGCCTTTACTGTCTGTGCTGCTGGGGTTATACGTACTACTGAGAACTCAAGAACAATGGCAATGGGTTTTTGATCCTACTGCACGTATTGGCTTTGTGGGAGCCTAGGCAGTTTGGTTGCTCACCTTACTAGACCTGGATGGAGGTGGGTGGTCCTTGGACTTCCCACAGGGCAGGGAACCCTGATGGCTCTTTGGGCTGATGAGGGAGTGGGACTTGATTGGGGGAGGGAGAGGGAAATGGGAGGCGGGGGGGGGGGGAGACAGAAATCTTTAATAAATGAATAAAAAAATAAAATAAATAAAATAAAAATAATAACAAAAAAAGAAAAAATAAATAATGGAAATTAGAGGATTAGGGTGGAAACAACATTTCAATGAAAAGATTGGGAGTATTCAAAATTTCTTCATTTTGGCAGAAGCACAGGTAACTGTATAATTTAGAAGATGGGCATAAAGCACAGAGCAGAAGGGTGGATATGACTGATAAGGCAGGAGTAAAGAGAGGAGAAGATAACCATGCTGATCAAGAAACCTAGAGGTGGCCTTATTTTCTATTGGGATCCATCTTCCCCATTCAGTTCATGTTGGTGGTAAAAGTACCTCCTCAACTGTGATCCTCACTTTTCCTCATTTTTTATGATGCCTTCTGAGATAAGGAATGTTAGTTCAGAAAACTGGGAGCTGGATAAATCTATTAAGATCCCATGGTCAACTAAGTTTCTATAATGCTCATTCCTGCTATCAGACAATTTTTTTTTCAATTAGATCAGATAAGGGCAGAGGTTATGGCCTTTGACTCTTCATTTTTGGAAGAAGTTTGGTATAATATATAAAGGCTAGTTGATTCCTCCTATATGCTCACAGAAGCCTTAACTGGCAAAGTGGTATTTTTAATTGTTATTCTTTTTAAATGCCTCCTGCAGCATATTCGAAAGCAGCAGGCAGCAACTGAGGTGACTCTTCAGGTGTTATTGGGTTTTAGACATCCCTCCAGGGATGAATGCTTTTTGAAAGCTAGTAGTCAATGGCAGATAAAAGCTTATTCAGCAGACTAGTCTAAGACAGGCACAGTCTGATTGCTGCAACCTCCTGAGGCAGGGGCAACAAGGCCTGAGCAAAGACCTCTGATTCCTGCTGAGTGTCCAAGTAATATAACAAGGTGGATATATAGGAAGATAAGGCCTACAAGGCCAAAAGAAGAGCCAGAATGGAGTCTGCCTTAAGGTCTAGCAACATACACCATCAGAGGTCCTGATTATGCTTAGTCAGTGAGGGGCAACCTCATAATATCAACAGATTGGAATACTACCTGGAGGTTGAGGTAGGGTATATAAGGGTCTCCCCATTGCTAAATAAACAAGCCTGCTGTTTGCCTTTTACCTGACTCCCTATGTCTATGCCATTGACTCAGTACCTTCTTACCTCCTTCTACAAGGGAATGGTTAGGACACAGCAACATGTCTGGGGGTAATGAAACCTGTAACAGGCAGGGCTTATATAGAGGAAGTACATGTCATTGAAGGAAATATTGAGATGGGGTCTTCAGGTCTCTCTATATTTATATTCCAACCACCAAGATATGAACAGCTTTCTTCCTATCATGATCTTTCAGAACACCAAACATTGACCTAGACCAAGAAACCAACTGACAGTGAATATTAATAGAAACATTAAAAATAATAAGCCAAAATAAATATCTGTTCCTGAAAGTTAATGATGTTTACTTGTAATCCCAGGTCCTCAGAAGGCTTGGGTAGGAGAAGTGATTCGAGATCGTCATGGGCTACACAGTTAATCCTGTTTCAAAAATAAAACAATTCAACTGGTATTCTCAGGTGTTTTCTCTGAATGACAGGATGTTGACAATGTGTCTCACTCATTATATGAAATGAGAACATGGTCTTGGACAAGGCTGGACAGGTTCCAGGGTGACAGCCAAAGTTAATTTTTCAATGAGAAATAGCAATGCCTTTGTAGAGTCTCTTTATTTCCTTCTGCCCCTGACTTGCTCATATTTACAATGTGTGTGTGTGTGTGTGTGTGTGTGTTTGTGTGTGTGTGTGTGTGAATAAACATTTATGAATGACTAGGAGTAAGTGAAAATAGCTTAGAAATTCAATTCTAACAAAAAAACTAAAGGTCAAATGAAATATTGAGTAGTAATAAAAGTGAAAAGAGTATAAAAAAATAAGCTAACTTTCTTAGCTAAATTGGAGAAAGAATAGCATATCTGTTTAATTTCAGACTGTTGAAGTCTTGCTGAATTCCTGGGCTTTCCCATTCATGTGCAGTAAAGCAAGCATATTCAGAACAACTGATACGCATAGCTAGATTGTGAACAACCCTCTTTTACAGTTACCACTGAAAAAGTCCATGATCTTATGGTAATATTCTAGGAGTTGTTATTACTCATTCCACAAAATGACAGTAGACCCTAAAAAAGCTGATTTTAATTTGAGATATTCAAAACTCACCAGTTCACCAGATATTAATTCTTTATTAATATTATATAAAATCTGGTTATTCTTGTTAGTAAATAATCTCTAAGTTGAAAGACAACAAGTAGTAATTATTTCATCATGACAATTAATTTAACATTATTTTTATACCTTTAGATAATCTGGAACTTTTTTAAGAACTGAATGTTACGATCTTTAAGCTTAACTAATTTAACTGGGGAATCGGTTTTTGGTGGAAAGCATTTTAAAATTTTACTTCTATGTATTCCCCAGTGTATCCAGGAATTCTCATATAGAATCTTCTCATAATTAAATTTCTTTATTTTTAAAAATTAATTCTACCCTTGATGAAGTGTACTTGTTTCCAAAAACAAATTTTATATATTCATGTGTTGCGGGAGGTCCTTCCGCCCCTCCAACCAATAGCTGCTGTGATACCAGCCCATTGGGGTGTGGTCTCTCTCCCTTTAAAAAAGCAGCTACTTCCTCTGCTCTCTCTCTTCACTTCCTGCTCTGCTGGAGACTAGACTCCCTTCCGGGTTGTGCAGATGGCTGTTGTCTGGGAAGGTGATCTGTAAGTTTTTTCCCCTTTAAATAAATAACACCCTATTAATCATAACTCCAAACTGGTGTGGCATTGTTCGTGACTTACGCCTTCATTCATGAGTTAAAGAAAATTTAAATTTTACTTAAACATCAGATATCAGTTAGTAACACCATTAACAGGATTGTGAAAAATGAACACCAACTCCCTGAGAGGATGAATAAGGCATATAATTTAATTCAATGGTTTAATATTGTCCCATAAAGCTTCTTCTTGAAATAAGGGATCATTGGGATGTTCAAATGACCTGTTTATCAGCCTTATTAATGGAGATAAATCTACCATCCCCAGAACTTTCAAACAGAAAAGAATGGTTTGATAGGCATTTACTACAGAGACAGCATTACTTGTATAATGCTGCCTGATATAATGTATGTTTCAGACACCATCTCTTCTCATTGTCATGTACAGTCACTACCTAAAAACATGGTGATATAATCTCTAGTTGGCTCTGTGGCTCATTTCAGGTTGATATATTTCTGTGAAAAGTTCATTAAAATTTTTATGATGGAAAACTTTTAAACCATAGTACAGACTTTAAGGGTGACTACTCCATAACAAAATCTTTCTTTTGCAAACAATTATTTTAATCGAGGATGGGCTAATATCAATGGATAAAATTGCTTTAATATTTATTAAACATTTAATCAAAGTTAACAAAACTCTCTCATCCATAAATAATATAATCTTCTGATATAATAATATACCAGACTTTTGATTAGTAAAAAGTTGCTAGACTTTTCAGCTGAATTCATACTGATTTCAGGATTTTCTGTCATCTTTGTCTAATACTGAAACAACTTGAACACAAACTTATTGACAACCTTCTGAATATCAAACTGCAACTAGTGTATAATATGTTATAATACTTTTATGCATATTCATGAAATTTATGGAAGTTTTAGGCCTACAATAACAAACAAAAAAGCAAATGGGATAGTTTTCAGCCATCACTATTTAGTTTTCCTGATTACTATCATTTCACTTACCATCTTTGTCATCAAGGAGCAAAGAGAAGTACTATTTATTTGCTGAAGTTTAAGCTTAAATCAGCTTACTTACATACATTTTAATATAATGTGGTTTTATCTTCCATGATCTAACCAAAAAATATAATGCCAGGTATCTTTCATGTCTCCTTAAGTTATTTGAGGATGTTACTTTTAAAAATCTCATATTAGATATTACCAAATATTGCTTGGCAGCCTTAATTTCAAATGAATTTTCATGAACTTTTTAAAATATATACATTATATATAATTAATGCAGTTACACAAAGTTAATTGTCTTATAATATGTCAAGAGTTCATCTGATCAGAGTGAATGAAAAATAAGATTTTTGATTATTTCATACATGAAAACTTTATACCATCCCTACACCTATTTTTCTCTTCCAATTCAAGTGTCCCCTAATTCCCATTCAAATCCATAACCTCATCTTTAATTAGTATTGTTATTTATGTCTATATAAACATAAGTACAACCTGATGAATTTATTTAGCATTGTTTGTATGAAGCTGTGTTTAAGACTGACTACTAGGAATTGGGTAATTTTGCTAAAAGATTGTCCCTGAAGAAGACTATCTGACTATCACAGCCATTAGTTGTTTTTCACTTAAATATGAGGCCTTAGGATATTTCTCCAATCCATATTGCATGTCAACTGATGTCATTATGTACAATTTTTTAAAGAGACTTTATCTTTGAGATTTCATGAGTGCAACTTCCCTGTCTTATGTAGAAGGGACTATCACTGCAGATGTCACAGTCCTCTGGCTCTTAAAATCTCTCTGCCTCTCCTTGCACTATGTTATTGGATCTGTAAGTGTAGTGATTGTGTTTTAGATATATCAACTGAGGTTAGAAATTCCATTTTCAGTTGTTCTCTGTATTTTGAGTAATTGTGAATTTCTGTAATAATCTCCTATTTGTGTATCTAAAGAACTTGGTATCCTATTACAGTGACTCTTGCATGTTCATGTTCATCGCTGCTCCATTCACAATAGCTACCAAATATAATTAACCTATATGTTCGACAACATGTACAATGTAATATTACTAAGCTAAAAAATGAAATTTATAGGTAAGTAGATGGAACTTAAAAAAACACAAGGTGAGGTAACTTGGGCACAGAAAAGCAAACAATGTATATTCTCCCTCATATGTGGATCTTGTCTTTAAATCTGGCATAAGCAGAAGCCAGAAAGAGGCCCTTATAGTACATACAGATTAAGGGAGAGGAAATAATAAATTGTAGGTAAAATGAAAGGACAGGAGTAGAATATTGGAGGTAGATAGGTTTTAGGTACAAATGGCAAAGGAACATTGGGGACTTACACTCTGTAGAGGAAGGCTAATCCAAGGGAGGGGTATATAAAGTTACATATGCAATGTTATTATCTTATAAGCCAGTAGAGATATGAATGGATAGATAATAAAATATGTGTTGTCCTAGATAGGCTTGTTTGTTTGTATTTTGAGACAGGGTTTCTATGTGTAACCTTGGTACTAGAACTTGCTCTGTACACCAGGTTGGCTAGTCAAAACAGGCCTTAAATTCACAGAAGTCTGCCTGTCTTTGCCTGGTGAGTGCTGTGATTTAATGCATGTACCACCATCACCTAACCATCCTAGTTAGTCTTAACAATTAGCTTGCATGGCCTACAGTCACATTAGAAGGAAGTCTTGATTTAGGGAATGAGATACTGATCTATCTATAACTGTACAGGTTCTTTTTAGTTTCGTGATGTTCTACTTTCATTTCATTGTCTTAAGAGGTGGAAATGTAGTCCTGCGCAGAAAGTTCTTTCCTAAATAAATACTTTTTTGTAGGGTAATATCTATATTTTATTCTAACAGTTTTAGCATTTCAGGTTTCAAACTGAGATCCTGTATTTACTACAAGTCAATTTTTGTTCAAAGTGATAGATATATGTCAGTTTTCATTTATTTGCCTGTAAACATCCATTTTTCTCAGTAACGTAAGATATACTATTCTTTGGCATAGGCCCGAAAGACTCAACATCCTACTCCACAGATACTAGCTTAGTCCTTTTCATTGTCATTTATTCACAATAGTTACCAAATGGAAGCAACCTCAATATTCTTTACTGGGTAAATTGGTAATGGAAATGTAGCATGTATATTCATTGGCATAGTATGTAGTTATGAAAAAAAATAAAATCAAGAAATTTGCTGGAAAATGAATGGAAATAGAAAAGAATATATTGAATGAGGTAACTCAGGCCCAGAAAGAAAACACAAAATGGTCTCTCTCATCTACAGACCTTGGTTCAAAATTTTAGATGTGCCTTTAGTAATAATAGAATACAGAGAAACAAACAGGGACTGTGGAGGGAGATGCAGAAAAAGGAAGGCTCTAATTGGAGAAGGAGATCAATAGAGGAGGAGAGAGGGGGTGAGGGGCAAATAAAACTAAAGGTATTTGAATAATCCTCAAGGAATCATGCTGTTACATATTTACCCAAAATTATATATAATACCATACGTGCCAAATGGACAGTTAAAGTTCACTAAGGCACTCCACCCTGTATCAATTTTACACATAAAAATTTCTCTCTTAATCCATAGTCTTTCTTTCCTTGTCTCCTGGGGTTTTTGTCAATATCATAATACAAAACATAGTCCAACTTTTAGAATGTTTTACAGTCTTTAAAGTGTACAATATTATAAAATCCAAGATATCTTTAAAAATCCCAAGTCTCCTTACCATGATCCTGTAAAGCCAAAAATAATTTATCTACTTTTCTATTCCAAAATGTACAACTAGGACATATGAACAATCAGAGTGATGCAAAACACAATCTAGCAGTACAAACCCATATTTTGTATTTGGTGTTCAACATTTAAGACACACTCAATGTATTTCTAGCAGTACAAACCCATATTCTGTGTCTGGTTTTCAATGCCTAAGACGCATTCCATGTGTTGATTTAGAAATGTCTGGGTTGTTTCCCTTCTCCAGTTCTGCCATCTGTATGACACACCTTGTCACACGGGCTTAGGTGGGCTCCTCTTCATGCCTACTTCTGTCCTTTCTTACTATTCCATGACCCTGGAATCTCTGTTACCGCGGCCTCCCTATTTCAGCTTACGCCTTTACTAGTGATCTCTTCTAGCCTCTTCACGAGGTTGCTGACTCGCCATGCAATGCTTCTTTCCATGATCCCTGCAATCCTGCAGTCTTCTGGCCTTCAAAACCAGAACCATGAAACATATTCTTAAACCCTGTACTCATCATCTTGAGATAGCCTTTGCTCCCAAGGACCTCAGCTTCTGTCAGCTGATCATGAAGAAACAACCTTCTGTCATCCTAGGGAAGCACCACGATGGTTCTGATTGCTTTTTAGTCACAGCTGGTGCATCAGCTGGTCAGCATACACACATTCTTATCTGAACAATCCACATACAGACCCACTCTAAAGTCTTGAGTGCATGCTGGTTTCCCTGTGAGTCCTGACAAACGAGGCTCCATTGTCTACAATTCTCTCTACATTCTACTCCTCCATGTTCCCAGTAAAATATCCCATTAAGTTATAAGCATTCCAGGATGCTCAAAGTTCTAAAATGCCCCCCCAATACTACAATGAAATAGTCTGTAGACATAAAATCACAAGTAGACAAATTAATAACAGCAATATCCTATTCTTGGTACAAATTTCTGTTGTATTTTATCTTATTTTGATGAAAAAAAAATCTCTTTAACCAAAAGAAATTTCCTGATGCAAACAGTTTATTTCCACTTACAGATTTCAGTCTATTACTCAGAGAAGTCAGAGCTGGAACTCAAGCAAGAACTTGCTAAGGAAACCATGGAGGAACTATGCTTGCCTGGTTCACTGTCCTGTATTACTGTCTTGTAAGGCTAAGGACCACCTGACCATGGAATGGTGCTGCTAATAGTGGATTTGATCTCCTGTATCTGTTAATAATTTCCTACAAGATAATGTTTACAAAATGATGAATAAAACTATGGATGATCTAAGTGGGGTGAGGCATTCCATTTTGCAAGAAATCTTTTAGGATCATGAAGCTAACACATCAAAGTAGCTTCAGGCAAATCAACAAAATTTACTAGGCTCCTACCTCCCCAACTATATATAAGTAGTAAGGACTGCTGAGAGACACTGAGCTGAATGGGAAAAGCAGACACCAGTTAAATTTTCTAGAAAAGGCTCAGACCAACTGGTCTACCCAGAAAGGACACGCCTCAGCCTATTGAGCTGCCTGTAGCTTGTGCAGTGCATTCTGGATTTCCAGTTTTGAAGCTTTGATCACACAGGTGTCTGAGTCATTTCTGGTCCTTTAAGCAAACCGTCATCCATAGTCCTTTACGTATTACAAATAAAACCCATTGCTTCAGTAAGATGGACTCTGGCATAATCTGTACTTTTGTCTCTCCTTAATTCCTGATATGGAACCAAGTGAGTAGATCTTTGCTCACATCTTCCCACAGAGAGTGTCACACAGAAGTTATATACATACAGGAAATAACAGAAGACAAATTTAATTTAAACTACATAGCTAGAGTGAGCAGAGCATGAAAATGAAAAAAAGTTTGGGGTAGATAAGGATAAGGTGCATGCTTTGGGGTGGGGATAGAAATTACACATTTTGCAATAGTATTTGTTTGAGATCGTGTCTCTATTTGTATTAAGAGTAAAGCAATGTTTACTTTGGTTTCTACTCTAAAATGAATGTCTACCTGTCTTGGTGGTAATGGTTCTAAACAGTAAAGATCAGTTAAAGCTTTTACTTACCTGAGAAATATCCTCAGGGAAAATCTTGTTTTTCTTTGGAATCTGTGAGGTACCTTTAAAAAACAAAAACAAAACAAAACAAAAAAAAAAAGAAACAAAACAAAAACAACCATTTGTATTTCTTGCTCAGAATTTTACACAAGACTTAAAAAAACAAAACCAATTTCTGAAGCCTTGTCTGCAAGACTTACCTGTTTATTTAGTCAGCTCTGTAAGAAAATCCTGTGACTGTGTAGGTTTGCACAGTTCTAGGCCCTTAATGTTAGTTCCTACAATACTTGAATTCTATTCTAGTTAGTCTTGTCAAATGAGAAGTCTATATTAAAATTAAAGAACCCTCAAATTTTACTTAACAGATACTCTGCTAACAGGAAGAGAAAGCCACTTTTGTTTGGGGTAAAGAATTAACAAGGTGCTCCTCCCAAAAGTCTCTAACAAGACTCATATTTAATTGCTGGTGTTCTGTAAGTTCATCAAGAGTACAGGCTGTATAGAGTTTTCTTTCTAAGACCAAACAAAGTGTCCTATTAAGAGAACCTTCCTAATTTGAAGAAAAACTCAGTTTATATTCCCACAGATCTCTAACAAGCTCTGCGTATGGTCTTGGATTATGGACAAGGAAAAATCAATAGCTCACTGTCTCAAAGGCACTGATATAGATTATGAATCACAGCCAGGAAGTTGTCAGTGATTTCAGCTGCCAACAGTGCTTCTGCAGGGATATTTGATACCTCATATTCTTTTAATGTGAGGCTTTCATATGAAACAGAACGGGTCACTATAGGACTAAACTGTTAAGAGAATTTCAAATACACCAATGTGAGCACAAACGCAGCTTGGTTCCAGATGGTAATAAAAATGCACCTTTCCCCATAACCTGCATGCCATGCCAAGATAGATCCACAGAATACCCCCTGTCACTGTCACTTTTTACTTTCTTCTCTTCCTGACTCTATCTACACACACAGAGCACAAAGCTTTGGCAGGGATAGATCAAGTTCATCTAAACCATTATTTGTGATTATAATACAAATAAATCACCTGAGTTATCAAGGGATATATAAAATATACATAACTATGTAGTCATAATGAATTTCAGGGTTTTAAGTTCACCTGTCTTCATTGATGGATAATGAATCTAACTGAGACCCAGAGAGAATGCAAGTGACTCAGATAGAGGAGTCCATGTAGGTAGTGGTAGCAATAGTAGAACCTTGTCATGAATTCTGTTCACCTAAGCTACTTCATCAAAGTGCACACAGTCACTTGTTATACAGTTCTTAGATGAAAACATGTTATTATTCTCAATAACATAGAAGTAAAGGGATTGTATGTTTATTTCTGTCCAGAGTAGCCAAGGCTTGGAGTAAACCAAGGGATCTATTAATAAATGAATATACAAAGTGAAGGTTACAAAAGTGCACAACAGAATATTATTTGCCCATTAAAAATAATAGAGGATATCATTTGTTCAAAATGAGAGGAACTGATAAGCATTGTTAAGTGACATGTATGAGGTACAGAAGACTTATATATGTTGTGGAGGCCCAAAAATGTGAGCCTATTTCCTTCTTGACCAAAGGCCAGAGAGTTGGAACTTACCTCTATTTCTTCAAGGTTATTGTCTGTTTCTACCTCAAACAAAGGTCCCACCTAGATTTATATCAGAGAGCTCTGTCAAGGTTATTGTCAACAGGTGTTGGCAATAATATCTAGACCTTGTATTGCAGGAATAGAGAAGTAAATATGTTTCTACTTTAAACAAAAGTCTAAGGATACAACTAAGTTCTTATGCCCTTAAGAAGATAACAATGGATTTTACCCAGGGAGTAGTTTGCTTACAGAATGTTTTGGTCTAGGCTGTGAGTGTGACTTATTTTGTTCTAGCAATAGAATGTTTAACTGTGAATGTAGCTAGTGACTTTCAACTGGTTTCTTCATTTCTTTGTATCATGTTAATGCAGTTTTTTTTTAATCTTACTCTTACCTTTTGGGATCAGGAGAATTTTAAGCAATTGAAAGTTAAACGTGGGCAATTTCAGTATTTACTGGAACTCCCTCCTGGTGCCATCTATGTTTTTGTTTTATTAATTTATTCAACTCTTTACTTATTTTTCTGATCCTCATGTACCCTGGCAAGAGGTATTTTGTCAAGGCTGGTCTCTGAAATTATGTTCTGTTTCACAGAAATCAGTGTTAGAATAACACTTTCTAGAGACTAGAATGAGAGGGAGAAGATATACACTACATAATTGTAATGGGGGCCTGCTCTTGGGGTTTCTGTCCTGCTTGGTTCCCACAGCTGTTTAGCCCCAAAGAAAATCACACAGAGGTCTCCATAAGATCATAAACTGATTAGCCCATTAGCTCAGGCTTCTTATTAGCTCTTGTAGCTTATTCTGTCAATTATGTTTTAAATAAACACTGATTGGCCAGGCAGGAAGTATAGGTGGGTAAAACGGACAGGAAGTAGAACAGGGAAGAAGCCCATTCCTCGCCAGTCCAGCTCAGACCACCAAAGAAGCAAGATGTGACCTGCCCGAGCTGAGAAATGTACCAAGCCATGTAGCTAACATAGATGTGAATAATGGGTTAATATAAGTTACAAAAGCTAATAAGAAGACTGAGCTAATGGGTCAATCAATTTTATAACTTATGGAGATCTCTGTGTGATTTTCATTGCGGCTAAACATCTGTGGGAACCGGGCAGGCCCTCATGTTACATATAATGGGTACCAAGCAACTGTTGAATGCAAGGGACCCTCTACTGTGCTGTAGGTTGTAATCATTCACAATTCATAATGAATAGCATGAAGCTAAAGCTTCCCAACACAAGGAACTGATAAATGTTTTAGAAGAGGAAATAATAAGTTGGTCTCATCACTCACGTTTTGTAGGATGAATCAGTCTACCAGTTTCAACTTGTTACACAGCCCAAGTGGAAATCTTCTCATGCTAGGTAAGAAGAACATGTGCAATGCTAACTTTCCCTTGAGCCAACCTAGAATCTGCTGCTGGGCCCAGTGACTGGCAATATCAGTTCAGGTAATGTGAACCAATGAGAAATGGACAATACAGACTTTCTGATGATGACTCCCTTTGGGAACTGGGAGGAAAGTATAAAGGTCACCCCCACATCCATAATAAATGAATCTGCTTCAGTTTCTCACCTGATCCTGAGGGTCTATGTCTTTGATTCCTCATGTTCTTGACCCTCCCCTAAGGGGTGTCTTGCAGGGTAGCCACCCAACAGCATTGTACACATATTTTGAATTAAAATATCTCATAGTATGTAAAATTGGGTGTTGATTTTAAAAGGGAAATCCACTATGAATATTTTGATTGTGCTGAATTTAATAACAAAATAAATATGACATATATGTATACATATATCTATTTAAGTATTATGAAAAAGTTTTGAGGTTTTTATATATTTTATCTAAGTGTGAGAAAAAGTATAAGGGTAAGTTGAACAATGATGAACAGATTCTGAAAGAAAATGAAACAGATACGCGAAGCTGTGGCCCTGGCTCTGTAAGCCACAGGATTTTTATCCTGTATTCACATGGATTGCTTTCTAATTAAATGCATAAAGCAAAATCTTGACAAATCAAGTTAATATAAACAAACCATGTAGATTAATTCTTGGCATTTAACAATTAAGTAGTCAACAGCTAGTTGCTACCTTTATTGTCCCACTTATTTCATTTAAAAAGGTTAAATTCTGAATTAAATGTGCCTGAACAGAAGGAAATGCAAATTAAGTGAATAAAGTTCAATTAAATTGGGCTTTACTCTAAAAATTATTGAGAAGGTAATAAATACCTGTTCTTTTGAAAAATGCATGGTAGTATTATGAAACTGTTGTTCCCATTTATTACAGAGAGAAAATTTATTTGGTAAAGTCATGGGTCAGCCAGAGTGAGCAAAAGTGAGTGCAATACAGAATACGCAACCAGTTCAGGGATCTAGAAAGGCCCCAGTCTTTGTGAAGAATGCATGCTATAGACACCTCACCCAAAAAGGGGCATAGAGTATATAATGTCTTTAGACTTGACAGTTCTTCCACATATGGCATCAGAATTAATGGGACCACCTGTGATGCACTTTCTGCTTGGTCATATTTTGTTTGTACTCTAACAAATGACGTTTGCCTGAAGATCAGAGGGCAGAGCTAGCCACTAGATAACATGGCAGTGATGACACACACTTTGGATCCCTGTACTTGGGATATCATACCTTTGATACCAGGACTTGGGATCTCATGATCTTGATTCCAGTACTTGTGAAGCACAGCCTTTAATCCCAGCCCTAGGGAGGTGGAAACAGAAAGTGGATATGGCTGGGTAGAGATAGGAATATATGGTGGGAGGAGACAGGAGTCAGTTTTTTGATTTGAGAATTTAGTATAGGTAAGAAGTCTCTCAAATGGCTGGCTCCTTTACTTCTCTGATCTTTCAACATTTACCCCGATATCTGTCTCCAGGTTTTCACTATTAAGAACAGTTAGAATTCACTCTATATCTGTCATCAAACTTTGGGGCATGAATTCACCAAAAAAGCTGCTTGCCTGTGACTTTGCAACAACTGACATAGGCTGGAGCTACTCATGGCCTGAGTCACCACTTCACTAGCTAGGTTTATCTCTATTTTATTCCCAAGCTTCTGAATGAGTTAGGACTTTTTCTGTTACAGCCTCTGAAGCAAACTCCACTGGTGTTTGAGCACGAAACACTGCAGAAGTTAGCTGCTTTCATACATTTTCTGCACACCCCACCCCCATTCAGATGACTGACTTTTTGCTTTTTTTTTCTCATGGTGTATTGTGGGCTTTTCCTGGACCCCCTTCTTGGGCTATAGCTAAACTAGGTAGCTGCCTTGAAACCCGATCAGGCTTGTACTTCTATGCAGCAGCAATCAGCTTCACTTTTCTCTGTTATCTGAATGTTATTGTTGTCGGGTTTAGTGAGACAACTGAGAATTCTTAAAGGGAAGAGTGGGTTAAGAGAGTGAGTGATTCTTCCCACATTAAAAAAATGGGAAGCACTATTACAATGGAAGGAGATAGGTCTCTTTATGATAATATACTGGACAGTTTGATAATGGAACAATTAAATGGAAAAATAACTAATTTAGGTAAAATTTATGTAATGTCAATTGTAAACATTATCATTTTTGTTTTATCACTAAAAATGTTACTTAATCTGAGTGCTAAGATACTAGTTTTAGAAAAAACTTAAAACAGATCATAAAAATATTCAGAAGCAGACAAGAGGAATTTGAAGGAAAATCTTACTTCTGACCCATACTTTGATTCTCAATGACCCAGAATCAAGTGAGCTCCATGGCCATGGGTAGAAAGCTCTGAAATCATGACTCAGAAAAAGGTTTTCCTTTTAAATACCACCACCATCATCAGATCACCAGATCACTCTTATTTGTATAGTTATATTTAGAGAATGTGCTATGCTTGGCTTGTTTCTAATATGATCACTTAACAATGAGTTCTCAAATCCATTTGTTATAGAATGATCTAACAAATGAGCTCAAGATCAGTTCCTATGATGACTGACTTCATTTTTATGACATGGATGGATATTGGTTGGGCGAACAACCAGAGGCTTTTCATACAAATGTCTGAACATTCAATCACCATCGAAAGGGAAAACAAGATATTCCACGACAAAAACAGATTTAAACAATATGTATCCACAAACCCAGCCTTACAGAAGTACTAGAAGGAAAACCCCAACCCAAGGAAGCTAACTACACCCACAATAACATAGACATCTGATAACCACCAGCCTAACACAAAGAATGGAAACATACAAACACTACTACCAAAAAATAACTGGAATTAAAAACCACTGGACATTAATTTCACTTAATATCAATGGACTCAATCAACCTATAAAAAGAAACAGACAAAGAGAATAGATATAAAAACAGGACCCAGCCTTCTGCTGTTTACAAGAAACATACCTCAACCTCAAAGACAGACATTACCTCAGAGTAAAGGGTTGGGAAAAGGTTTTCCAATCAAATGGACCTAAGAAACAAGTAGGTGTATCTATACTAATATCTAGCAAAATTGATTTCAAACTAAAATCATTCAGAAGAGATGGCAAAGGACACTTTATACTCATAACAGGAACAATCCAACAAAAAGAAGTCTCAATCCTGAATATCTATGCCCCTAATACAAGAGAANCATCAAAGCCCACACACTAATAGTAGGAGAGTTGAACATTCCACTCTCACCAATGTACAGAAACTTAGCAGAGAAATAAGAGAATGAACAGATGTCATGAATCAAATGAACTTAACAGACATCTACAGAACATTTCACCCAAACACAAAAGAATATACCTTCTTCTCAGTACCTCAAGAAACCTTCTCTAAAATTAATCATATACCCATTAACAAAGCAAACCTCCACAGATAAAAAAAAATGAAGTAACCCCCAGTGTCTTATCGGATCACCATGGATTAAAGTTAGAATATAACAACAGTACTACTTTCAGAAAGCTTATAAACTCAAGGAAATTAAACAGTGAACTACTGAACCACCCCTGTGTCAAGAAAGAAATAAAGAAATTAAAGACTTCTTTGAATTTAATGAAAATGAAGGCACAATGTATCCAAACCTATGAAACACTATGAAAGCAGTGCTAAGAGGAAAGTGCATAGCACTAAGTGCCCACATAAAGAAAATGGGAAAGCTCACATTAGTGACTTAACAGCACACCAGAAATCTCTAGAACAGAGAGAAACAAACACATCCAGGAGGAGTAGAAGAAAGGAAATAATCAAATTGGGACTGAAATCAGCAAAATAGACACACACACACACACACACACACACACACACACAAACAATATAAAGAATCGATAGAACAAAGAGTTGGTTCTTTGAAAAAATCAGCCAGATAAACAAACCCTTACCAAACTAATCTGAAGGCAGAGAAGGGACATCCACATTAACAAAATCAGAAATTAAAAAGGGGGCATAACAATAGATACTGAGGAAAATCAGAAAATCATTAGGTCACGCTACAAAAACATGCATTCCACAAAATTAGAAAATGTAAAAGAAATGGACCATTTTTAGATAGATACAATATGCCAAAATTAAATTAAGACCAAGTGAGTAATTTAAATAGGCTTATAAACTGCAAGAAAATAGAAGCTATCACCAAAAGCTTCCCAACCTAGAAAAGCCCAGACTAGATGGTTTTAGTGCAGAATTCTACCAGAAGTTCCAAGAAGAGCTAATACCTATACCCCTCAAAGTATTCCACATAATAGAAACAGAAGAAACATTTCCAAACTCTTTTTATGAGGTACAATTACCTTGATACTCAAACCACACAATGACTCAACCAAGAAAGAAAATTACAGACCAATCTCACTCATGAACATGGATGCAAAACTTCTCAATAAAATACTGGCAAAATGAATCCAAGAACACACCAAAAAAATAATTCACCATATTCAAGTCGGCTTCATCCTAGAGATGCAGTGCTTGTTCAACATACAAAAATCTATCAATGTAATCCATCATATAAATAAACTGAAAGAAGAAAACATGATAATTTCATTAGATGCTAAAAAAGCATTTGAAAAAAATCCAACACCCCTTTATAATAAAGTTCTTGGAAAGATAAGGGAAACAAGGAACATATCTAAATATAATAAAAGCAATATACAGCAAGGCAGCAATCAACATTGAATTAAATGGAGAAAAATTCAAACCGACTCCATTAAGATCAGGAACAAGACAAGGCTGTCCACTCTCTCCATATCTCTTCAACTTAGTTCTTGAAGTTTCAGCAATAGCAATAAGACAACAAAAGGAGACCAAGGTAATTCATATTGGAAAGATAAAAGACAAACTTTTGTTATTTGCAGATGATATGATAGTATATGTAAGTGATCCCCAAAACTCTACCAGAGAACTCCTTCAGCAATGTGGCAGGATACAGATCAACTCGAAAAATTCAGTAGCCCTCCTATACACAAATGATAAAGAAGTTGAGAGGGAAATCAGAGAAATATCACCTTTCACAATAGACACAAATAACATAAAATATCTTGGGGTAACACTAACCAAAGAATGGAAAGACCCATTTGACAAGAACTTCATGTCTTTGAAGAAAGAAATTGAAGAAGATACTAGAAAAGGGAAAAATCTCTCATCCTCTTGGAAAGGTAGGATCAACATAGTAAAAATGGTAATCCTACCAAAAGCAATCTATAGGTTCAATGCAATCTTCATCAAAATCCCAACACAAATCTTCACAGACATTGAAAGAACAATAATCAACTTCATATGGAAAAACAAAAATCTCAGGATAGCCGAAACAGTTTTGTATAATAAAGGAACTTTTAGAAACAACACTATCCCTGACATCAAGCTCTGTTACAGAGCTACAGTAATGAAAACAGCTTGATACTGATGTAAAAACAGAGACGTTGACCAATGGAATCAAATCAAAGACCTTGATATTATTCCACACACCTATGAACACTTGATTTTTGACAAAGAAGCTAATATTATACAATGTAAAAATGAAAGCATCTTCAATAAATGGTGCTGGCATAACTGGATGTCAAAATGTAGAATGAAAATATATCCATATCTATCCCATGCATAAAACTTAACCCCAAATGGATTGAAGACCTCTATATAAATTTGACCATACTGAACCTGATAGAAAAGAAAGTGGGAAGTAGTCATCAATGCGTGGACACAAGAGAGCATATCCTGAGTATAACTCCAGCAGCACAGGCACTAAGAACAACAATAAATAAATGGAACCTCCTGAAACTGAGAAGCTTCTGTAAAGCAAAAAACACAATCAATAAGATAAAAAGGCCGCCTACGGAATGGGAAAAGATCTTCACTAACCCCACATCAGACAAAGGTCTGATCTCCAAAATATATAAAGAACTCAAGAAATTAGACATTAAAATTATAAGTAACCCAATTAAAAAATGGGGTACTGAACTAAACAGAGAATTCTCAACATAAGAATCTCAAATAGCCAAAAGATACTTAAGGAAATTTTCATCATCCTTAGCTATCAGGGAAAAGCAAATAAAAACAACTCTGAGATACCATCTTACACCTGCCAGAATGGCTAAGATTAAAAACACTACTGACAACTTATGCTGAAGACGTTGTGCGGTACGGGGAACACTCATCCATTGCTGGTGGGAATGCAAACCTGTACAACCACTTTGGAACTCAGTATGGTGGTTTCTCAGAAAATTGGGTATCAACCTGCCTCAGGATCCAGCAATATCACTCTTGGACATATACTCAAAAGGGTCCCAATCATACTACAAAAACATTTGCTCAAATATGTTTATAGAAGCATTATTTGTAACAGTCAGAACCTGGAAACAACCCAGATGCCCTTCAACCGATGAATGGATAAAAAAAAAATGTGGCACATACAAACATTAGAGTACTACTCAGCAGTAAAAAACAATGATATCTTGAATTTTGTATGCAAATGGATGGAATTAGAAAACACTATTCTGAGTGAGGTAATCCAGACCCAAAAAGAGGAATATGGCATGTACTCACTCATAAGTAGATACTAGCTATAAACATAAGATATTGAGCCTATAGATGCTAGATCCTAGAGATGCTAAGTAATAAGGTGAACCCAAAGAAAAACATATATAGATCCACCTGGAAATTGAAAACAAGGAAGATTGCCTGATAAAATAGGGAGCATTGGGGTGGGGAGAGAAGGGAGGGTAGAATGGGAAAAGGAGTAGTGAAGGGGAGGGTTAAGGAGAACTTGAGGTGATGGCATAGTGGAGATGGAGGAAGCACAGAGATGAGAACAGGTAAAGAGATATTTTGATTGAGGGAGCCATTATAAGGTTAGCAGAAACCAGGCTCTAGAGAAATTCCCATGAATCCACAAGGATGACCCCCCACTAAGACCCTAAGCAATAGAGTAGAGGGGGCCCAAACTTGACCTGCCCTGCAGTCAGACTGATGAATATCTTAAATATCCCTATAGAATCTTTATTCTGATGGAAACAGACACAGAGACCCTTATCGGAGTACTGGACTAAGTTCCCAAAGTCCGCTTGAAGAGTGGAAGTAATGAGAATATGAGTAAAGAGGTCAAGACCATGATGGTTTTACCCACTCAAGCAATTTGCCTGAGCTAATAGGAGTTTACAACTTCAGCCAAACTGGGAAAGAAAAAGCATAGGACCAAACTAGTCCCTCTATATGTAGCTGACAGTTGAATTCTGAGGGTCCACTGGCAGTGGCATTAGGATTTATCCCTACTGAACATACTGGATTTTGGAGATTCTATATTCTCTGGATGTATACCTTGCTCAGCCTAGATATACTAGGAAGGGCTTTGGCCGTTCCACAAAGCAATGTACCTTACCCTCTCTCAGGATTGTATGGGGGGGGGGGGGGAGGGTGTGTGGAGGGAATGGGCAGAGGGGTGGAAGTGGGAACTTGGATTGGTAGTGTTTTAAAAATCTAATAAATAAATAAATAAAACTTACTGAAAGAAAAAAAGAGTTAGTTAGCAGTAAGTCTGAGCAATAGGTCAAGCAGTTTATAATGAATATAATCCTATATGTGTTTATTTGAGAGGGAATGGCTATGGGGCTGGGTGGGATACAAGCTTCTGTCTACAATAGACATGCTGAATTTGTTACTTAAATGGAGTTAGTTCTTCAAGTACTAACTAAAAGTTTATTTTTATTCTTACTAAACAACACAGTTGTATTTTTTATTGTCTGTTCCCACACCTAGAGATGGTATAAGCAAAATGATGATTCATTTTTCTTTCTCCTGGCTTGACCTATGCATTTGAACTAATCCTTCCCTGCTAGAAGCTGGGATTGGAGACCTGGGCTTCCATTGTGATGAATGACTCATATTACAAACTTCCCTAGGCCTCTAGTTTGGAAATAGAAAGAGTATATGACTTCCCAGATTGCACGAAAATTGCACAAAATAAAATACCCCACCATGTATGATTTTTGCAAGAGTCAGTAGTCTTATCAAATTCTTTCTCAACATCCCTTTTAATTACATGAAAAATTCTAAACTATAAATTTGCAATTTATTAATACATTTTCCAATATATTTGGAACTAATTTTATAAGTCACCACATGAAAAGGACTTCTATTTGCTATAGAAAATCTGAAAAAAATTAGGAAGACATTCAATAAGAAAGAAAATTTCTTTGCCTGTGCTTTTGCTCCCATCCCACCTAGACCACTACACAGTTTTAACATTTGCTTTCCTCACTGGGACAGTGTCTTTGTGAATTTTTTCTCTATCAACTTATTTTTTTATCCACTCCTTTTATAACAAACTTCTTTAAAGAAAGTTTCTTGTTGTCAGCCTCAATTCTTTCTATGACAGTTTCAGCAAAATTTTCTTTCAATGCCCTAATTAAAAGAGACCCCCCTGGATGTTTCAAAAATAAATTGAAGCCTTTGTAGTATCTTATTTCAACCTTTGGCAACCACCACTGCACAATATCCATATATTCTTTCAGAAGCACAATCAGCTTCTGGAATATTATAAAACTAAATTTTCACACTGATAATCTCAAGTAACAACATCTATACTCAAACCTACTGCCTCCATTAACCGTGTAAAATCAGTCTTTTGTCAGTCAATAGGGACATGCAGACTGTTCAAACCCAGCCCAATGACAAGTTCTCATCCTCCTCAAAGAAGGACTACTACTCCCAAGTAAGAGGTGGTTCAAGGAAAAGGTCATTTACTTCTTATCCCTTAGCTGAGAAACTATTTTGGGTTGCTCTTGATGAATGTACATTAAATGATTCCCTCTTTAGAAATCTCCAGACCTCCAGATTAAGATATCTGCTTTGCCATTTTACAGATCAGTTTGGATCTAGTAGACACCAACAAACTTTTTTTCATTCAAAGTTCAAATTTTTATTCTTTAGCAAAACTTCCTTCTCAAAAATATTTCCTGGTAGAATATCTCAGGAATTATTTATTCCTTTGACTTAGGATTCCAGCTTTGAAGTCATTCTTGATTTCTCTGTCTCCTATCAGTTGCATACCAAGCTTTCAGCAAGCCCTCCTGATAATTCAGCATTTGACTACATACCACAGGTTTTAATTCTGGAGATCTGCCACAAGCCAACATGATGCATTGCTTACATTAACATGGTAGCCTCCAATGGAGCCTCACTCCTCCCATTCTTACTCCCTTTCCATCTGGTTTTGATAGAGCAGCCAGAATAATTTGACTTAAAATTAAGATCTTGTGACTATGTTCAAAGCACTCCAACAACTCCCATGGTGCTGACAGTGGAGGCAGCACCCTTGAAGTTACTCACCACACTCAACAGGTGTTACTCCTTTAGACTTCTACTGCTCTTTCCTCTACAACTCTCCCTTTTTAAAATCTCTTATCATGCCCACCTATCCCTGTCCACATATCAACACCGTCTTTTATTGATTATAATTTAGATGCTGAATTAGTACCAGACCTATCAAGTTTTCTTACTCCATGTTGGTGCACATTTTAAAACCATTATTTTGATTCTCATGTCACCCATCTTATGGCATCTTGGACCTAGATGAAATGGACATGTACATTTTAGTGAAAACAAGACAGGGAAGATGTTGGAAGGAAGCCGATTGTTGCTTTCTGACTGTTTAGCCCTGAAATAATCACACAGTAACTGTGTTATTTATATCACTGCCTGACCCATTAGCTCTAGCTTCTTATTGGCTAACTCTTACACTCTTATATATTAATTTAACCCATTTCTATTAATCTGTGTATTGCCATGAGGCTGTGGGTTACCGGCTAATGTTTTGGTGTCAGTCTCTGGCGGGGCTACGTGACTTCTCTCTGACTCTGCCTCCTTTCTCTCAGCATTTCTTTTATCCCCTCCACCGCCCCCCCCCACCTACCTCTATTCCACTATAACTCTGCTATAGGTCCAAAACAGGTTTCTTTATTTATTAACCAATAAAAGCAAAACATAGATAGAAGGACCTCCTACACCAGGAAGTGAAAAAATACTCTCCATTATTCAAGCTTGTGTATACACATCATGATTTGAGAAGTGGTTCTGTATTTCTGGTCTCTAGTATCACTTCTAAAAGAAAGGAATGCTGACTAATATCAAATGTCTCATCGAGCACTCTGATAACTGCACCAGACAGTCATCAGATGTTAGTTGCTTCTCACACATTAATAATGCAGCTTTCTGATTTGGACTTCTCAAAATTTTACTACAACAGAACTCCTTACCTCCATTTCCGTTTCTTTTTTTAAACTTTTCTTTTTATTTATTCTTGGTGTCTTTCACATCATGCATCTCCATCTTATTCATTTCTATGTCCTGTGTTTCCACCCTCTGCACTTGCAACCTGCCCCCAAAATAAAGTAAAGTAAAATTTAAGAGAAAGTAGAGGAAAAAACAAACAAATGAAGGAAAAATCAGTCTCATCATGGAAGTTGTAGTGTGACATATTGAGTCATGCAGTAAACCCTTTTGTCCAGATATCTTTACTTGCAAGTACTCATTGCAAAGGGTCAGTGGTCTAATTCTAGGCCTCTGGTTTCTGCTACTCTATCGATGCTGGGCTCCCACTGCAACTCCTCTTGGTTATCCTGTTGTTGCTCTGTGTTATGGAGATCCTGTAGCTTTGGGTCTATAGGACAGATCCTTTCACATACTCCAGCATATCACAGGTTAGGTGGATTTTGGGGTGTGCCAAACAAACCCTTTTTCTGGGCTTGGAGTAGTTGAAGGCTTCATCAGTCGGCCAGTTCTCCCTTATCCTCATCTTCAAGGTGTGCTCTCCTACATTGTGCTGGCTGTCTCACCCGTTGCAGTGATAAGCAAGGGGTGGGGCCAGTGCTCCTGCTTTCCTATCCTCGGGGTCATCCCCCAACACTTCTACTGTGTTCCCCAGGCACAGGTGTGGTAGAGGGGTCACTCTACACAGTGCTCCAGCTGATGAGGAGCAGGGACAGCTCTCCTGCTCTTATGACTTCACAGCAAGCTCTTCCTCCTCCCTCAGACATTAATGGGCAGCAGGGTGGCATTTGCATTTCTTGACTAATAACATTCCTTAGGTTTCATTGATAGTATTTCTATAAGGATGTTCTCAAATGAGTTCTAAGGTTAGTTTCTATATAAGATTTTGCCAATAGATTATCTTTTTAAACAAATTAATATTTTTTCTTTCCATTGCCCTATTATTACTTCAAGAAAGCAATTACTTGCTTTCAATATTTGAAAAAAAAATTGTAATATTCACTGTGTCTCCAATATCACACAAGAAGTATATAGTCTAGGTTATTAAATATTTTTAAAATAATTACTGTTTTATATAACAGAATGTGAATAAATGATTTTTGCCAGCTTACATTTGATGGAACTTTATTTTAGGATGCTTTTTAGAAGTCTCAGCATTAATATTTTCTTATTTTTATTCCACCTTGCTTATTTTATACTTTACTACAATATAGTTTTTAATTACACACGTGATCTAAGCAAAAAGTTTATGTTTTTTCTTTCTATCTTGTTGATTCATTATTTAGTTTATTGATATTTGCTACTTGTTTATAGAGCGATTCAAGCAATATTAGAGTTGATAATTGTTTTAAAGAGACAGTTATTTTAATTTATTTGATTCTTTGAAAGCATGTCAATTACTTCCATCATCTTCATTTGTTTTCCCATGCCAGTATACTATTTTATCTATTAATTTTGCTTTTTTTCTCCTTCAAATTTAGCTTAAGTTTGGGAATTTATTATTGCCCAGCCAGAGAAAATTTAAGGATCATGAAAGTTCAGCTTTTGCACCGTGATTTAGTTTTTATAGTTTAGTTTTTCCCTTTACTGCTTTCAAAGCAGTTTTAAAATTAGTTATTGTGTCTTTG
The DNA here is from genome assembly GCF_014885135.2 of Alexandromys fortis. Classification (NCBI taxonomy): domain Eukaryota; kingdom Metazoa; phylum Chordata; class Mammalia; order Rodentia; family Cricetidae; genus Alexandromys; species Alexandromys fortis. Next base: position 2,048,928 of record NW_026068036.1, read on the forward strand.
GTTTCCTTTCATTTTTCCTTATCTCATTCAGCTCCCTCTGCCCTTCTGTCTGGCTCCTGCCTCGTTCCTCTTTATATCTCAGTCTCTTGTCTTATCCTCTCATCTTTCATCTCTTGTTTCATGGTGTTCATTTCTTTTGCTTTTTACTGCAAGACAAAGCAGACACTTTCTAGAGTCTTCCTCTTTATTCTGTAGGTTTCTTTTTAATTTTTAGAGCAAGTTGTTTGTCTGACTACAAGAAGCTGTGCTCAGCTGCTTTAACTCTGTTCTCCTTTTATAGGCCATTCGTTATGATTTTCCTGTCTACTCTCAGAGGGTGAGATACTATCAATAACCACATTTCTGTAGTCTATGTGTCAGGCTCTTTTCCTGCTGGGTCAGTTGGTATCATTGTCCATGTATGTGGTGACTGGGATGCTGATGCAGAAGAAAGCCAAGGATGTGGGATTTGGAAAGCTGGCTGCTGATCTCCAGTGTGTATTTTACCTTAAGAAAAACAGATGCTCCAGTGGTATTATTTTTCTGATGTTATTATTATTGGAGAAAGGGGATGTGGCTAATGTTCTGTGAATTTTAGTAAGTTACTCTTCTCTAGAGCTCTTTCCCCATCAATTATGCTTATTTTCTCATTCTAAGCATTGCTCTTTTGTATTTCTATGTTATCATTCATATTTCATTCTGGTTTTATTTGCTGTTGTTTCACATTTTTTTTTCTTTTTCTTTCCCTTTTGGTTTTTCCAGAAAGCATTCCTCGGTGTAGCCTTGAGTGTCCTGGAGCTCACTCTATAGACCAGGCTGGCCTTGAACTCAGAGATCTGCCTGCCTCTGGCTCCTAAGAGTTAGGACTTAAAGTAGCGAAGAGCACAGTCTGGCTCTTTCCACTTGTTTTTGAAACTTTTTTAATATTTTAAGAAAAAGTTTAGAGAAGAAAAACCTATCAACTTGAATCTGCCACAAGTAGTGTAGGTGGTATCCAAGTATATATTTGTCTCTCACTGAAAACACAGACCAGATCTGGGGTCATAAGTCAGCATGGTGGAGACGAGGAGAGCTGGTCGCAGGATTCTTTGTCCAAGGAGGAATCTAAAGATATGGAAGACCAGAATATCAAATGAAAGACAATCAGGAGGAGGTAGTAAGCTCTCTCACCCAGCTTTTTATTTCATTTAGTCTTTGCAATGAATAGAAGAGTATCCTCAAATAAGAAGAAAGTTCTACTTTCCCATTCTATGAAGGCTACTATCAAAAGACTAGTCATATGGAATCGCCATGATAATTTTCACCCATTTATCTCTTCACATCATATCCAGGCAACTCGATAAATGGAATTAGTTATCACATCTGCATTTCTTCTAAGATTAGTAATAATTGGTGTCCATTTGTGCTCTAACTGTGGAAAGTGCCAGGCTGTACTTTCTTCTCGTCAGAGATCTAAGGCCAAGCATACACACTGTGGAAATAGGAAGTCTGATATTTGAAACCCTTGTCACTGTGCTCTCGCGTCTTCCAGTATTGAATTTGTGGGAGCTTTGAGTATCCTGAATGCCCTGGGTGACCTAGCATCTGCCATTCCAGAGAAGTGGAGTACAGAGGGCATGGAAAAGTCAACCTGAATGTTCACAGAGAAAAGACTAAGCATAAGTCCCCTAATTAGCAATGAATACACACTGGAGTGCTATTTAGACATCTCCATGTAGAGTTGTTTTCTATTCTGTAGTCAGTTGTCACACTAAGAATGTCCTGCTTTCAGACAAAAATAGGAACATACACAAATACATAGAAAGTGGAAACCTTGCTCATGGCCTTCAATATGCCGGCCTTTCTCCCTTTCCTCCCAGAACTTCATTTTATTTACAGTATTGTGAGTAAAGATTTACATTACCATAGAATTTGGAAGCTCAAATAAAGCTCCAGCAAAGAATTAATCTGCTTTCCTCAATATTTTCAAAATGAAGTTAGACTTGGGGAATTAATTTTCAAAATTCTTATGCAATTTTAAGATCACACATACAAGTAAAACATAATGCTTTTAAGATTTATAGCACATTGTTTTCCCTTACAGTTCAGTCGCCTTCATTTATTTTTAGCAGCATAGCTTAATAATAGTCTACAATGGTATACAATGCACAAAGATTGTTATATACGTGAATAACAACCTTTGCATTTTGCCAATTCCTGTTCCCAACTCTTTGAAAATACATGCTGAATTGCAACGCTGGAAGCTTTTTTTCCTGCTTTGTGAATCATGCCAGTATCTATCTATGTACAGGCACAATCCATTTTAAATATCCACAAATTTCTCTAAAGTCCCAAGTGGTTTCCTTGGCAACAAGGCTCCTGAGATGTAAAGGGCTCACGTAGTTAGGATATTGCCTATCATTCTCCCTTTCTAGGCTATTTTAAATAGCTTCAATTTTCTTTGCCCATGTAAGAAATTCTTCATTGGTTGGTGATGCAAAGGCGAATATGGAAGGCATTAGAGAGCAAGGGTACGTCACAGTCTTGTGTGTGAGGGCAAATTATTACTTTCAGCATTCCCTGATTTGTAGAGTGCCATTTTCATGTACCAAATTACAGTACAAAGAGGAGCAAACCATAAATACACCAGGATAATTTTTAGATAGAATGAGATAAAATATCTGGAAATAGCATTTCACAATAGAGGCAGTGATTAATCATGGCAAGGTCTATGCAACTTCCTTTCAATTCTCCAGGAATAGCATGCCCAGAATGAGGTCAGACCTTAGGACAAGGCATGGGAGGAAATTAAACATGTTGAAGTGGATGCTGAATATTCTATAGAGTCTTCCCACTGCATGACACTTCAGATGTGGATGTATGTGTTGAGAGAAATGTTGTGTAAGTAGTTTTGGAAAATTATTTCAGGCATTATAAATTACTCTTTATTATCAAACTACAGTTCACCAAAATTCCTCACAATGTTTGAAATGACAGGGAGATTATTTATTTTCATTTCAGCCTGTGGATTACATGCCCCACACAGTGACACCTTTCTCTTTTTCTCTCTGTCTCTGTCTCTCTCTCTCTTTTAGTGTGTGTGTGTTTGTGTGTGTGTGTGTGTGTGTGTGTATTTAAAGAATCAAATGGTGAGTTTCTCTAACATCGGAGGCACATTTCTAGTAATAGTTGTTCTTACAAAAGCCCTCATGATCACAAAAATGGCCCCTTATAAATAATAAGCAAATGTCTGTGCTGCTATTCCCACACCCATGTAATCATCATCATCAGTCATCAGAAGCCTTGGGACAACACAAATAAACTCTGCATCCATACACCATTTATTATGCCACTCAAACACCTTAAATGTGCATTTTCCTACTTACTGTGTTCAAATTCTATTGACAGCAGTTTTTCACTCAGGTATTTTTGATGGCACTAATGCTAATTCTTACTTTCACTGATTTTCTTAATATTTATGAGGAAAAATTAATCATTGGGGGTGGTTTCCAATATTCATTTTACTGTGTACCTCTTCATGATTTTACATTCTATCACTTTCAAAAACAGTTTAGCATAATAATTTAATCTTTTAGAATTGACATCACAAAGTCAAAAAATGCATTAGTCTTAATATCAGAGCTCCTTATTTTTGCCAATCCAATTTTTTTCTATTTTCTCCCACTGCCTCCCTCCCTTGCTTTCTCCCTCTCTCTGTTCCTTTCCTCATTCCTTCCACCTTCAAGCTGAGTGTCTGGATTAATAATCACAGCCTACCAAAATTAAATATATCAGAAGAAGTAATGAGATTAAAGCAACAATCCAAATTTCCCAGAAAGAAAAGCACATCACCAGATCTACTGATTGTTGATTTTTACTAGAATTTTAAGGAATCATTTACAACAAATCTTCTAAACCTGTTCTACAGTAGAACAGGAAGGGACACTAACAAACTCATTCTATGAAGGCAGAATTACCCTGCTTTCATGTATTAAAGGGCATTTAAAAAATGCAACGCAATTACTCCAATGAAGGCTAATACACAAATCTCAAGAAAACATGTAAACCAAATTCTAGAACACAGTAGAATATAACCTACCATTCGAATAACTACACTGCTTTCATCCTAAAGTAATTTGTCTAATACTCACAAGTCAGTCCGATAGGTAAAAAACAAAGGTATAAAAAAATCACATGATCATCAATAAATGCACTAAAGTCCTTTGACAAAGTTCAATATACCTTAATGATAAAGGTTCTAAGGAAATTAGGTATATATGGATGGTATCTCAATATAGTAAAGTCTACTATTAAAAAATACTATGACCAACATTATATTAATTCAGAAAAAATAAAATTTTCTATAAAATATATATTCAGACAATATTGAGCCTTACTGTATTCTTATTCTATTGTGTTTGAGATCTTTCATAGAGCTATAAGGTAAGAAAAAGATATAAAATGATACAAATAGGAAAGATCTCAAGTTGTCCCTATGTGAAGACAATGTAATTCTATACTTAAGAAATCCCTTTAGTCTCTGCCAGAACATTTATAAATCTGATAAATTCTTTCAATAACATTTCCAGATACAAAGTTGACATACACATGTCATTTTTTTTGTAAAACATCAATAAAATCTGTATAAAAATAATAAAAGAAAATATCCCACTAACAATAGATTTGAATGGACATAACAACAAGCAAACCAAAGAGAGTAAGGCAAAGTCTACACAAAGAATCACAGGCTACTAAAAAATGATGAAAGTGGAAGAAATAGTCTTCTCCAGGAAAGAGCACAATAATTGGTTAGTCAATACCAAATGGCCATTGCAAAAAACATGAATACAATTAACATTATAAAGAATGAGAAAAATATATTTAGAAATATACATGTATATACATACACACATTTAAAATCAATTAATAAAAACAGGTCATGAATTTGGGTGAAATAGTATAATTGCATTATAAACTCAAAAATAAAAGCAAAATGAAAAAATAAATAAATAAATGAAGCTCCTACGAATAAACCATATCAAGGGATAGAAAAGACTCCCTTTCCTTGCCTGTGGGCTGAATCAAGGATATAGGAAGCTGGAGTGACCAAGTTAGCACCAAAAACAGTGACAGTTATTAAAAGGCACAGTTGACGCCTAAAGTTTAACAGCTACACCAAAAGTGTGACAGCTAAGCCAAAAGAGTGACAACTACGCCAAAAGAGTAACAGCTAGAAAAAGGTGCGAAAATCAAAAACAGTGACATTACAAAGCCCGCGAAAAATATCCCTAGCCAAGATGGTGCTGAAAGGGAGCAAGCGGGGAGGAAACCTGATTGTTTACAAAAATGGTAACTGGAGATGGGGTAAGATGACGGAAATACCTGATTGACTGATGATCTCCATTAGGGATTATAGGTGCTGTGGCTCATGCAGACGTGACTACTGATGTGATTGGCTAATTCCCCTTCCACTTCTGGGATTTGTGGGGTTTTGCTTTATAAATTGCATGCTGTAAGGAAATAAACAAGTTACTGCTTGACTCTACTCCCTGCTTTGTCTGATTGTCTTAGGGACCTAGGGGTGGCGAGCTGTGCACTTCCCCTCCTCAGCCAGGGCCAGTTGAGGGTGGTGGGCTCAATTCTTCTGTGGGGAAGGGGGGGTCTACAGAAGGACACCTTCCCCCACCCAACCCCCACACTTTCCCCAACCGTATCTGGCACAGTCATGTCTGAAGGGATTGGCAAAAGTCATTAGGCCAGAACAGCTGCTTGACAAAGATCCAACAAAGCTTGAGCTACATTATGGCTGCCATTCCAACTCTGGTTTTCATCTCCACCTGTTGCATACTTGAGGTACTTTAAACATTTGCACAATTTGGAGATACTGGAACGATAGAAAATTTCTTATAAATCATTTATGCCTTTTCCCAGGAGCACTGTTTCTAAGATTACCCACACCAGTCCTGGAGAGACTATCCTCCCACTTTTAGGGAGATATCTGTATCTACTTGAAGGTCTTCTCTACGCCTTGCAGGTTGTGAAACACATAAAGAAACCAGAGGTCTCTTTATGAGGCTGTAAGATATTCTTGAAACATCTGTCCCTGTACTTACTCAGGAACAAGATAATCAAAACAAAGTAAACTTGAAAAGATAAACAAGATTTGGTGGGCTAGAAGAGTTGGCCACAGATCAGATTTCTACTCTCTTCCCACTATATACTCAGGAATACACAGCACATACATGATATATACAGTGACAAAGTTATATTAGCTGATGTTATAATCTTCCCTGCATAGGGATTTATATTGATGGGTAAAAATTAATGTAGGAACATGATAAAAGAATGAGATCTCAAGGCCTCCCCCTTTTTTTTTTTTTAGAAAAGTTAGCTCATGCAGAGCCACTGTGATATCTTATGACCAAAGAATGAAAGACTGCTGAAATTAGACATATAAATAAATTCCATAAAGATATAAAACATAAACATTGTATTATACCAGAATGTGAATAATAACTGTAGTAGTTTTGGTCAGAAAATTTTTCTTGGGTGCTCAGATTATTAAGATCTGACAATACACTGCTTGGGACATGGCAATCTGCCTGACCTGGCTTGGAGATTTTGGTTTGGTTTAGCATCCTGGTAGCCACAGAAGATACTAACCAGATAACAGGCTGTCTTGTGCCTGATGAGTCTTAAAAATTAGATTCTCAGCTGGGCGATGGTGGCGCACACCTTTAATCCCAGCACTCGGGAGGCAGAGGCAGGCGGATCTCTGTAAGTTCGAGACCAGCCTGGTCTACAGAGCTAATTCCAGGACAGGCTACAAAAGCCACAGAGAAACCCTGTCTCGAACCCCCCCCCAAAAAAAATGGATTCTCAGGATAATGAGTAAAAGTGGTAACAAATGGTAACTATTTATCAATAATGATTAAGCTTAAGGGTGAAATGATTGTAAACTGTGCTGTCACCATTTTTCAATTTTGACTAAAAGATATGCAAAAATGATGTGATCTATGTTTCAGAACAACATGACTCTATCCCTGCTTACTGAATTCTGTAGAAATAAGGAAACACTCTGGCTTCCAGTCACGCAGGCTGCAAGATTCTCCCCACCATCGTGCCTGGCTCATTCTCTGCCTCACAGACTCCTTACACCCTCTCTGGACTGCTGAGGCTGGCTCCTAGCACATGTCCAGCAGGCAAGGGAACTGATCCTCTCATTTACCAGCTGCAGCACTTGGGAAAGTAGACCCTGCGCCTCATCTGTGCAGCACAGTGGAGCTGAGACAGTGACTGGGGCAAGGGTGAGCTGGCCCGAGAATACAAGCATGGGAGATCTGGCTCTGCCCCTCATTTGCCATACGGTGAAGAAAGATTCCCTGTCTCCCTCCGCTCACTGCCTCTAGTGGATAGGAGAGCTGGAACTGAGATCATAAGAGCAGGGTAGCTGTTCCTTTCCTTCACCTCTTGCAGCATTCAGGAGAGTGTTCATCTCTGCACCTCATCTGTGCAACACAATAGAGCTGACCCTGCTGGTATAGGTGTGAGAAAGCTGATGTTGAAGGCATAAAAGCAGGAGAACTGTCTCTGTCCCTTACTCATGTTTGCAATGCCAGGGCACTAACCCTGGTCATGAGGAAAGTGGAGAGATCACAGGCTGACCAACTATGTAACCATCCAAGCCCAGAATTAGGGTTATATAAGTTTGCCAATCCCAATTTCACCCCAGATATGATCTGCTGGAACACATGAAGGGACCTAAACTGCAGAACAAAAGCTGAAGGATCTCCATAACACAGGACAAGAACAGGATATGGAAGAGGAGTCCCAGTGAGGGCCTAGTATCAATAGCATACACAGAAGACAGAGACCTCGAACCAGACCAATGATTCTGAAAGGATCACTTGCAAGTAAAGATGTATAAATCACAGGGAAAATGCTGTTACTCGCTGTGTCACACTACAGCTTCCATGACAAGATTTTTCTTTCTTTTCCTCTTATATATTATTTTATTTTTTGGGAAAGTTTACAAGAGCAGAGGACAGATAGGAAGGGATGGGGAAATTAATGGGATTGAGATGCATGATGTGAAAGACACAAAAAATAAATAAAAAGAAAGCTAAAAGGCAAATAATAAAAACAATAATGGGGTTTTCCTTTATCTCCCCAAAAGCAACAGCCTAAAAAAGGAGTCATCAAATAGTACTGTTAAAAATTATTTTAAGGGTTCTAAAGGGCAGCTCTCCAGAATTGATGGCTTCTGTCAGGGGTGCCTGTAGGGAAGGACTCTGTTTTCTGTAGATGGCTGACCACTGGGAGGTTGAACTGTTCTCCAGTGAGTATATGGGCAATACTGATTGGACTTTTGTTTTTATTATTATTTTTGTTTTGTTGGCAAGGGGAAGCCAAAAGGGCAGGAGGTATATATGGAAAGATTGGAAAGTGAAGTAGATTTGAAATTCCCAAAGAATCAGTGAAAATATTATTTTGAGAAAAGAGGTCTCTATGATAAAAATGGAAGATAATGAAAAAGGAAACTGAAGAAGACAGTAAATGAGGAAAAGTTTTTCCATGTTCCTGTAGAGAGAGTAGCACTAGAAATGTCACAACACATGATCTTAAATTATGTAACAGGAAGGCTGCTTGTTTGTTCCTCGCCATTTAGCCCCAAAATAACGACATAGAAACTATATTAATTAAAATGCTGCTTGCTTGGCCCATTAGCTCTAACTTCTTATTAGCTAACTCTTAAATCTTAGTTTAACCCATTTCTATTAATCCATATATTGTCATGTGGCAGTGGCTTACCAGGAAAGATTCAGCATGTCTAACTCTGGCGGCTCCATGGCTGCTCTGACTCTTGTCTTTTTTTCTCCCAGAATTCAGATCCATCTTCCCTGCCTACCTAAGTTCTGCCCTGTCAACAGGCCAAGGCAGTTTCTTTATTCATTAACCAAGGAAAGGAATACACAAACAGAAGGACCTCCTGACCAAAATTATACCACAAAGCCATAAATGCAAAGATCTTGTGGTTCTGACACAGATAAGTAGAGGTGATGAGAAGACTCACTCACACATCTATAGAAGTGAACACAGATTTCTAAACAGAAGAAATACAAAGAACTTATAGACAACCACATCAAACATCATCCCACACCAATCACAATGGCTCTCATCAATAAAAAAAATAACAACAGAACTGGTGATGTTGGAAAAGGCAACTCTTAAATAATATTGGTAGTATTGAGAGCTGGGGCAGTCACTATGGAAAGCAATGTGGATTTTTCTCAAAAAAAAACAACTAAAATTATGATTATTATATGAGTTAGCTATACCACTCTTGACCACATAGCCAATGTATTTTGTGTTCTCCTGCAGAAAATTTTTACTATCTATATGCATTGCTTCTATACTCATGATTGCTAGAAAATAGAATCAACCCAGCTGCTCATCTTTAGTAGAACACTATAAAGAAAATTACATACAATGGAACATTAATTAGTTTCCCCACAATTAGTTTTTAAACTAGGTATATTTGACTCTGAAAATCATTTTAGAGCAAATGGTTCTTAAAAAGATGCTAAAAGAGGAAACTTCATGTGGTACCTTATGGTTTGCTAAGAAGAGTTGATGGATGAAAGCATGATATACCCATTCACCTGTGTCAAATAAAAAAGATGATAGGGGAAGTATAATGTTCAAATAGTATCATTCATGTGAGAAGAAAAGGGAATCTGTATGCATCACTGAGGTTTTCTGTTTTCTTCTTGCTATAGAAGTTGTCTGACAGAATTGACATAAGGAAGAACTTAACTTACTAGGGTTCAAAGAGCAGAAAGACATAGGAGCCAGAGAGTGAGATAAGTGACTAACCACATTGAGCCATCTGTTAAAGAGCAGAGAGAAATAAATCCTGGTGCTATCTTGTACTTTCATTTTTATTTAATCCAAGAGCTCAGCTTTTGAGTAGTACCAACAGCATTGAGGGTAGGTCTCTGGGTGGACACTCAAAGACATACCTGGAGGTCTGTCTCCCCGGTGATTCTGAATTCAGAATAGTTAAAGTTGAAGAGTAAGCAGAAACACATTGGGCAGATGTGTCTTTGTAATTAAACACATTTTTAAAATACTTTAAAGAGTCATTCATAAAGTTCAAAAGCATAGTAAAATACAGGAATCTAAAGTGACAACCAGCATGGGGAGATGATTTCACAATACTTTAGAGTCCAGTAAGATTTCTACACATAAAAAGAACCACAAGCAAAGCCACAAAATGAGAAAAAGTTTGAAACTTTTCTCAGCAGTATCTTGTAGAGATAAACTGGGTCTTCTAATTTGAAGTCCATTATGTACATTTTGTGAAATGTAAATAATTTATAATAATATATTGGTGTCATTTATTTAAATATAGAAATAAATTTTTACAATGCTTATTGAGTTTTAGTCACCCAAAGGACTAAAACACAGCAAAAATATTACAGTAGACCACCTGATGTGGAACTTCTGGCTTCTATATGAGGGCACAAACTGCCTACAGAAATACCTAAACCTAGTGTGTTCCTGAAATGTTCAGGAAAATCCTGGAGAAAGTCATAACAGAAAGAAGATTCTGAACATCTATAAGATTGTGCATGGTGGTTTCTGCCACAAACTATATGTAAGAATCAACATGTATCGATATATCTATATCTATGCATTGCAAATATTGAAACACTCTACCTAAGTTTAAATGACTTCATAATGATAAATTTTCAGCAAATACAAATCAGAAGTAAAACACCATTTGCATGAGTTAATAACCATTCTGGTTCACAGTCTGGCATATTCTGCTCTCCTATAAGATAACATAAAGCAAAACTACTCAACAGGACCAATCACAGTGGAGTACCTTATATACCAGTACTTGGGGCTTGAGGTCAGAGAGCCACTTAAGCCCATTATTTTAGAGATGAACTAGGTAACACTGTGACAGTGTCAAGAAACAAGAAGAAGGTTTTAAAAGAGAATGAAGAAAAGAAGAATTTATGAAGGAAATTGCCTAGGAAGTATTTTATATTTAAATATTATTTTGGCTGACTGAAGAAAATGAACAGTTTTCAACATCTACTTAATTATGAGGTTGAGCACTGGATATTTTATGCTTTGTTGAAGTTTTATAATGATGCCACTCAGTGAAACATTGTTAAAAGTTAGAGCGTATTAAGTTGTTTTCTTCTTTATTTTTTAGACTTTTACTTTTTGAGATACACAGTGGCGAGGAAAGCATAATAGCAGCTTTAATAATGCCTGAAAGAGGCTGTTATTCTATGGTACACTGCAGAAGTACAGGACCAGTCTTCTTGCTTTGTAAACATGGGAAGTGCAAGGAAATAAACACAGAGATAAAAGGCATCTCGCTATCTTAGCAGGACGTAAATACATGTGGACAGGTTAATTTGGACCTACTTTCTTCCCATGTGTTTAAAATATTATAGCAATTCTAAAAGTTTATACTAAAGAACTGAAATATTTTGGGGTGGTGTTTTATTCATACATAATTTGCACATGATAATCATATACATTTGTTCAAAAGTTAACTTTAACAAAGAAATTTTTCTGTTTCAGAGATGTGTACAGATAAAGCTATGGCTCATATCTTGTGTGCTTTGAAATTTACCTAAAGGAAAATAAGAGACAAATTTAAGAATTAAAAATCATTTGCTTATACTTGTAGAAAAGCAGAATGGTAAATAGTTGGGGAATAGGATATTAATATTTCTACTTGCATATATGCTTAAAAACATATTTAATAAGATGTTTACTGAAAAGCACAAAAGCATGGAATTGGGTTGATTAAATAATTGTACCAAATTGTGTTTCCTAGCTGAGCCTCTTTGTTGATGACAGCAGGCATGCTCCTGTATCCAGGAAATGAAGCGGGGCTGAGACAAGCACTCAGATGTGTTGCTACCCTCTTAGAACGGAAGGGAGAATGAGATTCGTTCTTCCCTCATAATGTCAAAATTCCCACAGAAATAGACATTTTCTTGTAATCTTATATTGAATGATGTTAGAATTTCCTCCCTAACTAGAAAGTCATTTAAACTCAATAACTGGCTGAATGTACCTGTATATGTCCTATCTTTAGAACACAAAAATAAAAAAAAAATTATGCCTAAGTACAAATTCTTGCCAATTCAGTTAATACTCAGTACTGCAAAACAAGAAAAATAAAAGGGACTACAAGTTGCATTAACACTATTATTTCTTCTAAAATGAGGAACACATTGATACCCTAAAATATTGAGATACTGTGTCACCAGGAATAGTTATCTGTGTATGCACCTAAGGAACCTGGTACCAGCGATTGTGCCTACTAAGAACACATTGTGTATGCAATCAGCTGAACTCTTATTTTGTATTCTGTGCAAATATACAACATCCATAATTTACTGTCCATAAATAGCTGGATACAATTTAAAAACTTTTATCATAAAAGTATGAGTGCTTAACATATGGAACCAATGCCCTATGTTAACAATTGAAATAATATTTTATAAATGCAGGGACAGAAAAAGTCATTAATGATACTACTAAGCATATTTTTATTTTGGAATTTTTTATTGACTATATATTTTTCATGTGCTTTAAAAGTTATATGAGCAACACAGATCAGATTTTAAAGAGTGAGGAACACATCAATAGCATGAAAACCCTTCTTTGACCAGACTTCCTCCAAAATGTTTCATGTGTCGTTCCATCCCAGCATTCTGACTTCACTGTAACTGTTGCCCAAAATAATGGAGAATCTGGTCACATTGAGTGAAGAGAGGAAGATATAAAATCTTGGCTACAAAGCTTAAGTGGGATTTTTCTTATTTCTTATTTCGTATTCAATATTTAGCCAGTTTCCTCTTGAAGATTGTGATTTTAAGAATATCTGAGGTCTATATAACAAATCCAATCGAAATCAATGAATAATAATAATCTCATTAAATATAGAAAAAGTTTGGGAAAGGTATCTTATACATTTTATATTTCCTTCCTGATTCTGTACTATGTATATGAAAATAAGCTTTATTATTTAAAAGTTATATATAAAATATTTGGATAGAGGAAGAAACTGTAATTGGGTTCCAAAACCTTTCATCTGCAGATCATTAGCAACCAATCTTCCAAACTCGAACAGTGACATATTTGCCATCTATCCATCATTTTCCTCAGAAAAACATAGTACTTGTTTTAGGAGTAACTAGTGATAAAGAATGTAATCCATTATAATTTTATTGGCACCAAAATTAATTATTCCCTAGCATGGAAATGCGATACGTGTCAGTTCAAGCTGCCGACAGGAATAGCGGGAAACTGTTCTGGAAAAAGTCAGTCTTTCTCTTCAGATTTCAGCCACTGTGTGCTAAGGGCTTTTTAAGCAAACTGTAGTCATATGTTAAATATAATTTTAAAAACTGATAATATTTTTTACATTTTACTTATATATAATAAGTCTTAATTTTTATATTGTGTTTAGATCTTTTGTTAGGAACATTGTGATTATAAACTACTCAAAATAGGTAAATATTATATACAGATTTGTGAGTAAAATTACTGTTAAAAAGGAAGTTCAAAGATAAATTTGTGTCTTAATAAAAGTTATAGATTGGAAACAGAGATTGCTTGTTCGTTTGCTGGCTGCCTAGACCTAAATAATCAATCACACAGAAACTATATTAATTACACTGTTTGGCTTATTAACTCAGACTTCTTATTAACTAATTCTTATATCTTCAATTAACCTATTCCTATTCATCTGTGTATCACCACAAGGGTGTGGCTTACTGGGTAAGGTTCTGGATGCTGGGTTTTTCTCTTTATGCAGTTACATGGCATGTCGTTGAGTATACCTTGAGTATACCTACTTTCTTTATAAATCTCTTCCAGCCTGGCTATATTCTGCTAAGCTATTAGCCGAAACAGTTTTATTTAGTAGCCAATAAAAGCAACACATATACAGAATGACATCCCACATCAATAGATCTTTATTGGCAATTACACAAATCCTTTCATGAGGGACTAAAATATAAAATGTATAAAAGGTTATTTTGAAATAGTTTGTATATAGGGTAAAATTTTTAATTTTGAAACTGTGGATCAAGTTAAGTTTTCATATCTGTTTTCTTTTTTACAGATAAAAATCAATGTTGTCATAATTGACCACAAGTTTTTCTAGAAAAAAGGCAAAAGGGGGATTTAAAACAGCGAATGCCTCTGTTTCCTATAGTTTCTTATTTATTATATGTATATAGGCTCAGGTGTGTTATAGAATGTGTAAGGAAACTTAGTTACTTAAGAACTAGGTTTGTTCTTGTAGGCTTCAAATCTTATTGTTCATTAAAGTTTGGCTTCATGCATTCATGCAGTAACATTGATCATAAATTGTGGATATGCACATATATGTGTGCATACATTATGTTTATCACCTCAGTCCCGGCTTCTTAAACTAGGCTTACAAATATAGTCTGTTTTCTTTGAATTATCTGAAGAGTTATCTTTATCTTATTCCTCTTTTACAGGGGGAAATAATCTAAGTTCACATGGAAATTGTTGGGTCCTTGTTAGTATACACACACAAACATACACACACACACACACACACACACAAGTATTTATTGCTTATTTGGTACCTAGTAGACTCTTTAATCAGTTTCTTAGTTTCGATAAGCCAAAACAGAATACCAAAATAATTCAAATAAATTTTTATCAATCACAAATTACCTCCTAGTAATAGCATATTAATGAATTAGAGATTCAAATCCTGTGTGGTTATATATTTTACATCTAAATGAGTATGATAGACATAGCACTTTTAAAGACATTCCTACAGAGGAACTTTGTGAGAAATATCCTTCTGTGCACAGTGAGAAATCTATCTGTTCTTCTTACTAGAAATAGTTCTTTTCTTTGTATAATTACTTTATATATTAAGAGTGTCTATTATTGTCTCTTTCTCATTACATTGATACTGAAAATGAGTCAAAGAAATGCTTTGCCTTTGGTTTGTTTGTTTTAAAGAAAAGCAATGAAAGGCATGTGGTGCCTGGCCTAGGAAGAACAGTGGTGTAACAAATATAACAAATATGCCAGAAACAACAGTATGGTTTAAGGTTAGTGGCTGAGCTGCTGTGTGCACCTAGATACTATTGTAAACATCACTCAAAGAGTATGGATATGATCCAGTATATAATGCCAACCATTTATCAGCTGTAGGATTTTCCTGGTAGAATTTTTGGGGTCACTTAGCTATACTATTATATCATCATCAAATAGTGATACTTAGATTTCTTCCTTTCTAAGCTATATCCATGTGATCTCCTTAAGTTGTTTAACTGTTGTAGCTAGAACTTCAAGAATTATATTAAATAGTTTTGGTGAGAGTGGACAGCCTTGTTTTGTCCTGATTTTAGTGGAATTGCCTTAAGTTTCTCAATTTAATTTGATGTTTGCTTTTGGTGAGCTGTATATTGCCTTTATTACATTGAGGTATGTCTTTTGTATCCTTTATCTCTCCAAAACTTTTATCATTAATGGGTGTTGGATTTTGTCAAAGGCTTTTCTGACATCTAATGAGATGATTATATGGTTATTTTCTTTTGGGTTATTTATATGATGGACTGTAGTGACATACCTGCATCTTTGGAATGAAGGCAACTTGATCATGGTGAGTGATCTTTTTTACGTGTTCTTGGAATTGGTTTGCAAGTATTTTATTCAGCAATTTTGCAATAATGTTCATGAAGGAAATTGGTGTATACTTCTTTTTTTTTTGTTGAGTCTTGATGTGTTTTGAGTATTAGGGTGACTGTGTTCTCCTAAAAAGAATTTGGCAATGTTCTTTTTGTTTCTATTTTGTGGAATGATTTGAGAAGTATTGGTATTAGCTCTTCTTTAAAAGTCTTGTAGAATTATGCATTAAAATTATCTGCCCCTGGGCTTTGATTGGGAAATTTTTATTGAATACTTCTATTTCCTTGGGTGTTATATATCTATTTAAATTGTTAATCTCATCTGATTTAACTTCAATAAGTGGTATTTATTGAGAAAATGGTCAATTTCTTTGTTTTTCCAATTTTGTAGACTACATGTTTGTAGACTACACTATGACCTACTGATTCTTTCGCTTTCCTTTGTGTCTGTTCAGATGTCTACATTTTCATTTCTAATTTTGTTAGTTTGTATATTTTCTCTGCCTTTCAGTTAGTTTGGGTAAGGGTTTGTCTATCTTGTTGTTTTTTTTCTCGAAGAACCAACTTATTCATTTATTCTTTATATTGCTCTCTTTGTTTCTATTTTATTGACGTGAACCCTCAGTTTAGTTATTTCTTGCCCTCTAATTTTCTTAGGTGTGTTAGCTTCTCATTGTTCTAGAGCTTTCAGATATGCTGTTAGGTCACTGGTCTGACAATTCTTTGATTTCTTTATGAAGGCACTAGTGTTATGATCTTCACCCTTAGTGCCGCTTCCATTGTGTCTCATAACTTTGTGTAAGCTGTGAATTATTTTTTCATTGAATTCTAGGATTCTTTAATTTCTTTCTTATTTCTTCCTTGACCCAGTGGTGATTATGTATAGAGTTGCTCAATTTTCATGAGTTTGAATGTTTTCTGTTGTTTCTGCTTCTGTTATACTCCAACTGTTATCCATGGTGATCTGTTAAAATACAGTGGGTTGTTTCGATATTCTTGTATTTATTAGACTTGCTTTGTAACAGAATATAAGGTACTTAGAAAAAGGTATATTCCTTTGTGTTTGGGTGAAATGTTCTGTACTTACCTATTAGGTCCATTTGAGTCATAACATTGGTTAATTCCATTATTTCTTTGTTAATTTACTGTCTGGTTGAGCCATCCATTGATGACTTTGTATGTTGAAGTCTTCTACTATTAATGTGTGGAGTTCAATATGTGTCTTAAGCTTTAGTAACATTTCTTTTAGGAATGCCATTCTGGTAGATTTTCTTTTCTTTAATGAGTATGAAATGGCCTTCTCCATCTCTTTTCACTATTTTTTGTTTGAAGTCTACTTTGTTAGATGTTATGTGTATGGATGGTGGGGCATATGCGCATATGACTACAAATGTCCATGGAGGCTCCAGTACCCTGAAGGTGGAGTTATAGATTATGTGTCACCCAAGGAGGATCATGGTAACCAAGCTGAGATACTCCAGAAAACTAGCAAGATCTTGTATCTGCTGACCCATGTCTCTAGCTTCAAGGACTGTTACATTTGAATTAAACTGGTAGTTCACATATTGAAATCCACAATTCCACAAACGTGGAATCCACAAATCAACAGTTTATTGAAATATCTAACTATACGGTGGGTTTCATGTGGATGGTACATTTTCACCTTGGTGCATTAATGTATTCTTCGGCTGGTCTTGAGCTTTCTGTAGTACTCCTGCTATAGTCTCTGGAGTGCCACCATTACAGTAGAAGTCACCATTTTGGCTTCCAAATTGTTATTTTATATAAGAGCAAAAACAATACAACTAGATGAATTTAAGTAAAGATGGTTCAGAAGAAAAATAAATTTACAAAAAAATATCAAAGTATAGAAGACCATGATAAATATAAGAAAAGTAATAAATGGATTGCATACTATTTGTAACATCAACAAGTTATTTTTTATCTAATGATGACTGAGAGTTTATGTGAATGTCAAGGTTCACACAGGAAATTTATAATTGCTAAACTAATAGAGTTTTTTTAATCTCTCAATATTTTTCTTTTGTACACTGATATTTACTTTAAAAAGTCAATTTTTATTGTAGAATATTTGATAAATTCATGTTTGCAAAGCTTGCTTTCTTTCTGCATTTTTCACTTCTCAAACTAGTGTATTATGTTTCTACCTTCTAAACTATTAACTTACCTGCCAATAAGACCAACCACAAAGATGATGGGGAACATAACATGGTTTTGAGGGATCCTGTTGGCAAGAATGGGCTGACACTAGCATGGAATAAACCCAATCCATAAATAAAGAAAAATATACAACACTGTAAAGTTGATTTATAATTTGAATTGAATAAAGGATAGTTCAAAACAATGAATAAAGCAAAACATAAATATTTGTCAGGGAAAAGCAATTTTGACTTCACAAGTGTTTGTAGATTCCTTAAGTTTTTACTCTCATGTAGAATGCAACAATGAATTTTATAGTTATAAGTAGAGTCATGGTACTATCAGACAAAATAGGAATATTTAAATTCAGTAGGGGAACTCTGGAAGAAAATATTTAAGTATAAATTAATGCTTATAGAATGAAAGTTACATTTTATATAACAGTCTTGTTAAACTGCTATTGCCCATACTTGGCTCATTTTCACATTTATCTCAACAGGTTTTTAAGAGCTATTGTAAAACCCTAATTTTGAATTTAAATTCAAATATTTGTAACTTGTCTTCGAGTCGACAGATTTCGGCTTTACATAATTTTAAAACTACCTGCATATGGACATGCATGAGGAGTTTTACTATATATATTTCATACATCTGCCATAGTCAATGATGTCATGAGGAATTCTAAATATCAGTAAGCTTCATGGTATAATAGGAAATAATTGTTCTTTGTCCCTGACTCTTGGTGCAGACCTGCTAAAGTCCTTGGAGATTGCTGATTGAAACATTATCTTTTGTTGTTCACAAGGAGCCTCTTTTGCCACATAAGAGTCTATGGGGAGATTTAACTGGAGCCTTTAGATATTCTCAAGATGGGGTCATTCACTAGAAATACCACAAGATTAAAAGATTAGTTATTTGGACCTTTCAGTCCATCTGTCAAACACCAGGAAAAAAAGAAAGCTGGAAATTAAGATGCAAACTTCAAATTTTTAAATTTGTGTGTATAATTCATAGTATCTGTAGAAACCACTAAAAAAGAAGGAAATCACTGGGAAAGACAGGGAGAAAAAGTTTAAGGAAGAGAGATAGCAGGACATGGGTGGTTAAAGGGTGAGTTGGAAGATGACAGGGCTGAAGGCAAGAGAATTAATCTGGGAGGGAAATGGACAGACAAAACAAATAAGTGGTTCGGTGGGGGGGGATAGAGGATATTAAGGATGCTTGATTAAGGCATGTAAACTTCCAATTATATAATCTATATTTTAATAAAAATATATTACATATTATATAATATGTTAATCTTATATATTATACAAAGAATGTGTATTAATTTGTATGATATATATGTATGTATACTAAAAAAGAATTTAATTGGAATCACCCAACAAAGAATATACTCCTCCCAGCAAGCATAGAGTATCGAAGAAATGCCCATTCTTAAGCATAGGATACCACCCTTAAACCATTGACCAGAGTGCTCAAGACATCCTCAGGGTAATACATGTGTTGTCACTCCATCTGATTGTCCATTAGAAGTTGAGGGCAATATCGTGTTGCTGAAGACATAACACATTTCAGTCAAAGGATTTGTAGAAATTAAGCTCTTATTATGCTAGAATCTTCCTCCTCGATGGGTAGCTTTTGTAAAGGTGCAAGTTTCTATCCAGGCTGCCAGGAGAGAAAACTATTACATAGTTGTGAACCCTGTGAATGGTAACAATTCATCTGGTTAAAAGGAAGCATTGAGGAAATAGTGGCATGTATGTCTTGAAGGTAAACAACAGCTCTCTGGTTAGATTTATGTTCTTCATAAAAGGACAGATTTGTGACTTGAATTATTAACTGGCCAGGATCTTGTGGCTCTAAACAAAGGTCATAGATACTAAAGAAGAAGCTCTTATTATCATCTTGTAAATGTACATTGTTATTCAACTGCCTTCTAAATATTTGTCACATATGCACAGATTTGTCTGCTTTCATCCCTCATCAGAGAAGCTTATTGCTGTGGGTAAAGTTAACAGAGAGACTCACTAGTAGTCAAACTGTAGAGAATAAATGACATAGTGCCTGTAGAGTGCTTATCACCAAATGAGACACTTATGTCATACCCCTACCAACAAGGCTCAGGGAATACACAGAGGGAGGGAGAGGAGTGTAAGGACCAGAAGTCAGGAAGAACTGCCAAAGAAGAATGTCATTTGAAAACAAAGGTAGTTGAAATCATGAACACTCAGCAACTGTGGTTGAGTACATGGAACCTGAAAAAGATCAAGCTATCAATATTATAAGATAGATGGGTAGGAGTTAGGAGCTCACAAGATGCAACCCTTGATTGAAAAATTGTAGGCAGCCAATGGCTTCTGGGAGAAAGAAAGTCAATTTTCATCAGAAGTGGGGTCCCTAAGAGGCTGTCACACTACAGAGAGCAGCCTCATCTGTAGGTCTCTCTCTCTCTCTCTCTCTCTCTCTCTCTCTCTCTCTCTCTCTCTCTCTCCTTTTACCTCTTCTCAACTACACAAATACACAAACTCATGCACACTCTCCTCACACATTCATGCAGTTTCCTTACACACATGCATGCTCACCTTGCACACTCATGCACACTCTCCTCACCTCATGCACAGTCTCCTCACACTCATGCACACTCTCCTCACACACATGCACACTCTCCTCACACACATGCACACTCTCTTCACATACACGCACACTCTTCTCACTCATTCACGCACACTCTCCTCACACATTCATGCACATTCACCTCACACTCATGCACACTCTCTTCACACACACATGCACACTCTCCTCACACACACACACACTCTCCTCACACGTTCATGCATACTCTCCTTACACACAGTGCAAACTGTCCTCATACACTCATGTACACTCTCCTCTCCTCACACACAAATGCACACTCTCCTCACACACAAATGCACACACTCCTCACACACATGCACACTCTCCTCACATATGTTTCATTCATCACGGTCTTTCAGTGTGTTCTTTTGGTTCCCAAACTTTTAGCCTTTTCATCCTTTTATCCAGGACACTTTGACCACCAGATGTGAGAGTTTCTACTCACAATGACCTATTCTCTGATGTCAGCTGTTTCCTGCACATTTGATTCATATCTCATTTCTGTCCAGAGTGACCATTAGATTCTTCAAGTTAAAGGCTCAGTCTACGTCTCTCTAAACTTGTGATGCATATTTATGCACACACACACACATTCACACACATATACAACAGACATATGCACATATAAACAATACATACGTATATATTATTTTTAGGATAAGACATAAAGTTGAGAGTAGAGGTATAGATGGAGGAATCTGCAGAGACTTAAGAGGGCAGAGTGGGTTGTACAAAACAAAACCAAAAAACAAAATCCGATGTGTTCATATGTATTAAACTCCCTTTCCTAACAATAACCCCGTAAAAGATTTTCAGGTTCAAAGACAGTGATAGAACATGGTATCCAGAGATCTCATCTGTTCCCCACAATCCATGCCCTATGCCTCTCTGTGTCCTGCTTTTCTGCTATTTTCCTGCTTCTAACATATAAGTAAAGTGTTTCTCAGTTCTGTGAGTTACTTTAGCATTGCCAGCAGCAGGGAGAGAAATATGGTTATATTATCTGTATAGTCACTCAGTGACTCAGATTGGCTTTTCTGGGCATTGCAAGTACAGAGACACTTAGGTCATTGGGCCTTGAACTTGAAGGATCAGTTGCTCACTATAGGCAGAAATCAAATGCGCAACAAACAGCTGACATTAGAGGATAGGTCATTGTGAGTGAAAACTCCCACATCTGGTGGTCAAAGAGTCCTCTGTGAAGTATAAAGAGGCTGAGAGTATGGGAACAAAAAAAAAAAAAAAGGCACTGAGAGGAAGTGTTGGGGCTTTTTGTACCTTGTAACAAGTTCAAAGCTTAGAAAGTAAAGACATGAGCATTGGGATTTGTGCCACAGATTCAAATGAACTGTCCAGATCATCTTTTGTTATACACAGTGCTGTGATGCTAGAAGAGTGACTTCTTCAAATATAGTAACCTGTGCTTACTTCACATGTGCATTATCAACATATAATGGAAAGAATAATAGAACTGGCAAAATATTACCAAGACAATCAAGAGTAGCCAAGTATGGCCCTACAGTTCAATACTCATGCTTAGAATGCCACATAGAGAAAAGGTCCTGTGAAAAATCTCTTCATATATTTTATAATCACAAATTCATGATTTATTTTGATGAAATTTAACATGGAAATTTGTCTATACAGTGGAAAACCCTCCTATAATATTTTTGACAAACCACAAGTAAAAATTAAAAATATACAAAATAGAAAAAATATATAAGAAGACATTAGTAGGTGTATTTTACCACAGGAATAAGAAAGCTGATTTGAATAGTGTACTCATGTTTCCAAGCACACTAAAGAAAATAAAAGTTTCATTTATGTTGTGGACACAGTTATGAAATTTGTCCTTTTGCCAAAATCTAGAATAAAGAATAGATAAAGATTTTTCTTTTACCTTCAAGTTTGTTTTCACGTGTTTTTTTTTTTTTTTTTTTTTTTTTTTTTTTTTTTCAAGGAGAATCTTATTTACATTGGAAAGATGAACCTAAAATTGTGAAGAAAGGTTACCATACCGGCTTGAATAAGAATGACAGAAACAGCACAAAAAAATAATCTGTATATGACTTGCTTCTATGGATTGGAATTGTCTAACCAAGTGCACAATTGATGTTGAAATTAAGCTTGATGCCTGTAATCTTGAATGGATTGTTGATAATAGCAGTGCTACCAAGAGAGGACAGAAAGGCAAATGCCCCAAGTTTCTGCAAAGGTTACACAGTCTTAAGACTATAGACCAAAGATCTTGACATTTGTGCTCACTAAAGTATTTGAAAGGCGCTCTGAATGGATGGATGGTTCCGGAATACCGAGAAAGGTCACAATTAGCAGCAGTGACTGTGTGCTCACCGGGAACAAAGCTCAGTGGATTGTCGTCATTCCGTTTTTGACATAACGACGAAGTTGCTTTTTGAAGTGATTTATATAAATAGTATATTGGGAGTTAGAAGGCATTGTCAGGTTCCTTTACACAGAAGGTAAATGTGTGGTGATAGCAATAGACAGACTTATAACTGCTAAACATTCATACTTTATCGTAGCTATTAAGAATTAAACAGAAAAGGGTTAATTAAAGAAGTAAGAGTTAACTAGAAATACATCTGAGCCATTGACAAAACAGTGTTGTAATTAATATAGTTTCTGTGTGACTATTCAGGTCTGGGTGACAGGGAAACAAAAACTCAGTCTTCATATGGCACCCAATATTTGGCACCAAAAAAAATCTGCATAAGACCTAAGAAAGTTTAACAAAAGCACTTCTAGACTCATAAAAATGGGAGTCAGTTGCAGCTTCTTGGTAGCTGCATTTTTTTTTTTCAGATAGTCTCTGATTGCTGGCCACAAGCAGAGGTATGACTCCTTTAAAAAATGCTCCCTGGTTCAGGCTGGTGGCACAAATAACTCTGGCTCTTTCAGGAAGTCATGCTACAACTCACTTCAATGGAGTTTGTGAGCAGCATGCTACTTTTACTCAATGGCAGCATAGATTCTCTGTGTCCCTGAAGCTAGGGCAGTGAATATATCTGTCAGAGGCAGTGAACATACCTCCACCATGTAGGACAGGATGGAGTCAACAGGTAAAGTCACAGCTTTAGTCCTAGTCACAACTGCTTAGCATTAAAAAACAAAAAAGAAACAAAACAAAACAAAAAAAAAAAAACCTCCCCTGTTTATTCAGAAAATCATTACAGACAAAAAAGACCTTTGAATGGTTTACAGTATTGGATAAATGTGCACGGGCTTAAGACAGAGAGGATAAAAGATAGAGTCATACATTAAAAAATAATTTAGGGATATTAAACTGAGGTTCTTAAAAGAAAAATAGAATTTAAAAAAGCATAATGGGCCATGAAAAGATAAGAAAAAAAGAGAGTCTAGATTACGTGTATTATTGTGTTTTCTTTGGATTTTTTGACTGTTAATGAGTTAACTGCTGACAAACATTCAATTCTGGGTGATGCTACACTAAATCAACATATGTATTTTAAAGGTATCTTGACAATAAAATTAGACTCTAAGGATATTTTAATTTGGAAAAGAGGTTCTGCTTTTGTTTCCACAGAAGATGAGAACCTGTGGATTCCTTTCAGGCTAATATGATATATTGGAAAAAGACTCTGAAAGGTTTATATGAACCCTAAAAATGCTTCGTCCAACAAACAGCACAAAGCACTTTGGAGAAAACTACACCCAAATTTCCAAAATGGGGGCTGGAGAGATGGCTCAGCGGTTAAGAGCATTGCTTGCTATTCCAAAGGTCCTGAGTTCAATTCCCAGCAACCACATGGTGGCTCACAACCATCTGTAATGAGGTCTGGTGCCCTCTTCTGGCCTGCCGGCACATATTGTATACATAATAAATAAATATTTAAAAAAAAAAGCCTGTGTTACCAAATTTCCAAAATGATTGTTTAAAAATGTTTATTTTTATTTTAAAAGGAATTGTTATAAATGTTTAATGGGCACAGTCAATTTCCAATAAATAAACCAATTAATTAATTAATTAAAGGAAATGTGATATTGAATTGAATACTTTATGTTAGTATGGACTTTGGTTTATTGATACAAATTTAATATCAATTTTGTTATATGTATATTTCTACTTTTGTTTAAAGTATGTTTATACAGCTCTTTAAAATGTATAATTAAAATTATAGATTAATAAATAGTCATAGCAGTCAAACTTATAGTCAAGTTAGTTAGGATTTCTAGATATACAGAGACATGTTTCAGTTAGATAGATATTCTTCAACACTTCAAAGACCTACAGAATATGGAATTTAAAAGGTTTTAATAAGTCAGACTTTTCTTGACAGTGAGACATATCTGCTTCTGGCAGCACCAATTATTTCAAAGAGGATGTTGGGCATTGAAGAAACTCATTACTGAATTTGCCTTGATTGTGACAAGGCTAGCCATTTGGACAAGAAACTGTTTTTTCCTGGACTGCTTGGTGGATGCTGTTTGAACAAACATGTAGAACCCATAGAAAAGTGACTATTGAACTTGCCAAAACATGAAATGGTTCTTCAGGGTTCCTGCTTTACAGAAGAAACTGCCACATATTCTGAGGAACACAGAAGAAAGCAACAGACAAACTTTGCCAGTACAAGGCAGAACATATTTTCAAATTTCCTTCTTCAAAGAGAAGTCTGCCAGATACTATGGGCTTATGGACTGAAGATGAATGTCCCAATATTACAGAAGAACTTTGGGTGATTGTCTAGGCAGTGAGATGTCTCTATCAGTTCTAGAGTTTTGGAAGTTGCTTGCAATGCACTTCTTGTTTACTTAGGTAATATTATATCCTTCTGGGGTCTTTGATGGAATTGAAGACAGATTCAATTTTCTTTAGTTATAATAAACAATTTTCTTTAGTTATAATAAATAATTTTCTTTAGTTATAATAAAAGACAAATTAGATACAAAACTTTGGACTCATAAATGTAAGATAGATGATAGAATATTTTCTTTAATTTTTGCCAAATACAAATACACTAAATATTGTAACTGTAATTCTTGCTTGATAGCTCTTTTTTATAGATATAATTTTACCATGTTAATGTTAAAACTTTCCTTTTTATTTAGAGAGAAAAGGAAGAATGATGTGGGATGTCATTCTGTATATGTGTTACTTTTACTGGCTAACCAATACATCTGTTTTGGCCAGTGGCTTAACAGAGTAAAGCCAGGTGGGAAATTTGAGCAGAGATACAGAGAAAAAGAAGGCAGAGTCGGATCAGATGCCAGAGAGCTTATGAGGAAACAAGACATGTAGAAAATGAGGTAATGACATGGCCATGTGGCAATATATAGACTAATAGAAAAGGATTAATTTAAGATGCAAGAGCTAGCTGAAATATTTCTGAACCATTGACCAAACAGTATTGTAATTAATATAGTTTTGTGTGACAATTTGGATCTATATAGCTAGGAAATGAAAGTGCAGTCTCTGTTTACAGAGTATTGTTAAGGAAACATGAAGGGTAAAAGTGACCATTTTTAACTATTTTAACTGCACAGTTCAGTAGGGTTGAGCATTTTTTTGTATCATTGTAGAACATATTTCTAATGATTTTTTTTTATTTTGTTCATCTGAAAATAAATGTTAAGTGCTTCCTTTCCTTTTTTCTGCAGACCAAGCTATTTGCCATTCTGCTTTCTATGCACTAGGCTCCTTTGAATAACTTTTCTGACTGGGTTCATGCTGCATTTGTCTTCTTCACACAGGTGCCTATTTCACTATTACACTTAGTGAATCATACCAAAACTTCATGCTTTGTCTAACCACTGCCAGATTTGTCTTCTGTGTTAAAATTGAATAATATATACAGTTAAACCACACACAATTTACACAGCTGTCCAATAGCAGAAACATGGGTTGCTTCGGTCTCTGCAATGTTGGGTAGTGGTAGTCTAAACTTAATGCATAACTATCCATTTAAAACCATCTTTTTATGATTTTGATTATAATTCAGAACTGGAGTTGGTGAATTTTGTTACCTGAAATTTGAAGTATTTGAAGAGTATCTTCAGACAAATACATAAGTACTTTCTCCTTTTCAACCCTACAAATTGTGCCAAACAGCAAAATGTGATCTAATTTCTTCACATCTTAAAATATAAGTGACCTGAACGTGATTTAACAACTCACTGGGATTTTGACTTTCTTATCTCTGTTTATTGGGGATGTTCAGCACCTTTCAAATGCCTACTGGCCAAGACTAATACAGTTTTTCAAATGTCATATATATTAGTTAGCTTTTTGTTGCTAAGCCAAAATACATGAGACAAGTGGCTTAAAAGAGGAAAAGCTTACTTGACCCCATGATTTCACAGGTCTCTGTCTGTGGTTGACTTAGTTGATGGCTTCTGATTCCATGTTGAGGCAGAATGTCAGGGCAGGGAGTGAGGGTAGAACACATAAGTCTCTGCATAGTGGGTAAGGGGCTAAGAGAGAAGAGAAAAGAACGGATCCCAGGAAACCCTCAGTAAATAGTCTAATCCCTCTTATTAAACCTACCTCCCAGATCCCATCACATTCCAATGATGCATTACATTACCAATATTTTGCCATTATATACCAAAGACCTTCAAGACATGACCAGACTCAAGCCATTTGCAGTCATTCCCATATTTATAAATTGTGTTATTTGAATTTTGTTCTGAAGTGTAGTAATTATTCATTTGATAAATTAGTGAGAATTATTTTTGTTATCCCCTAAATTGTCCTATGCTTATTATGTTCTGTTGTACTCAAAAATTTATTTTTAAAATTTATAGGTTCTCATTTGTTAATTTTATCCTTTTGTTTCCTATGGTTTTAATGTCATATCCAAGAAGTCATTACCAAGTTTAAAATCATGAAGTTTTCCTCCATGTTTTCTCCTAGGGCATTTATAATTTCAGAAGTTTAATCTAATTTGATTTATTAAAGTCTTTTAAATTTCTTTTAGCAATGTTTTATGGTTTTTATTGTACATGTCTATTGCTTCTTGTTAAGTTAATACCCAAGCATTTTGTGTCTAAAGCTATTAAGACATAATTGTTCTCTTAATTTCATTTTTCTGATTGCTCATTGTTAAGATGCATAAGTGTATCTGACCATGTGTTTTAATTTTATATCCTGAAACTGCTTATATTATCTTTTACATATAACAGTTCCAAGGCTTTGTGTGAATGTCTATATATGTATTATGTATGTGTATATATGCATTTGTATGAGTCTGTGTTTGTATGTATATGTCTGTCTGCATGTGTCTCTTGTGTATGTATGTATGAATTGTATAGTTGTGTATCTCTGTATTTGTTTGTATATATGTATGTAGGCATGTACGTTCATGTGCCTGTCTGTGTATATATGTGTAGGTCTATATTTATGTGTCTTTGTATATGCATGATTATATGTATGCATATAAGTATTTTCTCTCCCGCTGGTTTTTTTCTGCCTCTACCAAAAGTCACTTATGAAATAACCACATTGAGGCTTATTATCGGTTACAACTGTTTAACCAATGTTTTAGGCTTATTTCTGGCTAACTCTACCTATTAAAACAACCCATTTCTATTAATCTATGTAGTCTCAAAAGACTGTGATTAACCTGTTTGGCATGTTTGTCCTTTTGTGGCTACATTATGTCTTCTTCAGCTCCTCTTATTCTGTCTCTATCTATCTCTGCTCAGATTTCCTGCCTGGTTTTACTCTGCTAAGTAATTGGGTAAAATAGCTTCATTCATTAACCAATAAAAACAACACATATAGAGAAAGCGATCCAACAATATATGTGTGTATATGTCTGTGTTTATGTGTATATGTATGGCATGTATATGAGTTTATGTGTCTGTTTGTGCATGCATGTCTGTGTGCATGTATGTTTGTGTGTGCGTGCGTTCTTCAGGACTGTTGTACGTAAAAGTACAATTTTGCTAGTTCCTTCTGACTTTATTCTTGCTTCTCTGTCCTTTGTTCAGTGTGCTAATTAGGAATGGGTACAGTGGCACACTTGACTTGTCATGATCTTAGTCTTTTATGTTTTAATATATTAGAAGAGACTTCATAAATAGACTACATGTTGTAAAGATTCTTCCCATTAGTTCTCAATGTGTCTGGAACTTTAAATCATAACACTATTGTGAAATTTCCCCTTTCTTCATTAACTTAATAATGTACTTAGACAACAATGAGGACACTAAGAGAGACATACATAGATCTAATCTACATGGGAAGTAGAAAAAGACAAGATCTGAGTAAATTGGTAGCATGGGGACCTTGGGGGAGGGTTGTAGGGGAGGGGAGAGGGAAGAAGGGGAGCAGAGAAAAATGTAGAGCTCAATAAAAATTAATAAAATAAAAAAACAATATACCTTTTGTATTTTATATTACTAATACATTGTACTACTTTGTTTTTTTAATGTGTTGAACTGTCTTTGAATTCCAGGTATAAATTCTACTTGAATATTTTACATAAACTTTCAATGTGCTGATGTATCCAGGCATAGCAAAGGTGCATTTTTGTGGTGTCTTTCTTTTAGTCAACCAACACTGACCTCAGAGAAAGAAATTGTTCTCTCATCTTCCATTTTTAGGAAAAACTGAAGGAATATGCTCACCACAAATACTTTCAATTCTTCTTGACAAGTTTAGCAGATTTTCCTAGAAATGGCATTTTTTTCTTGAGGGATATTTGGGAGCATTGCTTCAGTCTCTTCAGGCTTCTTCATCATAATTCATTTCATATATATTTTGTATTCTAGGAGTTGACATGTTTCTTTCAGGTTTCTGATTTTGTTTGTGACTGTGCATATTTTCCCACATTATTCTCTGAAATCATTTTTTATTTATACGACATAGTTTATAATGACTATTCCTGAGTCACAATTTTCTGCAATCCCTCTTTATTGTTCTTTTAAATATCCAAGAGTTTGCCAATTTTCTTTCTTTTTCAAAAATACTACAGATGATAAAATTGCCGGGGACAAAATTGGGATCTTGGGGGTGGGGTGGGTTGGGGATAAGGGGGGACAGGGAGAGAAAAGTAAGAAGGGGAGGATTGGGGGAACTTGGGGAAACAGGAAGATTGGGATAAAGGAAGGTCGGATAGGGGAGCAGGGAAGCACATATCTTAGTTAAAAGAGCCACCTTAGTGTTGGCAAGAGACTTGAACCTAGAGTGGCTCCCAGGAGCCCAAGGCGATGTCCCCAGTTAGTCCCTTGGGAAACTGAGGATAGGGAACCTGAACTGACCCTATCCTATAGCATTACTGACGAATATCTTTCATATCACCATAGAACCTTCATCTGGTGATGGATGGAGATAGAGACAGAAACCCACACTGGAGCACTGGACTGAGCTCCCAAGGTCCCAATGAGAAGCAGATGGAGGGAGAACACGAGCAAGGATGTCAGGACCACGGGGGGTGCACCCACCCACTGAGACAGTGGGGCTGATCTATTGGGAACTCACCAAAGCCAGCTGGACTGTGACTGAAACAGCATGGGATAAAACCGGACTCTCTGATCATGGCGAACAATGAGGACTGATGAGAAGCCAAGGTCAATGACAAGGGGTTTTGATCCTACTTCATGTTCTGGCTTGGTGGGAGCCTAGCCAGTTTGGACGTTCACCTTCCTAGACATGGACGTAGGGGGGAGGACCTTGGACTTTCCACAGGGCAGGGAACCATGACTGCTCTTTGGATAGGAGAGGGGGGGTGAGAGGAGTGGGGGGAGGGGGAGAAGAGAGGGGGGAGGGGGAGAAGATTGGGGGGAGGGGGAGGGAAATGGGAGGCTGGGAGGAGGCGGAAACTTTTTTTTCTTATTCTCAATAAAAAAAAAGAAAAAGGAAAAAAAATACTACAGATTAGAATCATTTCTTTTTCCTATTGGACACCATATTTATAACAGATAAAATTTTAATTATTTCTTTGCTTCCTCTACTATTAAGCTTATTTTTCTTCCTTTTCAAGATTTTTCTTGTAAATTTAGTTTGATGACTTGAGTTGTTTCTTCCTTATTATATTATATGTGTGCTCTTATTAATTACAGTAAAAATTTCTTTCTTATGAAATTTCAATAAATTTCAGCATGCTTTATTTTCATTGTTACTTTCTCAAAGTATTTTCGGTCTGTGTTTTATTTATATCGTGACATACTTTCAGGTCCATTGTTTTGCTAGTATACTGTTTAATTTCCACAGGCTTATTTTTATTTACTTTTCTGTTGTCCTCTTGCTTCCTTCACAATGTTAGACAAAGTTTGTTCCCCCATTGTCTTCTAAGTAGAGAAGACTGAGACACAGAAATGTGTGCAGAAGCTTATTTAGCAAAGTAAATGGCTGCAGTCTTGGAGCAGATTAGAATAAGGAATATAGACAAACATAGACAGCAACCCATTGGGTACTGTGCTGTGGGATTTAGACAGTCTTGTGAATATTTCTAAGGCATGTGGCATAGGATAGAGTGACCATTTTCTCCTCTTAAGTCAGGATGGGTCAAATTTCCCTTTAGGACAACTTTTTCAATGACTCTCTAGAAAAGCCCACAAGGAGGATGATGCCAGCACAACAAAGCAAATTATATTTTAGAGTAAATCATAGTTATAAGAGCAATGGTTATGCTGAAACAAAAATACAAATTAAATCTAAACCTACAATGATATTTGTGTGGCTCTTTTTATAAAGGATACACTTTAGCATTCTAAAATGGACTTGTTGAATATCAATTATTAACTTCACAAAGGTCATCAGTCATCTTTTCTTTTTTCTTAAGTCTACTAGATTTTTCCAGTCTATGAGCTCCAATCTCCTATGGATTACATATATCTCACAGCTATGGATGTTGCTCAAACAATTGCATACATTTAGAACATTAAGCATTTCTTTCGATAATACTGTTCTGTAATTTATTGCAGGGTGATGTTGTGCAATAATTTCAAAAGGCTGGATATCTATGTACCTTGCTTTGTGTTCTGGAAACCTTCTCCACGAGGTAGGGTAACACAGTGAAAGGCCTTTTGAACTTCCATCTAAGCGTTGACTGTTTGCAGGAATTGATCCGAATCTTTCTAAAATCAAGCAGAGCAGTGTTGGAGATGCTTCCCTTTAGTGGACAAGAATAGAGAGCAGATTCACATTATGTCATTTGCACTTATATGCTTAACCATGAGAAACAAAAACATTGGGCCAATTACCTACATTTTAGGCCACTGTTATTTCATTTACAAAAAGAAAGAATTAGATTATATCATTGGTTTCTTAGAATATTTATTATGATGCCCTACATATGAACTGAACATCTTAAAATGTCTGCTGTCTATGAAGAGATAACCGATTTATTAAAGTATAATTCGATGTTTTTCTCTTTAAATAAAATAATATGTTACTTAAAATTAGACATTTTATTCCTGAATGTAGCTTTGAGTTGATCAAATTCTAAATAATAGAATCAACACTTTTACATAGATTACAATGCAAAAATGTTTGCATTTTTTGCATGATCATTGTACTGGGATATTTTAAAGATGAAATGGCTATCTATTAAGATGAAAATATTATCAAGATTGATTATTTTGTGCTATATTTTAAAAATTGTTATTTTATGACTTTTTTCTACATTTGGAGTGCAACAAAATTTTCAATACTTTTCAAGAAATGAATGCGACAATGTCAAACCACAGCAAAGATATCGGTGAGCAGATGGACTATCAAGGTAAGGTGCTGACATATGGCTCAAGAGCTGAGAAAAGGACTCCTGAAAAATCTAGAATCAATTTCTTTTTTCTTTTTTACTTCTATTTTTCAGTCTTAATTTTTTTGGTAGGTTCATGTAGTATCCCAGGCTACTCTGGAACTAATTCTGAATCTCAGGTTACCCTGGAACTCATAACTGTCTTATTAAATATATATGATATATATTTTTAAAGAGCATAATATATTTTCCTTTCCATTCCCTCCCTCTGAACCCTCCTATGTGTTTTCCTTGATCTCTTTTAAATACAAAGCATATTTCTATTAATTGCTATTATGTGTAATTTATATATACATATATGTCCTTATATATGTATAACACACAAAAAAACCTACTCAGTCCATATTTTATTGATATTCATGGCTGACAAATTGGTATTTATCACCCTGTTGCTAAAGACATCTTGTAGTTCTGACACCATACTTAGAGGATCCAAACTAGATCTGTCCAGAATTCTTCTCCCTCAGGACTAGGTTTCCTGACAACAAATGGTGCCTCACAAGCTTCCAAGGAAAGTAGCAGCCCATAGTCCTACCTAGCTATGATACCTATGATTAAAAACAGCAACCATGATAACTCTAAGAAATGGCAGAATTGCAGAAATAGCAAGCATATCTTGGCAGTAACTAACGGCTCTCTAATTCGAGAAGTCTGATTCATCGTTTCTATCACTCTTTTTTTTTTATTAAAAATTTCTGCCTCCTTCCCGCATCCCTTTTACCTCTTCCTCCCCCCACTCCCCATGTCCCACTCCTCTCCCCCTCCCTCTCCAGTCCAAAGAGCAGTCAGGGTTCCCTGCCCTGTGGAAAGTCCAAGGTCCTCCCCCCACCGTCCATGTCTAGGAAGGTGAGCATCCAAACAGGCTAGGCTCCCACAAAGCCAGTACATGCAGTAGGATCAAAACTCCGTGTCATTGTCCTTGGCTTCTCAGCAGCCCTCATTGTTCACCATATTCAAAGAGCCCGGTTTTATGCTATGCATTTTAAGTCCCAGTTCAGCTGGCCTTGGTGAGCTCCCAATAGATCAGCCCCACCGTCTCAGTGGGTGGGTGCCCCCCTTGCGGTTTTGACTTCCTTGCTCATGTTCTCCTTCCTTCTGTTCCTCATTTGGACCTTGGGAGTTCAGTCCATTGCTCCAGTGTGGGTCTCTGTCTCTATCTCCATCCATCGCCAGATGAAGGTTCTACGGTGATATGCAAGATATTCATTAGTATGGCTATAGGATCCGGCCGTTTCAGGCTCTCTCTCCTCAGCTGCCCAAGAGCCTAGTTGGGTACATCTCTCTGGACCCCTGGGAACCTCTCTAGAGTCAAGGCTCTTACCAACCCTAAAATGGCTCCCTTAATTAAGATATATACTTCCCTGCTCCCATATCCATCCTTCCATTATCCCAAACATCCCATTCCCCCAAGCTCTCCCCATCCTGCCCTTCTCACTTGTCTCTCCCCGTCTCCCCTTTTCCCCATCCCACCCCACCCCCCAAGTTCCCAATTTTTGCCCAGCAATCTGACAACTTCCAATATCCAGGAGGATAACTGTATATTTTTCTTTGGGTTCACCTTCTTATTTCGCTTCTCTAGGATCTCGAATTATAGGCTCAATGTCCTATATTTATGGCTAAAAACCAATTATGAGTGAGTACATCCCATGTTCATCTTTTTGGTTACCTCACGCAGGATAGTGTTTTCTATTTCCATCCATTTGCATGCAAAATTCAAGAAGTCATTGTTTTTTACCA
>NW_026068036.1:2082897-2091527 GCF_014885135.2 Alexandromys fortis
GGGGAAAAGGGGAGATGGGGAGAGACAAGTGAGAAGGGGAGGATGGGGAGAGCTTGGGGGAGTGGGATGTTTGGGATAATGGAAGGGTGGATATGGGAGCAGGGAAGTATATATATTCCACACTTTCTTCATCCATTCTTCCATGGAAGGGCATCTAGGTTGTTTCCAGGTTCTGGCTATTACAAATAATGCTGCTATAAACATAGTTGAACAAATACTTTTGTAGTATGATAGGGCATCTCTAGGGTATATTCCCAAGAGTGGTATTGCTGGGTCCTGGGGTAGGTTGATCCCAAATTTCCTGAGAAACAGCCACACTGCTTTCCATAGTGGTTGCACAAGTTTGCATTCCCACCAGCAATGGATGAGTGTACCCCTTTCT
Source organism: Alexandromys fortis (assembly GCF_014885135.2). Taxonomy (NCBI): domain Eukaryota; kingdom Metazoa; phylum Chordata; class Mammalia; order Rodentia; family Cricetidae; genus Alexandromys; species Alexandromys fortis. Next base: position 2,083,280 of record NW_026068036.1, read on the forward strand.
CCACAACCTCTCCAGCAAAGGCTATCATTGGTGTTTTTGATTTTAGCTATTCTGACAGGTGTAAGATGGTATCTCAAAGTTTTTTTGATTTGCATTTCCCTGATCGCTGAGGAGGTTGAGCATGCCCTTAAGTGTCTTTTGGCCATTTGAACTTCTTCTGTTGAGAATTCTCTGTTCAGTCCAGTGCCCCATTTTTTAATGGGGTTAATTGGCATTTTAAAGTCTAGTTTCTTGAGTTCTCTTAATGGATGTGTAGTGGCAGCTTGGTGGCTCACAAACATTTGGAAGTTAGTCATACTTTTCTGGTAGTAAGCTAAATGAACTATAGTTATTAATAGTTACTTTTCTTTTTACATCAGTGAGATTTTAAAAGAACAGGCATGGTAAACACTGAATCAAGCTTTTCTCCCTTTCATTAAAAATAAATTTTAATCTCTTTGAGGTCTTAAATAAGTTGACATAATTTCTCCTTTCCTAATTGTTACCAGATATTTTCAGCACATGATCATAGAATTAGAATCAAGTGAGAGAGAGTCATTCTGTCCACGGTTTCAATGACTGAAATGACAAAATTATTTCCATACAAGGAAGATGCAGTTTGTTTTTTTGCTTTCATTTCCTCAAAAGTTTATAGTGAATATTTATGATGGTGTAAGGTATCTGAGGGAAACAGGAAATGTAGATTTCTCCCTTCATGACAGGTATAACAAAATATGCTATTAAAACACTATTAACAAATAAAATTTATCAATTGACATTTTGCATATATAGTTGTGCTCATACTGTATACATGTCTTTTTGTGTTAGAGAAAAAGAAACAGAGAGATGTAGCAAGAGACAGAGACAGAGAGAGAGAGAGAGGAAGAGAGAGAGAGAGAAACAGAGAGAGTTTGACTACAAGTCAAGACACATATATAGAATTCAGAAACCAACTTGGTGGAGAAACCTTTCTCCTTTTACTCACCTCCCAGGGTCAAATTTTATTTTTTTAAATTTTTATTGATTTTTATTGAGCTCTACATTTTTCTCTGCTCCCCTCCCTGCTACTCCCTTCCCCACTTCAACCTTCCCACAAGGTCCCCATGCTCCCAATTTACTCAGGAGATCTTGTCTTTTTCTACTTCCAATGTAGATTAGATCTATGTAAGTCTCTCTTAGTGTCCTCATTGTTGTCTAGATTCTCTGTGATTTTGATTTGTGGGCTAGTTTTCTTTGCTTTAGCTTTAAAACCACTTATGAGGGAGTACATGTGATAACTGTCTTTCTGTGTCTGGGTTACCTCACTCAGAATAATGTTTTCTAGCTCCACTCATTTGCCTGCAAAATTAAAGATGCCTTTTTTTTTTCTGTGTAGTACCCATTGTGTAAATGTACCACATTTTCCTTATCCATTCTTCAATAGAGGGGCCTTTAGGTTGTTTTCAGGTTCTGGCTATGACAAACAATGCTGTTATGAACATAGTTGAGCACATGCTCTTGTAGTATGATTCAGCATTTTTTGGATATATACCCAAAAGTGATATTGCTGGGTCTTGAGGACTGTTGTTTCCTATTTTTCTGAGAAATTGCCACACTGACATCCAAAGGGGTTGTACCAATTTGCATTCCCATCGGCAATGAAGAAGTGTTCCCTTAACTCCACAACCTCTACAGCATAAGTTGTCATCAGTGTTTTTGATTTGGGCCATTCTTACAGGTGTAAGATGGAATCTCAGAAATTTTTGATTTGCATTTCTCTGATGACTAAGGATGTTGAATATTTCCTTTAGTGTCTTTCAGCCATTTTAAATCCCTCTATTGAGAGTTCTCTGTTTAGTTCTTTACTTTTATTTATTGGATTATTTGTTCTTTTCATGACCAATGTCTTGAGTTCTTTGTATATTTTAGAGATCAGACGTGTCTGATGTGGGGTTAGTGAAGATCTTTTCCCATTCTGTAGGCTGTCATTTTGTCTTGTTGACTGTGTCCTTTGCTTTACAGAAGCTTTTCAGTTTCAGGAGGTCCCATTTATTGTTTCTCTCAGTGTCTGTGCTACTGGGGTTATATTTAGGAAGGAACCATCTGGGCCAATAAGTTCAAATGTACTTCCCACTTTTTCTTCTGTAACGTTCAGTGTGGCTGGCTTTATGTTGAGGTCTTTGATCCATTTCGACTTGACTTTTGTGCATGGTGATAGATATGGGTCTATTTTCATTCTTCTACATATTGATATCCAGTTATGCCAGCACCACTTGTAAAATAAGCTTTCTTTTTACCATTTGATATTTTTTGCTTCTTTTTAAAAAATCAGGTTTTCGAAGGTGTGTGGATTAATATCTGTCTTTAATTTGGGTCCGTTTGTCATCCTGTCTATTTTAACGCCGTTACCAGGCTGCTTTCACTACTGTAGCTCTGTAGTAAGTTTGACATCAGGGATATCAGGGATACCTTCAGAAGTTCTGCCTGTCCTGTTTTTTTGTTTGTTTGTTTGTTTGTTGTTGTTGTTGTTTTTATTTTCCATAAGAAGTTGCGTACTGTTCTTTCGAGGTCTGTGAAGAATTTTGTTGGGATTTTGATTCTCCTTTTAACTTTAAGTGGGTTCCAGAAATTGAACTCAGGCTCTCAGACAGCATAGCAAAAGCTTTAACCCTTTGAATATTCAGGTCTCTATTGAAGTCTCAGTTGTCTTCTTAGATCATCCTTTCATTTCTCCATTGATGCAAGATCACTTGAATTGAACCAGGAGTTTGTTGCTTTAGCTTGCCACCTCTTTCTGCCTCTGTCTCATAAAAAGCTGCTGTGCCCAATTGGCTTTTATGTGGTTTGGGGACATATATACAAACATAAACATGGGAATATATTCAGCCGTGAAATGAAAATGAAAATATACTGAGATATCAATCAGATATTTATAAAAATGTGTAACAATAAATGTTAGTGAGAATGTGGATCAAAAGGAATCCCTTTATATTGTACTTAGAAATTAACAAATCGAGCTATGACCCCAGGTCAACATATCACAGAGATACTTGAATATCAATATTGATGGCAGAATATTCATGATAGTATATTATGGAGCCAACCTACATATCCAACAAGAGAGAAATAGGCAAAGAAATGTTGTATATATAAGCAATGGATTTTTTCTACCGTAAAGAAAAATGAGGCCAATTTACTTTCAGGAAAATGTCTTGTGAGCAACTGGGATGATTGTACTAAGCGATTTAAGGTACTCTCAGGAAGACAAGTGTCATGTTTTATCTCACTGAAGGTTCTTATATATTATGTAGGTAAATAAAGTCATACATGTGTATTGCACATGAAGGTAGAAGATGAAGATCTAAGGGACCATAGCTGTTGAGTGATGGATAACTATGGATGAACATGCTCAACACACGATGCTTTATGGAATTGTTCTGATGGCTCATGGAGACATCCTATTTCTGACGACTTATTCTCAGATAATGGTTAGTGAGGAAGAAACATTTTCTTCAAGTGGTGCTCATTGGTAATGTACACATGTTTCTGTAAGAAAATTCTCCTCTATATTCCTGTAAACAATTCTAAGAAGGCTCCTTTAGTCTTGAACATATGCTCACTTTCTCTCACACATACATGGACACTCTCACATACTCATGCACACACACACATGATGAAAGAAAAGGTGATAGAAAGGGGAATGGTTGTGAATTGGAAAATGATTAACAGGTTGGGAGTAAGGAAAGAAGGATCCTATGTGTTATACTGAAAAATTATCAATATACATTAGTTATACATATGAAAATGTTGTAATGAATCCCATTAGTGTTTATAATTAGCATGTTTATATAAACCACTAAAATAAAGTGAAACTGTCCTCATGTTTATAATCATAGACAATGATTTTTAGGAAAAAAAAATCTGGAAAATTTATAAGTCAATTAGAGAAATCAACTAAGATGTTGTCTTACTTGAAACCTCTAGTTATTATTTCTTTCAACAAATTTTAATTATTATTTATGCTCTAAAATATATGTAACTAATTTTCCACAGTCTTCCAATGTGCATTTTTCTAATATACTTTGTTTTTCATGTGTGAATGTGTTAGTTAAAAGGGCTTCTATACCAACAATTACACTTGACTGGGAAAGTTGTTTATCTCATATCTTCGGAGTAGAGAGAGACAGACAGACAGAGGTATATCAACAATAAAATGGCCATGAATTGCATTTCTTTTTACATTAAGAGAAGGGACTACCGAGTTAGTAGGGTTGATTTCCTGCATCAGTAATGACAGTTGCTTCTTTTGAAGTGTTTTGGTTGTGTACTAACCTAGGTTGTTTGGGTGACTTGGGAAGAGGACCATACGGCTTTGCTGATTATCTCAGATTTGTTTGCCACACAGTTCAAGACGTTAGAAGACACATGCATAAATTTCCTTAAGCATAAATTGCAAGTACAAAAGGCAGTAAAAGCAGACATTTCAATAATGCACTGTATTTATTAAGGTGGATAATACAGTTGGGATAGTCTATGGATAAAAATGTTTCTGTGTTGATTTAGATTTGTATTAGCAACTAAGCTGCATAAATTTAGCTTTCATGGCATGTTATAATAGATTTTTTCTTTATCTGAATATAAATGTTATAAAAGACACAGAGCTGTTTTCTTAACTTTATGCTTGTGATGTCAGGCTTATCAGGAAAGATGGTTTGACTCAGGCAAATTGAAGCAGAAAATGCTGCCCTACAGAGTAATATCTCTTTTTCTCCACTTTTTGCTTTCATTCTGTTGTCAGAATCTATGACAAGAAAGAGATGTGTTGTCCCCTGATTGAAGGGCCAGTCTTTGTGGAAGTTCCATCTTTTGTTAGAGTGTAGCACTAGGCCAAATTGATAGAGAACACCATTATCCCTTGGTAATCAGAAGATCATGTTTCCCAGATCATTTTCTTGTCTTTCTTCTCCCAAACCCTTGGGTTGGATCCGGAAAAAGGCGGAGGTGCTGAATTACTGTATTTGTTATCATGCAGAGTTGTAACCGAACCCACATTCTCCTTCATTATTTTATCAAGTCATCAGGGCTAATTGACAGCAAGCCTTTATGTCTAGATTTGTTCCCATTAGAAGCCCTTGTGTCCTTGACTACACAGGTAAGGAAAGAACTTTAATTACTGCTGTAATGAGATGTGGCTGAAGCAGCTGTGCTTTGGTTTAACCAAAAGTGAAGCTTTCTGAGACACTGATACGGATGCTCTTCCTGCATCACTTGTGAGCAAATGCACTGTGGATGGGAAGAGAATAGCCACAATCTATATTACAGCCCTACAACTCTATAACCAAAGGTATTTTCCTCTTTTATAAATTATTTTTATAGCATGTGTTACAAGAGCAACAAAATGCTGTTTTATTTTTGTACTATTTGTTGCAATTCTGTGGTATTAAATAAAAACACTATAAAAAGTACACAGGACAGCTCTGAAATTTCTGTAACCTATTCTACCACAGAAATCCAAAGACAAATAAATACATTTTAATATGGTAAAAAAAATGAGCATAGGATATGTTATAGCCTTAGTTTCTGGTTAAGAAACACATTTAGATAATTATGAAGTGATGAAAATTGTGTTTTTCCTTTATTATTGAGTCCACCAAAAATTTTCCACAGTAACTAGGAAATTTCACCAAGTTATGAATTTATTTTCTAAAAATATTATTTTACCAACTAAACATTTCTCTGTCAGAAATTAAGAGGCATTTGTATACTGTGGTCTATAATCTCATATAGCAATTAGTAATTGTCCATTTCTCCATATTTCCTCTCTATTCCTTACATATTTATGCATATATGTTCAGGTTTAGATAAGGAGCATTTTCCTGAGGTTCATGTGTTCAAGGCTTAGGCTCCAGCAGATGCCAGAGCAGGTGGTTGGGATCTTACCCAGGAATGAGTTAATTCAAAGCAATATTTGAAATTTGATGATATTATTGAAATTTGATGGGAGGATAGTCTAGTGGAGAGGAAGCTGATTACCATAAATGCATTATTTCCAGATGGAGCTATCCTGAGCTTTGCTTAATCTCTGCTTCCCATCTGTTCAGGTGCAAATGGCCTTTGCCTCCTTATTTTAGCCCCCATATTTTGCTTTGCAATGGCCCAGAATCAATGGAGCTATATGGCCACGCATAGCCACCTCTGAAATCATGAGTCAGAATAAGTTTTTCCTCTTAAATGCACATACCCCACCACCATTATCAGATCACCAGATCTCTCTTATTAGCGAAGCTCGTTATATTTAGAAAGTGTGTTATGAATGGCTAGTTCCTAATATGACTAACTAACAATTAGAGCACATATATATTTGTTACAGTAAGATTTAACAAATGGAGCTCAAGATCAGTTTCTGAGATGACTGGCTTCATATTGACGACATGGATGGATATAGACTGGGCAAACAGCACAGTCTTTTCATATGAATGCCTGTACATCTTCATTTGTGGTTTCTTCCTGTGGGCAATTTCTCCCACACATGGGTATCCTGCCTATAATGTGTACAAGAATATAACTAAGCAAATGTGTAGATGAAAGTTTCTGTCCCACATGGTTCCACTGACATTAATCCCAACAAAACACACGGAGGCCTGCATTAATTATAAAGTATTTGGCCTTTTATCTCAGGCTTATTACTAGCTGGTTCTTACAATTTAAATTAACCCATAATTCTTGTCTATGTTTAGCTAGGCAGGAAGTATAGGTGGGGTGAGCAGATTAGGAGAATTCTCGGTAGAGGAAAGGCTCAGACTACAGTCACCACCTAGATGCAGAGGAAGCAAGATAAAAGGGAGCAAGCTACTGCTCAATCAGCATATTATTAAACCTATACAAATGACAAATCTTTACAGTGTGCACGAGCATTATCCCACAGCACTTTTTTTTTCTTTTCAAAATAAGGAATTGGAATCTATTCTCCTTAACTTTTTTTTTCCTGAACAATATCCATAACAACGTATAACCAAAGACAAACATCCATAATCTCTTTTATGGGAATGAGGGCATAGTTTTTTAGGCTACTTCCTGCTCACTGTGGGGTGTTTCTAATCTCACAGAGACTCAAAGAAAATTTAGGATTAATGTCAAGTCCAAACTGGAGTATTCTGTGAGGCTGGCTTATCTCAGCCATAAGTCTGAAGATGCTCTGAAACATTGGATCATCTGGGCCATCTGCTCCTACCCTGAAATTTTTCAGGGGATCTTCCTTGACCAAATCAAAATTTTCTTAAGCCAGAATGAATCCAAAGCCTCTCATTTCTTGTGGAAAACAAACAAAAAAAAAACTCCTCTTATTCAATGAAACATATCTTTTGACTTAAATTTTGAAGTCAAAGCACTTCCCATTTTTATTCTAAAAGTGAAGGTGAAAGGCTGGATTAATCTAACAGCATTAATATTCAAATGGCTTTTAGCAGCTGTTTCTCCTTCCTTAGCAGTCAAAAATTCAAAGACAATACAATAACATATTTTAATCAGATTTTCTGTGTATTTTCCATCTTTTTGTGGCTTTTTAAAATTCTATTTCTTTTATTCTTATTTTTAACTTCTGGGTTTTGTTTTGTTTTGAGACATGGTTTCTCTGTGCATTTTTGTCTGTCCTGGAACTCACTCCGCAGATCAGGCTGTCCTTGAATTCAGAAGAGATATGCTTACCTCTGCATTTTAAGTGCTGGGATTAAAGGTGTGTGCCACCACACCCAAATAACTTTATTTCTTTCTTCTTTTTTTTTCAAAAGACTTTCTATACCCTTTTTTTTCTCTCAAACATGAGTATATTTTTAAAAACAATGTAAACTGTTTAGCGATTATTTTTATTTAAATCTGGTTTTACTGTATATCTCATTTTTTCTGATCATATGAGTCTTTAATTTGCTGAGCAATGTTGCTAGGATTAAAGCCGCGGCTTTGGCAGGTAGATCTGTCCTACTCCTTGGCTCCCTGAGAGTCTAGCTCCATGGCAGAAGTACTGGCAGAAGTCACACTTTCACCACAACACTATGGAGTGTCTAGGTCCATGCTACCACTAAGAAGGATGCTGGAGACTGTTCATAAACACCATTAAAGTGTTTGGGGGTTTGGGGGCAGAGTCACTTAAAAGAGCTGAGAGGTTTTTGCTGCTAACACTAAGGCAGGAAGCCTCTCTTAAAGGAGCAACACTTCTGCTCACCTCTAACAAATGGAGTCCACCTAAGACAATGCTGCTACCAAAAAGCCATGCTTGACTTTTTTTTTTTTTTTT
>NW_026068036.1:2093872-2115063 GCF_014885135.2 Alexandromys fortis
TAAATAAATAAATAAACAAATAAAAAAAGGAAAAAAGAAAATAATCTTTTCTCATTTTACATACAATCTCAGGTCTATCTCCCTACCCTCTTCAAAATTTCACCCATCTTCCACCCATCCCACCCCTCATCCACTTCTCAGAAAGTGTAAGGCTTCCAATAGAGTCAACCGCGTCTGCCTCATCAGTTTGAAGCAGGACCAAGGCCCTCCCCCCTATATCTCTGTTGAGCAAAGTGTTTCCCCGAAGAGAATGGGCTCCAAAAAGCCAGTTCAAGCACTAAGGATAAATCCTGTTCCCACCGCCAGTGACCCCACAGACTTTTCCAGTCTTTTTTGAGGGAATGTCAACCATCTGAGGAGACTTCCCATTTCATAATATCTGGGAAGCGAAGAGAGGGATAGAAAATGACCAGGGACAAAATTGCATACAAGAAAGCAAATTGTGCTCTATTTCTTTCAACCAGCTGCCATGTCTCAAAGTTTCTAGAACCTTCCAGAGAAGTGTTACCAAGTTATTTATAATCAAGCATTCAACACAAAAACCTGTTGGGGGACATTTTATCGTCAAACCACATTGCAACAGAGATAATCATCAGACCACATTTTCTTTAGCAACATCATTGTCGGTTTTGAACAACAGTGCAAGAAAACGTACTCCAAACCACAAAATTCTCATAAAATGCAGTATTAGTTTTTGGATGCTGCTTACTTAACCATGCCAAGCCCATTATGACTTTAGAGTTAAGTCTTCCATATGTGACTTTTTAGCTTTCTGATAATAGTTCCTTAATTTTTAGCTTTATTGTTTTATGGAGATCTGATTGGTTTTTAGAAGAATTCAGCTGACTGAGTCAGGATTTATATCTTCTGAAAGCATTAAATATGTTTCCATATTTCCTTCTGACTTTTTGTGTGTTTAGGTAGGAAGGTAGGAATAATTTCTACCCTGATTTTTTTTTACATTTATCTTGAAGGGTTATTTATTATTGTTATTTTAGAGTTTCAGCCAACAATGGGATATACTTGTACTTTTGAACTAAAACTTGACTGCTTTATGTCACTTTTAAATTTCATTTGAAGACTCAGTAAAGACTTCGGGGCTGACCTACTTCTTTTCAGTCATATCATCAAAGTCAGTGAAAAGAAATAGGTGTCCATTCCACTCGTCTCATTTTCATGTCACATGTGTTCCATAGCCCCATTCACTTCCTTAACATCTTTCTCTTTTCTTGTGCCTCCCTTTCTAGTTTCATGAACTTCACCCATGCTCAAACCCACAGATATGCATACATAAATCTGAAAAGCTAGAATCAAGTCAATACAAAACAATCTCCTATTGGCAAATGATGATCTATTTTAAAATCCCTTCAATTAGCTTTATTTATCTGTCATCCTTCTACCAAGGAAATTTGAAAAAAAAAAAAAAGCTATCTGTATGGTCCTGCAGTTGGGTATGGTCCTAATTGAAGCACCAATAAACGAATGCCGCAGTCAAATATTTAAAGTGCACACCCACATGATTTGAAAATAGGAAATCATCCTAACAACTTTAATAAAACTTGTCCAGCTCCCTGGCCTCAAAACAATTACATATATATATGTGTATATGTATATGTATATGTATATGTATATATCACATCTAAAAAATAAAATGAGCTGTCAATATGTATGTGGACCAAATTGAGTTACTTTAAACAAACAAAATTTCATTTTACTTTGCCTTTTTCCTTTGTGAGGTCTTCGATGAACCCACTTATCTGTGCCATTTAGCATCAGATGGACACAAGTCAGGAGATGAGCTAATCTGAACACAAACTCATCCTTGGACCTTCCAGTCCATCCTCCCATATGTCCTGTTCATGTGGCGTGGGATTTTTTCCATTGATTCAGATTCTCTGAATAAGAACATAAATCAAGCTAGGCTAAATTCATAATAACTTTAAAATCTGAGCTCTGAAACCGTTTGTCATCATCATCTCCATACTCTGTGAATCCATAGTAAAAGTCGAAGCCACATTGTTTCAACAGGAAGGAAACGGCTCCATTTTGTGAGGAGTGGGTAGCAAAATATTGGAGACTGTGAAACATCTCTGGGAAATCTCACTGTGATCCAGCTTTGTTTTTTCATCCCTAGATATGCTTTGATGTGCTCTGTAGTTCATAATTTCATGTGATTTCTTACTTTCACACCATGTAAAGTTCTTTATTTCTTTTGTGGATGTGAATTTTGAGCATGGAACTGTTACATCTCTTATTGGTGCTGTACTGGGGCCCATAAGAAAATTTAGGAAAATCTAATACATCAAGTGACTTTTTTGCTTTAGTTAGTTTGGTTGTAGAATACTGTCAATCATAGTTGGATTCATGTATATGATTCATTAGATACTTAACATACTCTTAATTGTATTCATTGACACATGATAATTGGATATTTGTGTTAAGTATAATGTGTTATTTCAAAGCACATAAATATAATGTACAGACCAAATTAAGGCCCTAATGTTTCCATTTACTCACTATTTATCAGAAGCTTTCAGAGTTTTAAAGACTGAATTCCTGGCATAGTGTTAATCTAAAATTCATAAGTAATTGTGAGCCGTAGTCACTGCTGCACCTTAACTTATTTTTCTACTTACCTTTTGAACTTATTTTCCTACTTACTTCTACTTTTCTTTTTAGCTTCTAATCATCATATTCTTGGTTTGGTTGATTACTTTTGCAGTTATCATTACCCCATCACTAGTCACTAGCTTTCATGTACAAACGAGAACATATAGAATTTGTATTTCTGCCTCAGATTTAACATGATGACCTTCAATTTAATTCCTTTTGCTGCAAGCAACTGAACAATATTCTTATAGATAAATTATATTCTATTTTGTATATATCAATATATCATTTTTTTCATTTTTCAATTCATTCATGGTCATCTTGTTGATTTCACATCTTAACTATTGTGAATAGTGGAGAATTAATCATGTGTATGCAGGTGTCTTCTTAGCATGTCTATACCATTTCCTTCAGCTATATACTCAGACATAGGATAGCTGCATCACATATAGCTCTATTTTTACTTTTTGGAAAACTTCTATACTATTAACTTTAATGAATGACTATGATAAATAACATGACTAAGAATGAGGTATAATTTTTTTTTCCAATACATGCTCCCTAAAACTGGTTTGTCCTTTGGTACTACTGAATTCAATCAGCATACAATGTTACTGACTGTAACATATAATTTAATTTTTCTTTATTTTCAAGAATTGCATATATGTATACAATGAAATAAGATAATATTTATTCTAAATTTCTCACCTTCCACTCCTCCTTTAAACTTATTTTTTTAATATGATGATGATTATAGATAGAAAGATAGATAGATAGATAGATAGATAGATAGATAGATAGATAGGCAGGCAATAGATATGAATATAGATATCTCCAGCTAAGCTCAGTTAGTACTTAACTAGCTAGTTATAAACTAGTGCTGGAGAATTTTGCTAGTGTTCACAATTCTAATAAAGATGATTCTCCTTCCCTCAGTAATAGCAGATCAGTAAAGGGTGAAGCCTATAAATCATTTGACCCATTTCTGGCAGAGTTTTGACTGGTTTGATATTGTGTATGTCTTGTGTAGGCAACCATACATGTACATGTAGTAAGGTCATGAGTGTCAGAATTTCACAACACCACTCATCGGCTTCTGGCTCTTATTTTTTTTCCTGTAACCTCTTCTTCAATGATATCTGAGCCTTGATGGTAGGGGTATTGGGAGATTGACTTAGGGGTTCTATTAATAGTGAGTACCCAGTGTCTTATTCTTGGTATTTTGACCAAGATGCAAATTTCTCTTGACTACTGTTAACTGTAAAAAATAAACTTATCTAACCAATTTTGAGAAAAACACAGGTTTGACTGTAAAATGGTGTAAAGTACTTTGGAGATTCCTGGAGGTTTCTAAAAAAAAAATCTAGAAATGGAAATGCCATATATTCCAGCTATACCACCCCTGGGCATATACTCAATGGGTTTAGTATCCCACTAAAGAGACAGTAGTGGACCCATGTTAATTTCTATTCTGTTCTCAATAACTTGAAATGGAATCAATCTAGATGTTCATCAACAGATGAATTGATAGGGAAAATGTGGTAGTACCTATAAGAGATGAAATATTACTTAGCTTTAAAGAAAAATAAAATCATAAAATTTGCAGGAAAATGATTGAACTGGAAAAAATATACTGGGTAATTCAGGCCAAGAAAGACAAATGTTCTGTGTTCCCTCCAATATGGAGATCTGAGATTTAAATATTTTGTTTTCTACATTTAACTTGAAGTAAAAGAGGAAGCCAGGAAATTAGAAGAAGTGCCTTTTGGGAGCGCATGCTAAGAGAGGAGCTTGGTAGTTTATAGGTGAAAGGATGGAAAGTTTAAAAATTGTGAGTGAGAATATTTAAGGAGGGTGAGCTATGGGGCTGAAAAAGAAGAGAAAATAGTGAGTGAGTTAACCAAACTAAGGTTGCACACACAAACCTTATTCAAACTCAGCAAGCTAATTTAAAATAAAACTTAAAAACAAAGAATTTGAGAAAAGAGTTCTCCTACACTAGTGGACAATATTGCTCTTGGAATGCATGGGTTACTAAGTGAAAAATCAGAGATGGAAGGCTGGGATTCCTTCCTATGAGTTATTGTTCAAGAAGGTCCCAGGGGTCTGCAAAACAACACATGTTATTGTCATTGCCCTTGTTGGCCCACCATAGCTACATGATAACACCCCTACTGCTGAAGACACCACACGGTTCATCTGTAGAATATACCGAAACCAATCTTAAACTAACCTGCAAACTACTTCCTTGATGGGCAGCTTTTAAGGTGCTGGAATGTACTGTGTTCAAATTGGGGAGGAAAGATCAATGGTTTTACACAGTGCTGGATCCTGAAGCTGTAATACTGAACTGTCATACCAGATGTGCCCAATGGCGCAATAACAACATGAGTATTAGAGGTAAGCCAATAGATTTCTTATTGGTTTTTGTTGTGTTTTATTTTTTTGTTTCTTGAGACATGATATCACTGTGTAGTCCTGGCCATCCTAAATTTCTTTCTGTAGACCAAACTGACCTCGAACTCACAGAGATCCATCTTCTTCTGCCTCCCGAAGCTGGTATTAAAGGCATGTCCCACAATTGCCCAGTTTCTTATTGGTTTTCAGGCCTGCTCCACAACACGGAATTTCATGCCCAGTATTATAATACTGGTCAAAAGCCATAAATGGAAGGTTGTAGGCCTTAGGGTAGAAACCTGTTCTTATTATTTGACAAAATGTTCATATTATCAATGCGAGATGACATCTTGTTGTGGTTTTTGTTGAATTATGCAGATACATAAATGAGCAGAGAACATTTTTCCCACAAACTTGATGCCCATTGAACTTCGTTCTTTAGGGAAAGGCATATTCAAATGCTTTGCTCATTTTAAACTAAACTGTTTTGTTATTTCACTATGTTTTTATATATGAGGGATATCAATCACTTGCCAAGTCAACATTTTAAGCTGAAATTCTTAGTTTTCCTAAACAGCTGTATTATCTTGAAAATAAATCTTCTGAGCAGCACTGTCTTTTTAAATGTGAACTTTATTTCAGATATACAAAATACATTGCAGTAAGTAATGTACAAATTGAATGATGTTAATTGTTCTATTGATTAAGAGAATTAGTAAACAGAAATCAAAGAACAGTGATTAGAATGTCATAAATAGGAAGAATTGTCTAGTCTAAAATAAGAATCTCTACAAAATCTTGAACCAACAACATTAAATAATTTTGAGTCCCTATAATAGCTCAAAGAGCAGAATCACAGAAAAGTGCAAAAACTGTATTGCAATTCTCTACTGCTTCATCTCCTCTCCAGTTTCACTAATTCTTACACATCCTGACTTAAATTTACTTCTATTAACATCTTACATTTGCTAATCAGTCCTTAGAAAACTTCAGTGAGGGCTGGTGTAGAGTCATTAGGGTCGTATTTATTTTTAAAGTTATATAATTACATAAAACAATCTAGAAAGGAACTTTACATTTATAAAGTTATCTTGCAATGCACTTAACTCTGCACAATGAAGCCCAATTTTGCTCTCCTTTTTGATTCTCTCTGATATTGTTAATGCTGTCTACAGTTCCTTTTGAATTATGATGTTTCCAAAAAAATTGTTGCGATATCACATGTTACTACATATCATTTTCCCATCAGTCAATGAAATTAATACTTTTCTCATTCTCCTGTGTGTCCTTAGGAGAATAAATCACAATGATTTAAAATTATGTGTTTCTCACTACCATGAGTTCATCAATTTCTTTTAGTTCAATTGCTTTCTCATTCTAAGTTTCTCCCTATTTGATGCTTGAATTTAAGGTTTCTTTAAAAATTGTTATACACATCATTTTAACAAACACCTAGTTACAAAATCACTATTAAAATGCTTAAATGATAGAGAAATGACAGTGCTACATCTATAATTTGTAATTTATATTTTCAAATACATGAACTACATGTGTTCATTATATTAACATAGATAGTCATGAATCTTTGAATTTTTGAAAGCATATTTTTCAACACTAAATTAAAATGGACTTTTGGCTGGGGTTCTGGAGTTGAAGTCTTTATTCTATGGAATCAATAATGTGAGCTCATAAACTCTTTAGAGTATCATTGGTTCTATGCCAAGTGTGGGCATGGAAAAATAAATACCAGCACCCATTCAAAGACAATATTTAACTGAATGTATTCTTATTATGAAGTCCATCAGTTTAAACTCATTCAAAATGTCATGCACTTCCAGAAAGAGTGAACACAATTGGTATACACAATTCCTTCTACTTATGTTTTGCTTCCATTGGTTAATCAATAAAGAAACTGTTTGGCTTGATAGGGCAAAACTTAGGTAGGCAGAGAAGACAGAACTGAATTGTGGGAGGAAGAAAGCAGAGACAGGGAGCCGCCATGGAGACAGCAGGTCAGACATGCTAAATCTTTCCTGGTAAACCATAATCTCGTGAACACAGATTAATAGAAATGGGTTAAATCAAGATGCGAGAGTTAGCCAATTGGAGGCTAGAGCTAATGGCCAAACAGTGCTTTAATTAGTACAGTTTCTGTGTGATTATTTTGGGTGTAAGCTACCCAGGCAGCCAGAAAAAAGGGACCTGCTCTCCATGCAACACACAATTTTAGAATAATATGGGCCACATCAGAGAACTTCATATCAAACAAATGTTTAAAAATGCAGCTTCTCTATAATTTCTAAATTCTTTCAGTCTTAGTTCAAAATATCTCTCCTATTGTTTTCTGATTTCTCAACAAAAAATGGGATGGCATGGTGTACACAAACAGCAATGCCCTTAAGTAAGTCGACTGTTTAGTACAAATGTCAATGCCAGGGAAACAGGGCACTGCCAAGGATAATTACTCATATTATCTTGTTGTTGGAGTGTATTTCATTTTCCAGTTTCAGGTACTAATGGAGAGATCAGATATAGGGAGTATGTATTTCAAAGCTTCTTTCAAAGACAAAGGTCCTTTTAGCATAATTATCCCAGACGAGAACTACATTGTAAAGGCTGGCTCACAAATAAGTGGATTTGGAAAGTGTTATTATGTTGGACTTCTTATCTTTTCCATCTGAATCTTGCTTGGCTTACAATTTTTCAAATGTTTACAATTTATCATAAAGATTCCCAATTTACACCAGGCACAGTACCTCCTTCCAGTGAGTACATCCCAGCATGACTCCAGCATTTATAAAGATGGGATGATTCCTAATAGCCTAGTTTTTTCAAGTGCAAGTGGAATAAAGGCTAATTGCACAAACCACCTCGGTTCAGTAAAACTAGAAGTCTCCTGGCCAGCCCAACAAATCCATTAGGATTTTATTGGGTCCTAAAAAGAGTTATGTGATTCCCTGGGATCCAATCCTTGTCAATCAGGCCTGGTAAATTGGATTCTTGAATAGGGAAATCCCTTAGGGAGAGTAGATGTTACCCAGATCAGATGCACTGATTTCTTCGACTCTGTGCTCACTAGGTTCTGTTCTCTCTTTAGTGAACCAATAAAACCATAATAAGTATTGATTAACCCATTACTGCGCATTATCCACTGGCTTCTGCCTAGCTGTATTTAAACACTATGCGGCACTTTCACAAGGCCACTGTACAGATACTTGTTCTGCCTTGGCCCACTTGCCAAGATAGCTCCAAGCACATTTCCTTTTAGTACAAACTCAATATCCCATTTAGTCCTTTTTGCTGGCTTCAAAAGTATTCACCCAACTTTCTGAAGAAAGAAAATTAGGAGATTGCTGATGGTACATTAGATTTTGCATAATTCAAGTGTTTGAACATTTTCAAATTTTAAGTATTGTTTTCCAGTGCAGAGAAAAATATCAACTTTATTAAAATCCAAGGCAGGTTTTCATTGCTGAAAGAAATGATCTTTTAAATTGGTAAGTAATGTGGGACTTTGAATACATTATGTAATCTAATCATTTCTGTTGTCGGCATAAAGAGTTTTCACTAGCAAGCAGCTAATTTCATTAGCTGTTGGAACATTCAGGGGACACAGGAGTTACGTTCCATCTGATACTGTGAACATTTAGTAGATGTGTTTAAGGTTCCTCTGCACATTGAATAATCTTGAGGGAAAGTTCAGTTTCTGCCTGTCTACATATTATTAGAATTTCCTTCAAAGCATCGACATGTACATGGCTCTCTGATTTTCTTCTTCATGCTAGTTAATAATAGAAATGCAGAGATTAAACAGACAAATTAAGGTTGATTGGAGGGGACAAGGTCATGAGCTGGATGGAAATGGGTCAATCACAGTCATGACAGTGAGAAAAAAAAATTACACATACACAACCCATGCTTTTATAAGAGATTTTGTTTAATATTTATTCTACACAATAAAGCATGTTTTGAGATAAATGTATATACATGCATATATATGTTATTTTCAAATTTATATATATATATAATTTTGAAGTTTGTAGTTTTGTAGCTTATATTACTTTTGTGTTCATTAAAAACGAGTCATCTGATCAAATGATTTTCAATACATTGTCAAAATAAATTACACTCACTTCATTAGATGTACAGGAAGTGTAGCCAAAGCAGGGACAAGTATTAATTTAGACTCTGCAGAAACTGACACTCCATCTTATGACCCTGAGGCTGTATTATTCAGGATACCTAGTGATGGAAGGAAGTCTGTCTCCATAGCAATTACCTAAATCTTTTATCAGTCATTTCTGGAAAGAAAATTAGAGCAATTGTGTCAGGACGGTCATATGGCAGAAATTGCACACTCATTCAAACCACTTACGTCTCCGACTTTGTCCTTGGTGATGGCTCCTTTTGTTTAAAGGCCTGTGTCTGGAAGCCTGATTGGGCATGAGCAGATGTGCCAAACTGTAGCCACAAAAGGGTATTTTTGTTTTTTGTTTTCTCTCAATTCTTTTTTCTCTTTTCTTCTCCCTCTCTCTCTCTCTCTCTCTCTCTCTCTCTCTCTCTCCTCCCCCATTTTGTTCTTTTTGCAAAACTGCTAAATTTTCTTGCTTTTTTTATATTAAGCAAATAATTAAGGAAAGGATTACAATGCAAAGAAACTCAATTAAAAATAGAATTAGCTTTAAAATCCCTCCCTCCTTTATGTAATTCTAGTGATTATTAACACACAGATTTTAAGAATTAGGTGATTCTGAACTTAGAAAAAAGTGAGAGGAGCATCATATTCTAGGACACATGACTACTAATCAATTTGATAATTGATGTCGCATCAGGAAGCTTGTCACTATGTAGTGCTAATATCTAAAAATTATTTTATTGATCAAAAACTTTACAAACATTAGCATAAATTAATAAGCAAAGAAAGGCTGCAGCTGGTTGTTGGAGAAGATATCCCCTCCCCCAAGGCTTTAGATGTTTTCATTAGTAAATTTTGAAATAAAAATTAAAAGGTGAAACTAGATCAACAAGAATTATAGTTTTAATCGAGTGTTCAGAACAACACTGTCTACGCTTGCCCTTCAGGTTTCTTGTTCAGGAAAATTTACAATTAATGGGTTTCTACAACAACAAAAATATCCTTTTCTTCATGGCTCAGCTAGAGACCTGCCACACTAATCTATTCCCAGTCAGCTGGCCATGGCCCTTTCCTCTGTCTGTCTTAGCATATTGATTTCTGAGCTGTCTTATTGGTTCCTAACATAATTACAGCAGAAGTGGGTTTCTTAATACTGCTAATATATTTCCACCATGGCATCTCAGGAAGCTGACTATAACACTATCTGGTACTACTGCTAAAGTTAATGGTCAGTTTCTATTTTTATTATAAACTTCATTTTTTAAGAAAGTTTATAGTCTTAATTTGTTTAAAGAAAGAGAACCCCAGCTTTGTCTTTTGCAAGATCTGCATATTTCTGTCTTTAAATGTTTTAAAAGTGAAGCATCTATACTCCCAGAGTTTCAGATTTTCAGAAAAACAGTTATTTTGGAATCTTTGAATTAGCAAATAATTTGGCAGGTAATTCAGTTCTGGAATCAATATATGAAAAGTTGCTAGACTTTAATTAGGAACACCATATATCAACATATTTTTGTCTACAAAATATGACACTCTTAGATCCAAATATTGAGGATATGCAGCTATCAAACTAACAACAGATATTTGAAAAAGCAGTATTTCTTGAAATAGAACAATAGTCATAAAATTTTCTTTTATTAAAATATTATTATCAGCTCTTTCCCTCTGTATCACATAATATGTAATATAAAAAAAGCATGTGGCACCATACAGCATTGCTTACATCAAAAATTAAGATGTAGTGGAGATTTTAAACAACTGACAAGTTAGGAATTTGGATTGATGTTTGTTTCATCTCAAAACAAGTGTGGTTAATGTTTGGGTGAGCTGGAAAAGGATGGCTCACAAATGAATACTTGAGATGCTGAACAGAAGTAACCTATAAATGGACATTCCACTGAAGCTTTGTGTGATAAAGTCTTAGTACACAAGATGAATTCCAGACCATGAGAAACTCTCTGTTTGATTATATATTTTCTGTGAATGTCCTTAGAAGTGATAGAAGATGGATATATAGAACACCAGTGAAATGTGAAAAGTACTTAACTCATGATCTCTAAAATGTTCCACATCTATGTTGATTATCTGTATACCGTAATTACTCTGGAAAAAATTTCATATGATAGTCACAATGGAGCATAGGCAAAATCAATCTGTAAGTTACTGTCACATAATAGTAAAATAAATTAATAACAAACATAGTAGCATTCATTCATTTTAATTTAGATATAATTATTGCATTCTATAATATAAATATGTTATATGAATTTATGTAGATAGGAGAACTTTTAATATAACAAATTTGTTTCTTTCAAAAAAATCTAGGTTTTAATTGGAACATTCCTTTCTAAATTGAATTTTATCTTTACTGCCTCTATAAACAGAGAGAAAACCCAACCACTTGTAGCATGGTAATGTTCATACTACTCTCCACTCTCATTGTAGGTTTTATCTAATATTTTTGAATGTGCTATGACTTATTCCATTTTCACATATTGTATGGTAAGCTGAGAGAGCAGAGAAGGGTTAAAATCTAAGATGTAAGTTATTTCCCATGCCCAGAAGTTCCTGACTTAGACAATAAAGCAGTGTTATAAGGGAATGCAATTGCTCAGAGGAGGGGAAGAAAAATGGGAAGAAGAGAGTCAAGAAAAGCTTTATAGAGAGCATGCTGCTGAATTATGAGTCTAAGGGTGAGAAATAACTTTATCAATGCACTAACACAGACATTACCTTGATTGACCTGTTGAAGGGTTGAGTTTCCTACGTATGCGTTGCCTGTCACATAGTCTTCTGTGCCTACGGACTCATCTATCGCCACAACTTTTTCTCATTTGTGTTTATAAATTTAAGGTGTACTAAGAAATATAGAAACACACCTTGGGATTATCGAGGGGGGAGACAGCATTGTAATTAGATGCATGGTTGCAATTTTAATGACTCTATAATGTGGAAAGTCCAGGTCTTTTAATTCATTCGTGTTACTTCTTTCCAATATCCAGGCTGCCTGCACAGGAACTTTGTCCTTCTTAAGTGCTGCATTCCAGAAACAGAAAATGGATAAAAATTTTATCTGGGAAAAGATATAGTACATGCTTCAACTACTGTTCAATGCACATGTAGAGGAAGACAAATCAGTCTCTCATTCTTTTAGTGGACGGCATACATCGTCTTGTCATTAGGTATATTCAACAAGAATGCAAACGGAGATAGACACCTTTCTGGATGATAGCTGCATAGGCCCTAGTGAGTGAAAGTATCCCAGAAAGAAAGAATCCTGAAAGTTCTAACTTATGTGGAGGAGACTGGAACTCTTCCAGAAACGGGCATTCAGAGAGAGGTGAGAGGATAAAATCATCTTTGATCTGTTTATTTGGAGGATAGTGTCTATGTTTTTCTCTAAACCAAGAACTTAAAGTGATATGCTGTATGAATATGCATATGGAACTACAAGCATAGAATTCATGTGACTACTTATTAGCAACCTACTAAACTTCTGTATATTATATTTTAATTTCCATAACTTTCTATAAACTTATCCCTCAATACATTTCTACAGAAAAACTGCCTTTTGCCTATTTTCTGTGTTCTTTTTTAAAATTCTACTTCTTATTCTTTAAAGAATTCCAGAATAAGTTGATAAACGCAGGAATGATAAGGGATGTAGTGTTCCTAATTATTTTTAAAATAATGTCATAAACTTAGTTGAAATAATGTTAGTGGCTTCAGACAGTAAGTTTTATTTCTTTTTACTTGCTGGTTAGAAATTTTATGTGCAGATAGTCAGGGTAATCAAGAAGCATTACTCTTCTCTGATATAGCCTAAGATTAATGTAAATATTCACATTCATATAATTTATGATAAATTTCAAAAATTTACTCATGATTATACAACCAACATTTAAGCATTTGAAATTTATAAACTACCTTAAATTAAAATAAACTTTAGAAGCTTGGCATTTCAGCCAATGCACAGTCATTTAGATTTTGCCAGAACATTTCAAATAATATCATGGCTAGAAATTTTATACTGAAAATAAAATTTAACTGGACACTTCAGTCTTTTAACCATTTCATAGGTTCTGTATGAAGCATGGAATTGCAGTGGCAGAGGAATTCAAAAATGATGAAGTGGAAACAGCTTAGCCAAAATTTCAAAACTTCAAAAGGCTTCTACCCTGATGTGCAGTGAAGTACCTACAGATTCTCAATCCCAGCAAGTTGTCTGGATTCTGCTTTTCATACTCAGAAACAGGCCTTGTCTCTGGAAAGATGGTTTTACATCACCTGTCATAACCAAGAAGAATTGCCAGCTATTTCTCTCGGTGTTCCTAATTGTTGTCAGAACGCGACCTAAAACTCTGACAGAATTTTTCAAAGTCAGGCTTCCACAAGGCACTCGCATTTATCAATGTTTACTCCACACACACCTACGCCGCAGCACTTGTGAAGGTCTGTTTTTATTTAATTCTCAAGATTTTGTTGTTAATGGTAAAACTGTCTCATAAATTAGGGAAGTGCTCAATTACAAGCTTGACGGAGATTGATTCTCGTTTTGCTGCTGGTCAGTACCAGCAAGTGAAGGCCAAGGAAACCACAACTCCTGCTAATGTTGGCGCCACTTCAAAGGTGACCATGAACAAGTGTTCATTACCAATTAGGGTAGTGTTTGGCTTCAAGCCTGGGAGCTGTTTGTGTTTGATAGTGACCATCTGTATAAGAATTCCCCCATTGTGTGGTTACAGACACTCATGGGATAAAACACAACTTCAAATGATTTGCATATCTATTTTGTGAAAAAAATGTGCATCTAACAAATAAGGTGTCAGCCAGAACATATAAAGCAACCAATTGCAAAAGCATTAACATTTATATAACACATCAGTAATCTATAAGAGGAAATGGCCCCAATATAATAGATAGAAAATTGTTACTTAAAAATGAACACCAACTTTATTTTAGGCTTTTAAATATGAGTAAAATTTTTTTGCACTTTTAAAATGGAATTCTTTTTAATTTTATTGTAAGAGAAATCTCTAAAATAAAATGTTATAAAGAAATACTGGAGTTCTAATCCTTTGGAGAAAAACTTATGTTTTAAAGACACTTTCTTTACTTTAAAAAGTAATCAATTTTAATAAATGTTTGTATTCTCCTTTCATGTTTTAATTTTTTGTTTACTTTGTGTTTATTTATTTTTTCTACACAGGGTTTTCCTGGGTAGTCCTGGCTGTCCTGGAACTAGCTTTGGGGTTTCTTGGGGGAAGAGGAGGCCAGAGCTTCCCAGGATGGCTTGGGATTGGTATATTTTGTGGTCTGATTTTGAGGCAAGCTCCAGGACTGTAAGGATTTTGTGCTTGAGAACTTCAAGGATCGGTGGAATTGTATGTCAGGGATTGGTGGGATTTTAAGCTCTGGTCCTGGGATCAAGTAAGGGTCAAGTCCCTTGTCCCTTTTCACCTTACAACCCCTGCCTGGTATTGTTATGTTAAGCTACATGGTTTTGAGAAGAATTCAAATATATTTTCACCTAAAACAATGGGTTATCCCTATTAATATCACAATATTAAAAGTAAGAAAATAAAAGATTACAAAAGAAGAATCTGACAAAGTCCGCTTGTGCTTTGCTGCCATGACACTTATACCCGGGGCTAGTACCAGAAAGAAGGTGATTACCTTTTCCAGGCAAGGCAGTTTCTAACAATCAAGGCATTTTGTAGTAGATTATATACACATTTACAATATGTATGCACATATGTCTGTATACATATGTATATATTACACATATATACAATTGAGTGTGAGTCTGTGTGTACACAAAATATTTGAGTATTCTGATGTCTATTTTGCTATTATTAGAGAACACGTAATGTGGAGTCTACATATAAGTAAGGATGTGGTCTATGTAAAATAGCTATTCAATGTTTCTTCTTCATTCTACATTAATTTGCACAAAAATTTTTGCTAATCAATTTCATTGTAAAATTTGAAATAAAGTGACAAATACTGAATGGTTATCTTTAAATTTGTATTTAATTTTATTTTTAATAACATAAAACCAATCATAATGTGTGCACCTCTAAGATTATCATCTAGGAAGAGAAAGGGAAGAAGAAAGGAGGAAGGAATAAAAGGTTAGAAAAAAGCAGCCACCTTTATATTTGTATTTATGCATGCTATTTATGTTATTTCATGTGGGATAAATGCCTTTTTGCACAAGAATTACCATTTTCAAATTATGAGATAATATTGTACAATAAAGCAGTTGAACGTGGGATTGATAAAGGAATAATACATGATTAACTGATATTTAAGAATACGTTAAATCTTGCTAGACCTTAATAGGTGTGTCCATTCATCAGGGAATTTTACATGTAGTTGTTTGGTGTGGATGTCCTTCTGTATATGTGTTCTTTTAAT
Source organism: Alexandromys fortis (assembly GCF_014885135.2). Taxonomy (NCBI): domain Eukaryota; kingdom Metazoa; phylum Chordata; class Mammalia; order Rodentia; family Cricetidae; genus Alexandromys; species Alexandromys fortis. The sequence goes on from NW_026068036.1 coordinate 2,109,435, forward strand.
TAGTTGATGAAGAAAGCTGTTTTTGGCCAGCTGCTTAACAGAGTAAAAGCAGGCGGAAAAATCTGAACAGAGATGCAGAGAGAGAGTAAGCAGAGTTGGAGAGAAGCCATGTAACCACCACAGGAGACAGATGCCTCTGTTGGAGCCTGCTGAAACCTTGCCATTATGTCATGACCTTGTAGTGATACACAGATTAATGTTGATGCATTAGTTTAGAATGTAAGAGTTAGCCGGTAAGAAGCTAGAGCTAACAGGCAAGCGATGATTTAATTAATAAAATTTCTGTGTGGTTACTTCAAGTCTGGGCAGCCGGGAACAAATGAACAGCCTCTCCCAACAGTTGTTTACATTGATTTTTTATTGAACTATTGTTCAGTAGCACAAATTGATCTCTAAAGATTGAAAATGAAACAGCACAAAGAATGGATATTAAGGGGAGTGGATCTGAGGAGAGTTGGAGGAGAGGGGTGAATATAATAAATACATGCTCTACAAAATTCTCAAAGAATCAAAGAAAATATTTTTAAGTGAAGGAACTCAACTCCTCAGTGGTGTTCTGACTGTTGTTTGCATTCTGAGGGTTCTTCCCTAGTTTGGGCTGAGTGGCAGGGTGCTGGTCTACTAATATGCAGTCTAAGCACTAAAACTTGGCCTTCTTTCTCTGGACTAGATGTTCACTATTCAGGTTTTCCTGTGAAGAGGGAATAAAATTTCCTTTTTTAGGAGCAAATGTAAACTAAAATGCTTCCAGGAGGAACGAAACTACTACACTCCAATGGTTAAAACTGCTGTCTTACAAAGTAGCATGATTTTGTTCAAGTCGCTCTACTGCCATTGTGGCGGATCGTGACTGCAACAGCCTTTTCTATTCAGCACTCCTGGGACATCAGGTGTGTTAGAGCTGAGGATGAATATCACTACAGCTATTAAATTACTATTCTTTAAAAACCTCAGACAAATAACAAGAAGTCATGCTATGTAGCTGGATAATACAAAGAAGAGTCACTAATAAGTATTATATACAGGAAGAGACCTTCTAAATGGCAAGGTTGAAAATGGTGTTTTATTGGGAAATAGTACTGTCAAAGTTTTGATCTCTGAGTTTTCAGTAGAGAAAGTACTGTTTTATCTATAGGACATATATAACTTTCTAGAAACTCGTGAAGTAGAAGGGTTAGGACAGAATTATATTTCAGTTTAACTTAATGACTATGTTTACCAGAAGCAGTGAAAGTCATATATGGTTGCACTGACAATGGAAGCCAGGTCTTTGTAATTAACATCCACTCTCTTTAATCTTTCTGTTATGCTCTTTGTCACTTTAGTCACTGGCAAGTATTGAGCTTGGTACAATATGAGAGTAGCCTGAGCCTTATATCCCACTCTATTTGAGAGATAACTTTATACTCCAGATTTTTTTTTTTATTAATACTAAACCAACACTCTACGAATTTATTTTTCCTCAACATGCTCCCACTTTTGTCAGGCAATCTTGTCTATTTTGACTTTCCAGGTGGATCTATACATGTTTTTCTTAGAGTTCACCTTATTACTTCTCTAGGATCAAGAACTATAGGCTCAAAATTCTTTGTTTATAGTTTGTATCCACTTATGAGTGAATAGATGCAATATTCATCTGTTGGGGTCTGGGTTACCTCACTCAGGATAGTGATTTCTAATTCCATCCTTTTGTATGCAAAAGTCAAGATGTCATTGTTTTTTACCGCTGAGTAGTACTCTAATTGTATATGTGCCTATTGTAAGAAGGCCATTAGTTTGTTTCCCTGCTGCCCAGCTAGCTCAGTTGGAAGAGCATTAGACTCTTAATCTCAAGGTCGTGGATTCGAGCCCTATGTTGGGTGCCAGATGAAGAGAGACACTAAAAAGAAATTCCACACAAGCTCAGAATTGAGTATAATAAAGGGTTATTTATTTAGGGGTACACTCACAGATCACAGTCCACTTCTCAAATGTGGAAGAGTAACTGAATCTTGCAGCCAGAAGTGAGCGGGAATGCGTGTTTTACATCAGCATTTGTAGTATAAGAGGCCCCGTCCTAGTGGATAAGTAACTTAAAGGCTACTGGCTGTAGGACTTTCTAAAGCATGTGCCACATTTTCTTTATCCATTCTTCGGTTGAGGGGAATCTAGGTTGTTTCCAGGTTCTGGCTATGACAAATAATGCTGCTATGAACATAGGTGAACAAATTCCTTTGTAGTATGATTGAGCATCCTTTGGGTATATGCTCAAGAGTGGTATTGCTGTATCATAAGGTACGTTGTTTTCCAATTTTTTGAGAAGCCACCATACTTAGTTCCAAAGTGATTGTACAAGTGTGCATTCCCACCAGCAATAAATAAGAAATCCCCTTACTGCACATCCTGTCCAGCATAAATTATCATTTGTGTTTTTGATCTTAGCCATTCTGACAGGTATAAGATGGTCCCTCAAAGTTGTTTTGATTTGTATTTTCCTGATGGCTAAGAATGGTGAACATTTTCTTAAGCATTTTTTGGTTGGCCATTTGAGAGTCTTCTGTTGAGAATTCTCTGTTTAGTTCTGTACCCCATCTGTTAATTGGGTTATTTTTAAGTTCCTAGATGCTCAGTCCTACAAACACCTCAAGTACTCGATGACATGTGGCTAGTGGTTGCTGAATTGCAGAATATGCTCATCATCCCATGATGTTCTATTAAATAGTGTTGCATAACAACAGAAGAACTAAAGAAGAGATGTAAAATTTTGAGAAAAATGGGAAATAGATGTATAAGACTTAAAAAAAATACTATTTGATGTTTGATGAGATTAGTGATTTTAATTGACACTAGTAATGATCAGGTTAAAAAGTACAGAAAATGCAATTGTCAATGTTAGGACTCAGCCTCAGTACCCTTCAGCCCATTAGTATATAGAGAAATGTAGGAGCTGTACTCTAGATGTATCCATAGGACTGGGCTCCACAACTCTTAATTTTGATTGGTTGGGTTTTGTGTAATGATCCCTGTATGTTGTATAAAGAAATTTCTTTGATGGAATCATAGCAGAAGAGGGAGTAGAAAAACTATAGGAGACAGGGAATTGGAAATTTCTATATGATTGTGTCCCGCAGGAATGTCAGAAGCTACACCTAAGAAGTCTCACCAACATGATTGTCTAAAGACAAGCTGAACAAGGATGAAGATAGGTAAGTTCCATGGTTGATTGGAAATTTCAACAGGGCCTCAACTCTACACAAGAACTGAGTAATGCTGAGAACTGAATAGGCTTGTCCAGAGGAAAGTACATCAATTAGTTGTGTTATACCAAGTGCTCAGCACTAATAAATATACACACAAGTAATATCATATCGATAGCAAAGATTATATTTATGTATTTAGGATTATATATCTATATACAATATATAAATTCATATAATTAAATAACGAAAAGTAATGAATAAAAAAGTCATGACTTTCAAAGAGAGCAAGGACATGTTATGAGAGGGTTTGAAAGGAAGAAAGTGAAGGGAAAATGATGTAATAAAATTAGGACCTCAAAACATAAAATGCAAAATTTAACAGTATATTCAACACTTTAATAACACAGAAACTGTGGTATATACACACAATTGAGGATTGCTCAGCTACAAAAAAAATAGTGACATTATGGGATTTTCACAAAAATAGAAAGAACTAGATATTATGTAGTGAGATAGAAGCCAGACAAAAGACAGCTATGGTATGGATTCTCTCATAAGAGTTGTGTGTATTTCAGAATAAAAGTAACAAAGTGAAATGAAACTGTAAGATACATTGCTCAGTAGAAGGAAAGTGACTAAGCAGGAGAGGAAAAGAGGAGCAAGATGGGGTAACTAGGGTGAATGTAATCAAGTTACATTAATCCATGAATACAAATATAACGAAATCTTTCTGTGTCATTAACATTTAATACTTAAAAGAAAAAAACTGGATCATGCATACAACATCAGATGTTTAGTAGAATTTAAAAATATTAAGAGGCTATTAAGTTAAACCCTATGTTGATAACTTGAAACATATAAAACAATATATTATAGATATATGTTGCTAGCTGACTGTGTCCATAAGTTACATATCCATAGATTCAAACAAGCACTGACTGAAAATATTCCAAAAGTAAATATTGTGACTTTACTGAGTATATAGATATGTTTTTGTCACTATTGCTTAAACAGTATAGCATAAAAAGATTTAAATTGCATTTATATTAGGCATGAGTTATCAGATCCATGAAGAACCATGCAGCTTATATTTAAATATTATGTTGCTTATTCATAGGAGTTCAGTATCTGGAGATTTAGGTATCTGACCGGGTTCTGGAATCAATCTCTTATATAGATACTAAACTAAAAGTATATATCCTAGAAATATAAAATTTATACCATGAAGTCAAAGTTGTTTTAACATTAGAAAAATCAATTTATACATACCTTACTAATGAGAAAGTCAAAGAATAAAGATGAATATCTTAGAGTATAAAAGAAATCATAAAGAAAACATTACACATATGAATCCTAAGAGATAAATGAGATCTTACTTATGTCTAGTCAAAGATAGTAAGTGAATGGTTCACAAATCAATAAAGAAGGAAAATTGAATAAAGGTGTTTACTAATATATGTCAAGGACAAGTAACAGAGGAAAAATTATGAATATAACCCTATAAAGTTCTTAAAATTCTTTACATACAGCATGTAACATTTATATGAACTAGAAGTCAATTTTTTCTAATGGGGAATCCACTACTATAAAAATATCATTAAAAACACAAACAGAAGTTTTTGAATCCATGCTAGAGAAAATCCCAGGAGTTTGAGGTTTTTGTATGAACTATGTCAACTGTGATGTTGATCCACACAAAACAAAGAACTAATTCAGATAATGCAATACTTTAAAATACAGCTGTAAGAGGACATATGATATCCAACTTAAGAAATTACCTTAAATTATAAAGCTGTAGAGCTATACATGTAACAAAAATGAAATTAATTAAAATCAGTATTTTCCAAGAAAAGACAAGTAGACAAAGAAACCAATAATGATATTGCAGAAATATATTTGTTCATGTATTGCCTTCTGCTTTACCAAAAAAAATAATAATAACTGTTGAACATGGTAAAGTAATGTGGGATTCCCCTCTGTATGTTGTGAATACCACTGGTTAATAAAGAAGCTGCACTGGGCCTATTATAGTGCAGAATATGGCAAGGTGGGAATTCCAAGGAGATAGAGGAGGAAAGAGTAGGTGGAGTCAAGGATAAGCCATGCTGCTAGAGACAGACACTGGATGCCGGATGGAATCTTACTGGTACACCACAACCACAGATAAGTAGAAATGGGTTAATTTAAGATATAAGAGCTAGATAGAATTACACATAAGTTAGTAGGCCAAGCAGTGTTTTAATTAATACCATTTCTATGTGAGTATTTCTGGTCTGAGCAGCTAGAAACAAACAAGCCATCTCCACATACAATAAAGCAATTTGTTTTTCATAAGTGGTGTTTTTTTTAAATATAATTTTTTATTGAAAAAAAAAGATTTCCGCCTGCTCCCCGCCCCCATTTCCCTCCCCGTCTCCCTTTTCTCCCCTCCTCCCTCTCCTCTCCCCCTC
>NW_026068036.1:2121171-2133205 GCF_014885135.2 Alexandromys fortis
GAAAGAGCTGGGGGAGGGGAGTTTGTACTCTCTTCCAGGACTATCGCCCCTGGATAGCACACACTCACCCGTCCAAAAAAAACCCTCAATGGTATTTTTGGAATTTTTTGCTCACTGTGATTTTTCTGAGGTTTTTTTATTTTTTTTTTACAGATCTTTGTTTACATATTTTAGTTCCAAATTTTGTTTTTATGGGCTTTCCATTTGCATAAATGCGCGTGTCTCAGGTGTTTCTTATGCTTTTTCTTTGACTATTTTTATGTTTCTTTTGTTTTGTAATATACTGGTTTGTTTATTTTATTTATTATTATTATTAATTATGTAATACCTGTTTATATTTTAATGAATAATAATGAAAAGGTTGCATTTGGGTGGTAAGTAAGCAGGATCTGGGAAAAACTGGGGATGGAAAGCATAACCAAAATATCCTGAGTGAAAAATTAGTTTTAATAAAAAAAAAATTAGTCAGAGATGAATGTGATAGCTCACTTCTGGAAGCCAAGTATTCTAGAGACAGATGTAGAAGAATCTCTTGTAAGGTTCGCATGGGCTACAAGGGAACCTCTGTTTCTAAAATAAACAGCAGAACAGAAAGAACCCAGACCCAAAAAGAGGATCATGGGATGTACTCACTCATAATTGGTTTCTAGCCATAAATATAGGTCACTGAGTCTATAATTTGTGATCCTAAAGAAGCTAAATAAGAAGGTAAACCCAAAGAAAAACATATAGCTATTATCCCTGCTATGGGAAATAGACAAGATTGCTGGGAAAAAAAAAAAAAAAAGGGGATCTTGGGGGGGGCGTGGAATGGGGGTAAAAAGGTGATGGGGAGAGAAAAGTGAGAAGGGGAGGATGGGGGGAACTTGGGGAAACGGGACGATTGGGGATAAAACAAGGTTGGATAGGGGAGCAGGGAATCACATAACTTAATTAAGGGAACCACCTTAGGGTTGGTAAGAGACATGAACCTAGAGTGGCTCCCAGGTGCCCAGGGCAATGTCCCCAGGTAGTTCCTTGGGCAGCTGAGGATAGAGAACCTGAAATGACCCTATCCTATAGCAATACTGACGAATATCTTGCATATCACCATAGAACCTTCATCTAGCGATGGATGGAGATAGAGACAGAGACCCAAACTGGAGCATCGAACTAAGCTCCCAAAGTCCCAATGAGGAGAAGAAGGAGGGAGAACATGAGCATGGAAGTCAAGACCACGAGAGGTGCACCGATCCACCGAGACAGTGGGGCTGATCTATTGGGAGCGAACCAAGGCCAGCAGGACTGTGACTGAAAAAGCACGGGATAAAACCGGACTCTCTGAACATGGCGGACAATGAGGGCTGATGAGAAGCGAAGGACAATGGCATGGGGTTTTGTTCCTACTTCATGTTCTGGCTTTGTGGGAGCCTAGCCAGTTTGGGTGTTCACCTTCCTAGACCTGGATGGAGGGGAGAAGACCCTGGACTTTCCACAGGGCAAGGAACCCTGACTGCTCTTCGGACTGGAGAGGGATGGGGAGAGGAGTGGGGGGAGAGGGAGAGGAGCAGGAGGAGGGGGAGGGAAATGGGAGGCTGAGAGGAGGCAGGAATTTTTTTTTTCAATAAAAAAAGAATAAAAAAATTTAAATTGCAGTATACAGATTAAGCAAATAGCCTCAAACAACAAGAACTTCATGTATATTAGAGGATGTCTGCTGACTGAGATCACCTAACTAGACACATGGATAACAAATGAAGTAACTGAGAGCTATGAATTTATGAGCATACACTCTAAAACAATCTGTTGGAAATACCAAAGTGGAGAATGATTATATACCTTAAAATCTACAGTAATAAACTCTCAAGTAAATTTTGTTAAACTGGAATGCTTTCTTATATAGAAATACAGTCTTATACTCAGACACGACCCTTAAACAATGGCTGAGGAACAGAGATTCTGAAGGTATTTGACTGTACTATAGTGGATGTCCTCATTTTAGTTTTGCTTATTCAGCAGTTACTATAAACAGGACTCCTATGCTTAACTTTGAAAACATCAATAATGGGAATAAAAGTTTTGCATGGATACATTTATTGAACAAAGTATGTGACAGATACTATAGATAACACACAAAAGTAAATCAAACATCCTCTACGTTTTGGAGAATCCCTTCGCATGAAAAGATGTATATAGTAACCTGGAACTGACACACAGACATCACTTGGATCAACACTACACAATATTCTTCATCAAAAGTGGGATGTTAAAAGTTAACATCACCATCAGTTATGGGACATTCTATTAAGAATGACGATTTAGGTAGTTTTTTTTTTTTTTTTTGATAAGATGACCTCTGAGTCATTTTGTAGAAAACAACTGGCTAAGAAATTTCTTCATTAACAAGATCTCCCACATTGAAGCAGCTTTTCAAAAATATAGATCAAACAAAGACACTTGAAATATGACTCTTCATTGCCTTTTAATCTTGTATGGTCAGGTAGATCAGATGGCCTGTGACCTCAGGAGGCAGCTGATGCTTTTGGTCACCACAGTGACTCTTCACTTAAATTGCTTCTTGCTTTTCTACTTATGCTGGGTCATGTGTAGAGTGTCTTTTCTGTGAGAGATGATTAGTTTCCTCTCCTTGTCTGGCTCTTGTTAGGCTTCTACTGCTGCTTCTTCCTCTTAGATTTAGAGTTCTGAGACCCCTTGAGCAGATGAACTGCAGCGACTTCTCTCTGACACTTCTACACTCTAAGAAGTGCTTGAAGCTGCAGCAGGATGCAGAGGATGGACTGGACTTTTGAAAAGTCCTATCTAGCCTGTTTTGCAGGAAATCTCCCTGTATTTCTTTTCACAGAGTCTCAATCTTTCTGCTCTTAGGAAAAGTGAAGTATACCCAAAATAATACTTTTCCTTTAAAGAGGAAGAAAATGACAGCGAAAATAGTTCCTTTTGTTAGAGAAACAAAACGAGTCTGTTTCATTGAGATAAACTGGATTTTTCTATAAATAAACATTTTACTTTTACTTCAAAGTATCATAAACATGAATATTGTTAAAATTAGATGATCTCTTGGTTCTCTACAATAATACCGTATGTTCATAAGGGATTTTTATTGTTCAATTTTAAGCAAACATCTTCAAAAATATTCAGTAAACTATCATACAACTTGGTTTAATGTTTCCTTATAAATGAAACTTAAGAATGCACAATATTGTGAGCAACATAATAAATATGCAACAATAAACTTAAAGCATTTTCTGGTTTAAAAAATTAACTATGATACCTAGTACAGTGCTAGGAGTTCTCTACATTTATTTAGAACTATTCTCTACGTCACTGACAATGCTTGCCTTTACTTGTTTTTCTACCTCCTCTATGTCTGATTCTTCTACCTCCCATCCATTCCAGTAAAGGTCAAGGAAGTCCTCTGGGACACTGCATCTTTTTCAACCAAAGCCCCCTTGATCTATGCTGTGGCTACCTCAGGAGCCATCACAGTCTCTACAACAACTACCTTGGAACATTCCACCATAAATGTTTTTACTGAAAATGCTTTGTAATATTAATAATTTTAAAAATATATTTATTACTTTAACTATTAATCTATATTTGCAATGATGAGCAATGCAATACATATGGAATGACATTGGTATTTTCTTCATAATCGACTTGTTTTATTTTATCCAGAAATAATGTGCAATAATTTGAATTAAACTGATAGAACTGAAGTGAAACACGTTGAGTTGAGGAAATGACAAAAAATGGCATTCTTGAATGAATTAGTGTTACTTCATGCATTATTTTATTCTAGTTGTATTCATTTTAGCAAATCATCTAAGCCAAGGAAAAGATTAGTAGGTGTACATGGGACCTAGAGGTTGTTTCTAGTGAGGAAGTATGAAAAGAAAGTATTGGTCGTCTCCAAGAAACCAAGAGCAGAGGGTTTAGAACGGAAGCCAAGCAGAACTGGAGATTGTTAGGGCCAACCAGAAAAGTCACGTTGGTATTCAGTGAGGACACTGTAGAAAAAGACACAGTTCTCATAGTTTTTACATGAAAGTGAAATTCAAAATGTTAACCAATTTTTAAAACTCTCAAAATACAGCAAATAAGGAGAAAGAACTATAGTGGGAAAAGTGGAAGGTGATGATGGAAAAGCACACACTGGAAGTGACAAACTTACAAAATCACTAAGAAAAGCCACTGAGCAGAGATCTCATTTCATTGTGAGTGGCTGGAGCTGAGAGAAAACAATGAAGAGACAGACTGAGTGGAAGTCATGATCTTAACACAGGGAAATGTTGAAGTATTTCCAGGCTCTATAAAAGATCTCAGGGAAGTGAATACATGTGAAATCTGGAGAAGGTAAGTGTTAAGGAAGTGGTCCAGAGACTATCATGACTTTCTCTTCACAAATTGAAGGCATTTCTTTAGAAGGAATGATTTGTCTTTGAAAGAAAACTGAATAAGAAAAAAGAAGGTAAATATCTAAAATTACTTTATATATATGAACTAGGTTCATACTTGGCATTCAGCCAATTTCTCAAAGTAAAGTAGGAAATGATAGTATCTCTTCAAACTGCAAAGTAGTATACATTTCAGGGCTTGACATACAGAAATGGTATTGATGGACTAGAGAGATGAATCAGTAGTTGAGAACGTTTACTGTTTTTTCAAATGCCCAGGGTTTGGATCCCAGCACCTATAAGTGGTTTGCACCTGTCTATGACTCTCATGTTAAAGGATCCAATATCCCTTCTAGCCAACATGGACATCACAAACACATGGTGCACATAAACTCATGCAGACACACCCATCTATACACATATAAATTTAAAACAAATACATAAAAATCAAATTGAATAAAAAATTCAGTTTGATTTCTAATTAATCCAGGCTACCATGAATTGACAAAAAATATTCAACATACTTAATTTTCTTCCATAATTACTTATAACCAAGATGAGGAGAAGTAGAATAGGTGCAATTCAGTCCCCACATGGAAACCATAGGTTAAGGCAGAAAAACAAATAGAATATGGGAAATTGCATGAAAGGATTAATGTTATCTAAACTGCGATGATTCATCTAGTGGTGAACTTCACTGGATCTGGGGACAGCTAAGAGACAAGCCTCTGAACACACTGTTAACTGACCTGGGACAACTGAATGTAGATTGCCAACTCAGCAAAGGTGCAGATAAATGGGGGTCAGGGAGAAGAGTCTTCTGTTTTTTTCTTTGCTTGCCTGTGCAGCAATCTGGTTTCTTTTTTTTTTTTTTTTTTTTTTTTTTGGTTTTTCAAGACAGGGTTTCTCTGTGGCTTCGGAGCCTGCTCTGGAACTAGCTCTTGTAGACCAGGCTGGTCTCGACAGGGAGACTAAAGGGAAGGAGGAAGTGCTGTAATTTTATTTTAAATAAAGGTATTTATTTTTAGCTTAGAAAGAACAAGATTCAAAGTACCACCAAAAGCTGGGCCATACTTATTTGGAAGAAAATCATTCTCTGTAGTTTGGCAGGGGGGAGGGGTGAAACAGTACAACCACATTTATGAGCTAAATCTTGTGATCATCTTATGCTTTGTGAAATGGAGAATTACTTACATGCATATTTACCTAGTCATTCATTAACTCGGTCAACAAACTTTGACCTTTCTCTGGTTACAAGCACCTAAGAAAGTTAATATAATTATATATGAAGATAAGATGTTTAAAATTTTATTGCATTCTCTGTGACAAATAAAGTGACCAGAAGCATGACACTTTGTGAAAAGTGCCAGAATGGTTAAGCTTAAAGATATTTATAGGTCAAAGGAAGAAGATATGACTCAGAATATCCCAAAGTTCCACAGGAAAAGATTAGCTGAGACAAGAGCTTGAGTGCTTCAAATGCTTAAGTGGCAGGGCTTCCGTCAATAGCTCATGACAATGTTCAGTATAAAGTGCCATTGGAAAGGAAACCAGAAAACATCAATAATATGCACAATCTTCACATTCTGGTAGAACACACATCCAAATAACTGCTGAATGAATTCATGTGTATTAAAATATATTAGAACCATGGTTATCATCCTACCTAATGCTTATGGTGAGCCGCAAACATAAAAATATTTTGTTACCACTTCTTAACTGTTATTTTGCTATTGTCATGATTTGTAATATATATATAATATGCATGATATTTGATATGTGACCCCCCAAAGTGATTGCTACTCCAAAATGAGAAGGAAGCAAAACAATATATATATATGGATAACTATACATAATTAGATGTCTAAAGCACTAAATTGTGATGTTCTAAGCTTTGCCTTGACCACTGACAAAAAAATCACAAATATACCTGAATGGTATAACTAAATGGATTTGATCTCTAATTTTTTTAAAGAAGGGGTTTAAAATTCCCGTGTATTTAAATTCTGATCCTTTGATTAATGAAGTTGCCCTATTTATCTCTCATGAAGAAACAAGTAAGACTGCAATTCTTCATTCTCAATACTCACTGAGATGTTTTTTCATCTCAGACAACCAATAGCTCCATGTAAGAGTCCCTCCTAGAACTAGTTTTTACCAAGTTATATCTTCCTTTTGTCTATTGGTTTACACTGGGAAGTATACGCTTCATCATCCTACTGGTTTAAGAATGTCTGTGAGGATGTAGCCTCATCTCTTGTATGCTATTATCCCATGGAGAATTACACAAGAACAGGCAGATTCCAGTACCAAAGACTCTTTGTCAGTTTTTTTTTCTTCTAGTTTACAATAAGTTCCACATCCTATCACTTGCAGAAAAAAAACAAAGCAAGATGATAATAAATATAAGTTGTGATTTTGGTATAATTTCTAGCGAATTTTTTTTTTTACTATTAAGCATGTAAAACAGTAATTCCACTGTAAAAGTTTTTCAGTATTAACAATTATCTCAGGTTCAATAAAATGGCTGTACTTAAAGGCTAAAAGTCTTATTCTAATTTTATTATGATTAAAAAAATCAAATGAGAGAGTCGTTTTTACTTACCTATTTGTTCTAACTGATTTAGAATTTTGTAATGAGGGGGAAAGTAAAGAAATTTATTTTGAAATAATAAAGAGACGGTATTGTGTTCTAAGGATAAGTTTGCTTTTTCAAAAGGAATCATTAACATCTTGAATGATAAACATTCAATATAGGGATAAATAAATTAACGTTGAGGCAAAAGAAACTAATACATTCTATGAATTTCTTGAGCTTCTTTTTGCTTTTGAAGACATCTACAGACAGAATCACCATGAGGTGAGAAAAAAATGATAAATCCCATAATGGGGACGCCTATATTAACTTTTCAGTCGATTTTTATATTTGGCTTTGTGAAGTCTGGTGTAAGATAATTACAGATGACTTTAGGGATTCTATGTTATTATCATCTCTGTCTGCTTTGGTTATGATTTACATCACTATATGATTGACTAAATTGGTTTCCAGCCAAAGGAAAAGACAAAATTCCTAAGTCTCCAATAAAGTGGGTCATTAATCTGCACACTGGGACAGGTATTCAGGCATTTGTCCAAATGCACACTCAACTTTTATCAGAGGCATTATACATGACCTCTTTGTGGGCACAAAGCTGACCATTTTTCTCTCTTTTAGGGAAACCAGTCAACATAGGTTTACTATCCATTATCTCAGTTCTCTTTCCAAATTTTGGATGGGGAACCCAATCACTATATCCCTGGTTGGAAGACTAAAGGACAAAGAGTGTGCAGCCAGGGAAGTCTGGTCTACACATTTTTGAGTGAGAGTATAGTACTTAGTAGTAAACCACCTGAGGCTAGAATAAAATGCTGGGCATGATGACTCACTTATGTTCCCAGTTGTGGAAAAGTAGAGACAGGATGGGTCCCTGGACACATACTTGGCACAAAGTTTGGTGAGTTTAAGGCTGTGTACCAAAGGAGGTGAATGATATTCTTGAAGAAGACACCTGAAGATGAACTAATAAACACCATCTTGAGTGAGGTAACCCAGACCCAGGAAGATGAACATGGTGTGTACTTACTCACAAGTGGATACTAACTATAAAGCAAAGGATAATGAGCCTATTTAGGCCTTGACCCCAGAGAAGCTAAGTAACAAGGTGAACTCTAAGAAATACATATATAGATCCACCTGGAAAGGGAAAATACACAAGATCCCCTGACAAAATTGGGAGCATGGGCATAGGGGAGAAGGGAGGTCAGAAGGAGGGGAGAAGGAGAGGGTTGAGGAGAAATTGAAGAAATTGGATACCCGAGATGGAGGAAGGACAGAGATGAGAGCAAGGAAAGAAGTATCTTGATCGAGGGAGCCATTATGGGGCTAGCAAGAAACCTGCCACTAGAGAAATTCCCAGGAATCACAGGATAACCCCAGCTAAGTAAGACCCTAAGCTATAGAGTAGATGGTGTCCAAACTGGCCCTGCCCAGTAGTCAGATTGATGAATATCTTAAACGTTACCATAGAACCTTCATGCAGCAACTGATGGAAATAGAGGCAGAGACCCATATCGGAGCACTGGGCTGAGCTCCCAAAGTCCACTTAAGGAGTTGGAGGAGTGAGAATATGAACAAATAGGCCAAAACCATGATGGAGACACCCACTAAAACAATTTACCTGAGCTAATGGGATCCCACCATCTCCAGCCGGACAGGAAAGGAACCAGCCTAGGACCAAACTAGGGCCTCTGAATGTGCATAACCAGTTGTATGGCTGTGGCAAACTGCGGGGCAACTCGCATCAGAATTTATCCCCATTGCATGTGCTGGCTTTTTGGGAACCCATTCTCTTTGGATGGACAACTTGCTCAGCCTAGATATAGTAGGGAGGGCCTTGGACCTTCCCAAAGCAATTTGCCTTACCCTCTCTGAGGAGTCGATAAGGGTGGGGTAGGGGGGAAACTGGAGGGAATGGGAGGAGGGGAGGGAGTGGCAACTAGGTTTAGTATGTAAAATTAAAGAAGATAGTTTGATTTCTTTTTAAAAAAAATATAATAAAAAAGATTTAAAATGGAACACACCTGAAGGTATCCTCTGAACTCCACAAGCATGACCACATATTAATGCAAATACACATACACATAAACATACACACCAAGCTTCCTCCCACACACATACACACTTATGATCACACAGATCACACATGATTATCATCACCTAAATTTTTGTATTATTACCTGTTCCTAGTTCTTAATAATATATTAAGCCTTCTATTACCCACTAATATTATCTCTCAAACAAAGCCTTTCCTCAAAGACTAACTTTTAATATTTCCAAATATGTTTGTACTAATTTTGATTAAAAACCATCTAAAAGAATAATACATAGAATGATGGACAAACTAATGTTCTGGAAAGCAGAATCACACTGAAAAACAGTATTCAGATCCTTTACTGCAAAGTCATCATTTATTAACCGTCACTTCTCAAACCTTGGGGACATCTGACTCTACTTCCCATTCTTTGTTTATATGGAATCCAGTGTTTTTCTTACCTGTTTTGCCCCCTGAATTATTGCTGTTGTCACTGTTATTTTTCTTCAGGCACCTCTTGCACAACTGAGTACAGCAATAGTTCTAGTGGGAGGGGCCACATAGGCCTGTTTCTGCTTGAAACCGTACTTGGATGTCAGCCTCCTAAACTTCCCATATTTCTTCTGGATTGTCTAAAACTTTCTGTTGTCAATCAATGAACTTTTCAATATATCAGTTCATGTTATGGAACTGTAATGGAAACTTTAATTTGCAATAAGCAGTCATCCAAAATTGAGGGTGGGAGTGCTTTCTTTTTGCATTATCAAATGGAAGAAAGCTGTAGGACAAGGGAAAGTGAAGGAAACTTAATGTGGTTTTAAATAGCAACAAATCACTCCTACCCCTGGGTAAGCTCTCAGGGTCTAATTTTCTCCTAGAAGTCCTGCTTTTTAAAAGTGTTATAATGACATAGATTTCCCAGTGTGTCTGTTTAGTGCAGACATTCAGCCCATAGGACCATATTTTCAAGATCTTCTCAAACAACCCCACTTTAACTTAAATTGTCTTTTCCAAGTCCAGGTCTGTGTGACTGATTTTGGTCTTTTGTTGTAGCTATTGGGTTTTGTGTGCTTGCTTTCTTCCTCAGCCAGAAAGTGGGGGTAGTGTGTTTTCTGGTTATTAAGATATACCTCATTTTAGGTTTGTTCTTCCCAGATGGACTACCCTCTTCATTCTCATTGATAATCACATATTGCCACACAGTTCAACTTTTGACTGAAAAACATTTTATTACAGTTACCTCACACTTGAAACCTAATTTGTCTGCTAGTGTTCTAGTCATCCATACAGCTCCACCAACTTACAGAAGACAGTTGGGCTGAGAGTTGAGTCATTAGTGAGAAGAGTCACAGGGCCTCACAGGGGTCCTAAGTGCTAGACATGGAGCTATGTAAAACTATCACACTAAACTTAATAAAAATTTGATTTATTGCATCATGTGGAATGGAATGTACCAACACTCAGTTATAAATTAATATACAACTAATTTCACTTTTACTGATGACTTCCAAGAATTATATACCTCTTGCTTTCCCACTGTCCTGCTCCTTCTTTCACTGGTCCCTCAGAGTACAGTTCCACCTTTGCTTATCCATGCATCCAGCAGCCGGAACAGCATTCATTATCATCCTATTACTTCACAGTGGGTGAGCCATTTCTCTGGTGCTACTGAAGCAGGGACTTTATTGCCAGGACCCTTCACACACTGGGTGTGCCAGCCCAAGTCATTAGAGTCAGCCTGCTGGGAAATCATCATATACATAATAAGAATTGTAAATACTTCCCTCTTATTTTACTTCTAAGAATGCTTTGCCAAGAAATAAATGCTGAAGTTAATGAAGCTGAACACTTAGACTCTCATGACAAGGGCTGACGATACCTCATCAGTAGTTGCTTTGTTTATTCAAATATTATGACCATTTAACAGGTCTCTGAAAACGCCCAGACTTATATATTCTTCCGAGATACATCTATCTCACCAGCACTTTCCGATGATTTTTCATCCATTCTTCACAAAAGCACTCAATTCATTCCATTGCCAAAATTTCTGAAACCAAGACCCTACTCTGCAATCACAGCCATCATTGCTTGATTTGAAGGAAAGCTCATCCACCATAAAAATATATCTTCATGCAAGATCCATCAAGCCTCTAATCTCTCAGTACTTCCATGTGTCTGCAATTTTCTCCAGATAACTTTTAAATATTTTATCTTAGTTAAAACGACACATATAGTTATCCTCCTGGATATTGGAAGTAGACAAGATTGCTGGGCAAAAATTGGGAACTGGGGGGGTGGGATGGGGGAAAGGGGAGATGGGGAGAGAAAAGTGAGAAGGGGAGGTTGGGGAGAGCTTAGGGAATGGGATGGTTGGGATGGAGGAAGGGTGGATATGGGAGCAGGGAAGTATATATCTTAATTAAGGGAGCCATTTCAGGGTTAACAAGAGCCTTGACTCTAGAGGGGTTCCCAGGGGTCCAGAGAGATGTCCCTAGCCAGGTCCTTGGGCAGCTGAGGAGAGAGAGCCGGAAATGGCCCGATCCTATAGCCATACTAATGAATATCTTGCATATCACCATAGAACCTTCATCTGGTGATGGATGGAGATAGAGACAGACACCCACATTGGAGCACTGGACTGAGCTCCCAAGGTCCAAATGAGAAGGAAAAGGAGGTAGAACATAAGAAGGAAGTCAGGACCACGAGGGGTGCATCCACCCACTGAGACGGTGGGGCTGATCTAATGGGAGCTCACCAAGGCCAGCTGGACTGGGACTGAAAAAACATAGGATAAAACCTGACTCTCTGAACATGGCGGACAATGAGGGATGATGAGAAGCCAAGGACAATGGCACTGGGTTTTGATCCTACTGCATGTACTGGTTTTGTGGAAGCCTAGCCAGTTTGGATGTTCACCTTCCTAGACATGGACGGAGGGGGGAGAACCTTGGACTTCCCACAGAGCAGGGAACCCTGACTGCTCTTTGGACTGGAGAGGAAGGGGGAGGG
>NW_026068036.1:2133990-2157744 GCF_014885135.2 Alexandromys fortis
AAAAAAAAAAAAAAAAAAAAAAAAAAAGAAGAAGAAGAAAAAAAAATAAGACCTAGTGGGATTGTTTGAGAACTACTTTTCTTCAGTCTGTGTTGAAAAGCAAAAGAATCTTAGTTCTGATGTCATGAATGAATGGAGCAGTAGTAACATTTACACCAATAAAATACATAATCTCACCAGTAAGAGGAAAACAAAATAGATTAAGAAACCAGGTTGCAGCCAGGCGGTGGTGGTGGTACAGGCACCAAAGCTACAGAGAAACCTTGTCTTGAAAAAAAAAAAAAAAAAAAAAAAAAAACAAAAAAAGAAATGAATATTTTATATTGGTATGGATTTGGGATTATTAATATAAATATAAGGTCAATTTTATTGAACTGCATGTATTTTTCTACTTTTGATTAGGTATTGTGTTTATTCAGCTCCTTTAAATATGTAATAGTGGTCTATGACACTCAAATAATATAGACATGCTAGGTTTTCAAGATATGCAGAGATATATTTCAGATGAATAGGCAATCTTCAAAAACTTTAAGACCTACAGAATATGATATTTAAAATGTTGTAATAACTTAAAATTCTTCCAATGTGATAATCTGCTCCTGGCAGCACCAATTACTTTAAGAGGATGATGAATATTAAAGAAACTCCTTGTGAAATTTGCCTCCATGCGGCAAGGCTATCCATTTTGGCAAGAAACTGCTCTTGCTTGGACTGCTTGACTATATGGCATATTGACTGGACATTCAGGACCCACAGGAAAATGACTACCTAACTTGAAGATGTGTAGGGGGTCTTTCTGTCTTTGTGTTGCTTTCATTGGTTAATGAAGAAACTGCCTGATAGGGAAGAACTTAGGTAGGCAGAGAAGATAGAATTGAATGATGGGAGGAAGAAAGCAGAGTCAGAGAGACCCCATGGATCCTCTACCTGAGATGAATGGTGGTTAGAATCTTTCCCGGTACGTGACTGCCATATGGAGATATACAGATTAATAGAAATGGGTTAAATCAAGATGTGAGATTAGCCAATAAGAGACTAGAACTAATGGGTCAAGCAGTAATTTAATTAATAAAATTTCTGTGTGGTTATTTTGGGGCTAAGCTAGCCAGGTGGCCAGGATGAACAAGTGGGTCTGCCTGTAACAAAGATGGGATTTTTGCTTCATGGAAGAGTCTTCCAGACATTCTGCAGGACACAAAGGGAAATGATTGATAAACTGTCAATATAGGTGGGACAGGTTCAAATTTTCTGCTTCACTGAGAAATCTGATGGACACACTAGGCCTATAGGGTGAAGATGGATGCTCCAACATTACAGAAAAACTTTTCTTGACTGTTCAGATAGCCAGATATCTCTACCATTTCTGTAGTTTTAAAAGTTGCTTACAGTACACTTCCAGTTTATGTAGGTAATACTATATATTTCTATGGTCTTTGATCAAGTTGAAGACTAAATAGCTGTAATAATAGCTTTCATTAATTATGATAAAAAATAAATTAGATATGAGACTTTAACAAAGATAAGATATATAATAGATTATTTTCTTTAATTTTGTCAGATACAAATGGAGTAGGTATTGTAATTGCAATTCATATTTGATACCTGTTTTGTTATATGTATTTTTCCTATGTTTAAGTTAAAACCTTCCATTTTAATTAGACACAAAGGAGTAATAATGTCAGATGTTCCCCTGTATTCTATGAATATGTGTTTCTCAATTTGGTTAATGAATAAAGCTGTTTTGGCCAGTGGCCAGGTAGAATAGAGCCAGGCAGGAAATCCAAAGATGTAGAGATAAAGAAGGCAGCGTCAGAGAGATGCCATGTAGTTGTTGAGTGTGTCACATGTCAGAGTTATCACCAGTAAGTCATGGCCATATAGCGATAGAAAGATTGGTAAAAATGGGTTAATTTATGTGAGAGCCATCGAGTAATATGTCTAAGTCACTGGCCAAACAATGACAATTAATATTAAGTCTTTGATTGGTTATCTTATAGGTGGCTACAGACCTGTGGACAGAGAGAAACTGGTCCACTGGGCCTGGGAGAGACGGGGAAAATCTCCATTTGCAAGTCTGAGGATTTATAGAGACAGGATACCCTATTTGGTCTGAGGATTTCCTAGAGGTAAAGAACTGGTGGCTGGCTGCTCTGCTTCTTTGCTCTTTCAGTTTTGAACCCCTAATATGTGACTCCAGGCTTTTATTATTAAAACCAATTAGATTCATGCTCTAGGCATGATTTTAAAATGCAGACTATAGGAACAATAGTGCCTAGAACAGGAGATTGCACCTTCTTTGGGGAATTGTTTTTGAGTCTTATTAAACACTTAATACTTCCTGTGACTTTTTAAAAATAGATAATGATGATATATTCTAGGATAAGATCAAGTACAACTTCATTATTTGTAACCAATAAGAATTCTCTAGTGGACTTTAAACTAGTAATGATTTTCAATTCATATATGATTTAGAATAAGCTAGATGTAGACTTTAATAATATAACTTCCCTTTAAAATAGCTTCGATCCTTTAAAACTTCATTTTTCTGTCCCTGCCTCTATCTCTTTTTCTCTTCCTCTAACTCTCTGGGTCTGCCTCTACCTCTATCTCTCTGCCTCTGTCTTTGTTGCTGTATCTCTCTCTCTCTCTGTCTTTGTCCTTGCCTCTGTCTCAGTCTCTGTCTCTGCCTCTATCTCTGTTTCTCCCTACATCTCTCTGTCTCTGTCCTGCCTCTATCTGTGCTTCTGTCTCTCTCTTTCTTTGTCCTTGCTTATATCTCCATTTCTGAAACTATCTTGATGCCTTTATCCATCTGAATTTTTACAAATCACAAAATGTCTCTCTGGTTTAAAGTCTGTGGCTTCCTGTTGGTCAAAGAAGCTCTAGTACCTCATGAGATACATTACTCAAAAACACTTCCCAGTGTTATGAAGATTGATTGAAGCTTAACATTGATTTTCATTAATTTCAAAGAATATGATAGACTTTTTTTTTTTTTTTTGATTTTCAAGACAGGGTTTTTCCTTAGCTTTTGGTTCCTGTCCTGGAACTAGCTCTTGTAGACCAGGCTGGCCTCGAACTCACAGAGATCCGCTTGCCTCTGCCTCCTGAGTGCTGGGATTAAAGGCGTGCGCCACCACCGCCCGCATGATAGACTTTTTAAAAGTCATTCTTTGTTTTCATTGAACTCTGTAGTACCTCAGCTCTAAACTTCTGGGAAAATGTGCACCCATATTTGAGACAAGGCATGTTTAGGCATGGGTTACACAATGCTGAGAAGAATCTACAGCAGACCAGAAACCTTTCACTTTGTTACAGCTGCATCATGGTAAGAATCCTATTCTTCTTTATTAGTTGTTTTAGGGGGCGATGATAAGTAGAAATATTTAGCTTAGATAGTAGCATAATTCTAAGTAGGTTAGAACAGATCATTTTGGTCAAATAAACCCAACTATAATGTGGTTTCTGTGAAGGTCCTAAAATGTGGGCCCATTTCCATCTTGTTTGACTATTAGAGAGTTGGATGTTGCTCAGATGATTGGCAAGCATAGTTAAATACCACAACTCAGGATGTGATTATTTGATTGTTCTGATATTAAGATAGCTCCATTCAATCCTGACAGATGGTCAGGATAAGTGAACATCCTTCTAATTCTTTTGTCACTATGAGGTCACCTGGGGAGTGGCTGCCTTCAGTTTGTGCTGTCTAGAGCAGCTCCACTACCTAAATGACAGAATGCTAATGATTTGATGCCTTAGAGTAATAAAGCGATTGATTGTTTGAGTATTCCTTTGTATCATGTCAATAAAGTCTTTGGTTACCTTCTCTCCCCACCCTACTCTCATTTACATTGTGTATAAAAGTTATGAAAAAATAAACACAGGCGTTGTAGGTGGAGTTGCAGGCTGCTTGCTGCCACCCAACTGGCTTACACCCAGACTGAAGGACTGCTTCTTGTCCTGGCCACCCGGCTAGTTTATGCCCAAAATAATCACATGGAGACCTAAATTGCTCCCTGACTCATTATCTTTAGCCTCTTCTTGGCTAATTCTTACATCTTGATTCAACCCATTTCTAATAATCCTTGTAGAACGATGTGACTGTGGCTTACCGGGAGAGATTCAGCCTGTCTGACCTGGTGGCTGGCTCCATGGTAGCTCTCTGCCAGCCTCCTTCCTCCCAGTATTCTGTTCTGTCTTTCCTGCCTACTAAGTTTCTGCTCTATCAAAAGGCCAAGGCAGCTTCTTTATTTAACCAAAGAAAGTAACACATAGACAGAAGAACCTCCTACACCACACAGGCAATTTTTAGTAGT
This sequence comes from Alexandromys fortis, assembly GCF_014885135.2. Lineage (NCBI taxonomy): Eukaryota > Metazoa > Chordata > Mammalia > Rodentia > Cricetidae > Alexandromys > Alexandromys fortis. The sequence continues at coordinate 2,138,307 of NW_026068036.1, forward strand.
CACTGGAATGCCCTTCTGGTATTATTCTATGACTTCTGTTCCATTATTCTCCATGTATCTTCCTATTCTTTACCTTTATTTCTAAATTTCCATGCAACTACCCTTGCAAGAGGTATTTTTGTCAAGGCTGGTCCTAGACAGGTTTCAATTATCAACTCTATTTGAGAATAAACTGAAGTTTTAAAAATAAAACCAGTGAAAACAAAAACATATTAGTTGATTTGTAATGCTAAGATTTTACTCATAAAATGTCTTTTTTTACTTATTTATCTATAAACATTTCTTTCTTCCACAGACCCAGAATTCATCAAAATATTTCTTTCTTTTTTTTTTTTTATTTTCGAGACAGGGTTTCTTCATAGCTTTTTGGTTCCTGTCCTGGAACTAGCTCTTGTAGACCAGACTGGCCTCTAACTCACAGAGATCCGCCTGTCTCAGCCTCCCGAGTGCTGGGATTAAAGGTGTGCACCACCACCGCCCGGCTACATCAAAATATTTCTAAAATTGGAGACAGATAGCACTCAATTCAGCACCTAATCTAATTATCCTAAAGCTGGATAATAATTTCTGTGACATGGTCATGTTTCAGTGAAATGCAGGTCATAGAGAGAAAATCTGCTATTATTTTGAAGATATTGAGTATGAAATATGAGGGACATAATATAAGTTATTTAAATTGAAAAATTCAAATTATGATTCTGCTTATTTTAGAAGAATATGTATCACACCATTAAAATATACAAGGTATCAAGTCTTAGAACTGTCTCTTTGGGAAATTGTCACTCTGCTACCTTCCTCTCTCCTTCTGCTAACACCTGACAGGCATTTTTTACTTTTAATACATTGCATCTTTGATTGGTCACAACATCCTGCCAATACTAGTTTTGAAAAGGATTATTCTGGTAACATTCATTGGGGAAAATTAATAATACCTACAATAAATGATAGTCTTTATACATATTTTTCAAAATTTTAAGTATTTTTTATGCAAACTACACAAGCCCTCACAATTCTGCTAGAGCATTGAGACTCTGTAAGTCAAATTTCTTATTATTCTAACCCATTAAGCAAGTAAAGGAATTGAGACAGAAGTCCTCCTAACTGAAACAGAGCTAAAATTGGAATGCCTGCAATGCATCTAGCTCTTCAATGACTTGTACTGAATGTATTTCAAAGGAGAAATCATTCTTACACTGTACCACTGATGAATTAAATGATAAACTTAACCAATTTATACTTCAGATGCATTGCCAGAAATCTCAACTTATGCTAAATATTAAACCACAAAGAGACCTGTAGAAGAGACCTTTATGAATATGATAAGGAAGAAAATATCCTAGTTAAAAATGGTCATTTTAGGAGCAAAGGCAAGGTATTATTTATCCTAGCTAAAAAGTATCACTTAATGAGAAAAGACATTTCATTGGTAGTATGCTGATCCAATACCCATGAGGCAGGTTTGGACTCAGTCTTCTACAACAACAATACACACACTTACAACATACTGTTCAAGTAGGAATATAAAAATCAAAATTTGGAAATAAAAAGGTATACTTACTTAAACTGTTTTGGTTTCAGCTCATATCACCTAGAAAATGGTTGTCAAACTTTCTAATGTTGTGACCCTTTAACATAGTTCTTCATTTGTAATGATCACAAGCCAGAGTCATTTTTTGTGCTAGTTTATACCTGCAATTTTGCTACTTTATGTATAATAATGTAGTCTTAGGTGACCCCTGTGAAAAGATCGCTAGACCCTCAAAGGGGTCACTATCCACAGGTTGAGAACCACTAATCTAGAGGAAAATTGTTTTCTCACCTCTAAAAAGACTAATATACTTTGTGACACACAAGGCATATTAAAACACGTAACAACAAAACACAACTCTAACAATTACAGGAACTGTGAACTCAAAAGTACTGCTTGAATATTAGTATATTAAAATGTTAGTAATGGGGAAAAGAAAAAAGGAAAAGAACAAATATTTTTTTTCATTGGTAGCCACTTCAACATACTAATATTTTATTTCTAAAATAAGTAACAACAACAAAAGAATGGGGCTTCGGTGTTGATGACGCTGACAAATGAATGTGGAAGGCCGGTGTTCAGCTGCCAATTTTTCCAAAGGATAGGTAATTCAGGCCCCACGTTTATTCCTAATTGTACATGCTTAGCCTTAATGTTGAATGAAGCATGATGGAGGGACTCAGTGAAGGAGGAAGGATAAATGCTAATTAACTTGAACAGTTCTGATGCTCTTCATTAGCGCTAAATATCCTTGAATTGCTACTGCCTACAGATCACAAAGGCAGAACCTCCCAGCTAGCTTTGCATATTTAGTATTATGTGCTGCCTTGTCAGGCAGCCAGGGACTTCCTCATCTACTCATTCTGAAGCAGAGGCTTACTCCTCGTTTAATACCTTGAATTGATTCTATTTAGGTTGTAATCTGCCTTAATTGCTACTAAGATATTGAATTGTATAAAACAGTTGTTAAAGACAATTTGTGATTTAACAAGAAGCATTGTATAGAATCAAAAAAGGCATTAAAATTCAAAATCAGTTAATTTTGAGAGGTAATTTCTTTATTAATGGTGTTTCTGGAATTTTCTAGAGTTCTTAAGTGGATACCTTCAAGAAGATTTTTCGATTACATGATGGACTATGGCTCTTTATTGCAAATACTTAGGGATGATATTCAGAAGAAAATCTACTGTTTTTGAATCTTCAAGTCTTCTTTACCCCCAAAGCAGTACAACTAAAGAAAAGTTTTTCTAAAGTAAAATTTTATGAACAAGGGTTAGCAAGGCAAGATGTCTGCAAAGAGCTATAATGAGGGATTTATGCAGTGAGAATCACAGGACAGCTTCAAGATTTTCCACAGAACTACATCTGATACTATTAAAATGTCAAAGAGAGCATCCCAAGAGCATAGAGCCAGATCTTTTGCAAATACTGAACAGAAAATGAAGGTGAAGATCTGCTCTCAAATGGCTAGTGCTTTTTTTTTTGTATCAGAGTGTCTCCACAACTATTAAGGATTGCAATTTCTGCAATTATTGTAGGATTTATCAATGTTCCAGTAACAAATTTAAGGATGTGAGAATATTATATAACAATTAGACACCATGCAATAATGCACCATGTAAATTACTGGATCAAAATATACTATCACCTAGATTTCAACACTCTATTCAATAAAGACATGTTACCAAAATAAAAAAGCAATACTGTATTAATGGAGTGATAAAGGTCAGACATTTTTTTGAACTTACACTATTTATAAGTCAATAGTAGTTGATAACACTTTTCAGGAAATATTTTCAAATGTTTTAGTAGAGTTTTAGATCGCCAGACTTTCATCTAGATTAATATGATAATATAATTAGATTATATTAATATGGTAATATATTTAGGTTAATCTAGATTAATATAGTAATATATTAAATCATCTGGAAAGTTGAAAAAATATAAAATATACTGCTGTTTCTAGAAACACACATTTCAAACACTGATGGAGGAAGGTCCTTGGTTAAATAATAAAGAAACTGCTTGGCCCTGATAGGTAAAAACATAGGTGGGTGGAGTAAACAGAACAGAATGCTGGGAGGAAGAGAAAGTGAGCTCATACGCCTTAGCTCTGCTCTCCAGGGCAGATGCGATGAAGCTCTGACCCAGGATGGACATAGGCTAGAATCTTCCCGGTAAGCGCACCTTGGGGTGCTACACACATTATTAGAAATGGGCTAATCCAGGTGCTAGAGTTAGCAGAGAAGAGGCTAGATATAATGGGCCAAGCAGTGTTTAAAAGAATATAATTTGTGTGTTGTTATTTCAGGTAAAGCTAGCCAGTGGCGGGAGCTGGGTGGCGTAATGCAACCCGCAGCTCATACAACAAAACACCCCCATCCCATCAGTCAGACCCTGTAAGCTACAAGTTCCATTCAGCCACCAAACACTCCTATGCCCCATGACCTCAAAGGAACTCTGAAACACAGGCTGAAAATACACAGACAGTACCAAGAGGTGAATGATCACCCACCCTGTGGGACACCTGACTCTCTAGGCCTTCCATACTGGGGTAAAACCCCATGGCCCCTCCCCTACTTGCCTCAGCAGGCAAGTTTCCAGCAGATAGGTAGTTCCAACACCCCCACCCCAATGATTGTACCCTTCAGTCTACAAGTTCCTCTCTGCCCCCATACTATCCTATCTGCTACAACTTTAGAGAAACTCTGAAACACAGGCTGCAACTACACCAAGAGGACCAAGGAGTAGGCTGCTCCAAAATCCCTACCCCATTGATCAGACACTTTAAGCTACAAATCCAACTCTACACACAAACCCTCTTATCCCCCATGATCTCTGAGGAACCCTGAAGTACAGGCTGTAACTACACAGAGAGGGCCAAGAGAAGAATTCTGAAGCATAGGCTGTGACTGCACAGAGTGGACCAAAAGAATGGACCAAAAGGGTGGGCCAAGAGAAATCTTAGTGGCTCCCTGGGACATAGATAATAACAGTACAGAGAAGACCAAGAATAGTTTGCAAAGAAACAGACATCCAAAGCAAGGATCAGACCAAGAGGAAAGGACACTGCTGGCACCAATTGGAGGAAGAGATGGGTAGGCACTAATTCAAGAATTCATTCAACAACACAAAAAGCAACATGGTAACACCAGAACCAGATCATACTACAGGAAGACTTGATCATCCTAACTCAGAAGAAGAAGAAAACAATTTTAAAGGTAACTTTATAAAGATTATGGAGACCTTTAAAGAGGAAATGAAAAATTCCTTAAAGAAATCGAGGAATAGACAAAGAAAAAAAAATTGGAAGAAATAAATAAATCTAACAAAGAAACACAAGGGAACCAAGAAAAAACAATCAAACAGGTAAAGCAAAGAATTCAGACAGTTCAAGACTTGAAGACTTAAATAGAGGCAATAAATGAAACATAACCTGAGGAAATTCTAGATATGGGAAATCAGGAAAACTAAATGGAAACTACAGAGAGAAGCATAACCAAGGGAATACAAGAGATGGAAGAGAAAATCTCAGGTGTTGAAGATACTATAGAGGAAATAGATTCATCAGTCAAAGAAAAAAATTAAATTCAACAAATTCTTAATGCAAAATATTCAGGAAATCTGGAATACCATGGAAAAACCAAACACAAGAATAATAGGAATAGAAGAAGGGGAACTCCATCTAAAAAGCACAGAATAATATATTCAGCAAAATTATAGAAGAAAACTTTCCCAACCTAAAGAAAGATATCCCTATGAAGTTACAAGAAGCTTATAGAACACAAAATAGACTGGAGTAAAAAAAAAAAAAAAGTAACCTCCTCATATAATAATCAAAAGATAAAGCATACAGAATAAAGCATGAATATTAAGAGCTAAAAAGGAAAAAGGTCATGAAACATATAAGGGCCAACCTTTTAGAATTACACATGACTTCTTAATGGAAATGATAAAAGCCAGAATGTCCTGGTTAGATATGCTTCAGACACTAAGAGACCATGGATACAAACCCAGACTAGTATATTCAACAAAGCTTTCTATCATCATTGATGGAGAAGACAAGATAGTCCATGACAAAACCAGATTTAAAAAATACCTCTTCACAAAACAGCCATTCAGAAAGCAAGAGAAGGAAAACTCCAACCCAAGGAAGCTAATAGTACCCCCCAAAACACAGGGAACAGATAATTTCACACCAGCAAACCCCAAAGATGGGAAAAATGCAAACACAACCACTGAAATATAATAGTAATTAACAATCACTGGTCTTAAGATCTTAATATCAATGGACTCAATTCACCTATAAAAAGAAACAATAAAGTTCTACTACTATTATATGAAAATATAAACATTACACATTTAATTATTAAATTTGTAATAAAAATACTTGTTTCTCCAATTATAAATGATATCTTTGTAACCCTTGCCTTAATGTTCTATTGTTGTGAAAAGGCACTATGAACAGCACCTCTTATAAGGGAAAGCACTTAATTGGTGCAGTCCTTGCTTAAAGTTTCAGAAGTTGAGTCTGTTGTCCTAATAGTGGGAAACATGACAGCATGCAGACCCTGTGTTGGAGAAGTAACTGAGAGGTCCATATCTCAATCTATAGACAGCAGGAAGAGAGGGCCACTGGACCTGGTTTGGGATTTTAATACCTCAAAGTCCACCCCCCCCCACAGTAATATACTTCTCCACTTCTCCAACATAGCCACACCTCTTATTCTCTCTCAAACAGTGCCACTCCCTGATGACTAAGCATTTAATCTCAATGAGCATTCAAGCCTATGGAGGCCATTGTATTCAAACCACCACATTCCATTCCCTCCCATCCATACGCTTATAAACATATTATAATGTAGAGATGCATTAAGTCCAACTTCAAATGTCTCAGTCTTAATATTGTTTACAGGTCCAAAGTTTAAAGTTTCTTCTGTGACTCTGGGCAATTTCTTATCTAAAATCCCTTGTTAATCAAAAAGCAGATCACGTAGTTGCAACACACAGTGGACCAGAATATACATTACCATTCCAGAAGGAAGGTGAGGAACATAGTGAGGAAATACTGGACTTAAGCAAGACTGAAAGCTATCAGAGAAAACTACAAATTCTGGATCTCCCTGTGGGCTGTCAAAATGCTCTTCAGATTCCCATCTCCTTTAGCTTTGTTGACTGTAACATGGTTCTCTCCCTTATGCTTTTTCCATACCCTGTTAGCAGCTGTTTTTGGTAGGTATCCCATGACTCTGTACTCTCCAATATCTTAGGGTCTCTAATGAAATTCATGCTCCACTCTTTAATTTTATAGCTTCATGCAATGATTTCTGTGGGCCTTTTTTGCAGAGAAACCTTTGACTCATGACTTGCCTTAGCAGCATCTTTAGGCTCAGAAAACCCCTTTCTTGTATCCTTGACTCTAAAGTTATAACCACATGTTACCAAATTCTGTTGCTTTTTAGAGCTGGAACTTGGCCGGCCCTCTCCTTCAAATCCATTTGTGTCAGCTCTCTGTTTTCAATGACTTTCTTTACTGTCTATGTTCTTTAATTCCTTTTCACAAGTGAGCTGCTGAGTTGTGTGGGGTCTTTCCTAGAGATCCTGATTCTCTTTATTCCATTTAGCCTTAGCCATTAAAATATTTTATATACTTGGGTATTGAATTATCTCCACTATACACCCCTTTCTCCTTTTCTCCTCATACTTTCCTTTTATGAATTTTTAATCGTTTGGCTTGCTTATTTTCATTATAGCTACTTTCTTCACCAAAATATTATAAAAATAGTCTCTTCATCATTTACTAATATTCTTCTATGAAACCTCTGGAGAGGCCTTTTACCATCTACATTTTTCTCAGTACTATTTTCTTCACATTCCTACTAAAATGGCCCATCAAGTGTCGCACAAGTTATTCAACTGCTTTTCTAACCCAAAATCTCAAGTCCACATTCTCACAAGCAATATAGTCATGCCTGTCCCAGAAATACCCCACTTCTGGAACAAACTTAAATCTTAGTTATGATTTCTATTGCTGCAAAGAGACACCATGACCATGGCAACTTTTATAGGAGAAAGTATTTAATTGAGGTTTGCTTACAGTTTAAGAGGTTCAGTCTATTATGCTCATGGTGGCGAGCATGTTGGCACTTAAACAGACATGATAGCTGAACGTGCTATATTTGATTCTGAAAGCAGTAGGAACAGGGAACCAGTGGGCCTCGATTGGGATTTTGAATTCTCAAAACCCACCCTCCAGTACACACTTCTCCAGCAAGGTCACACTTACTTCAATAGGCCACGTCTCCTAATCCCTCTCAAGTAGTGTCATTCCTAATGACTAAGCATGCAGACATATGAGTCTATGAAGGCCATTCTTATTCAAACCACCACAGCTTTCATAAATTTTCAAACACAATGTCTTAAATCCACTATTAAAGACTTATAAAACATAGAACAGTTATAACCTACCTGTTTGGGTTTGGCCTGTGGAGTCTTAATAGACCTCTCAACATTGCTGACTATTGACATTGTAGTCATTACATGTTCTTTACTTCCTTCCAAAGTTGATAATAAGACCCTATTGTGACAATCCAAGACACCAGAGTCATAGAGCATTAACAAATCCGCTTGATAGTACTTGGAAGCTTCATCCTCGCTGGATAGCTTTCATAGGGTTAGAAAAGTCATCTATGGTAGATAAGTCACCATAAAACCCTCCCAGCTGTGAACTTTGTGAGCTACAGTTATGACTGGTATGTGAAGGTATGCCCATTGTTGATATAAGAGCAAGAGTACAATAGGAGTAGTCAACCACTATCTGTTGGATTTAAATCAATTACATGAGACAGAATCTATGTCCCAAATCTGTGACTGGCTACATCATAAGCCCTAGGGGAGAGCCTGATACTACTACTCTGCTGAATGAACTTAATATAAAACTGTCAACTAAGCTCTTATTTTTATACTCATAAATGTATCTCTTACCCTTTATCAGAAGAATGTTATCCCCATAGATGGATATTAATACAGAGAGCCAAATATGGTCAAAATGCAGAGAATAAGAGAATGTAAAGTGTCCAGTTCTAAATGGAACATAAATCACACTTCTTACCAATGTACAGGACTCATTGTAGAAAAAAAGTGCAGAAAGATGGAAAGAGTCGATGTTCATATAGGCAAGGACATGGTCTTTGCTTTGACTGCATTTGAAGAACATACAAAATAATAAACCAACCAAGATAAGATGGTCAGAGAGGGACTCATGAAGACTCATCCCTAGCTGAGGAACTATCTGTACCTGTTGGCTGTCTTGGGAAGGTACATCATTTTCCCTCATCAATCAAGGTGGCTAGGTGTTGATGATACACTAAGTCATCCAATACATGTGCTCATACTAGCAACATTAAGTGGACTCAGTGGATTGAAAGGAAAAAAAAAACTAAAGATGGGGGAAAAGTGGGATGTATGGGAGTACATAGAGGAAGAATTGTAGGGAAGGGAAATGAGGCTATACTTGATCAAAATATATTGTATGTATGCATGCATAAATTACTAAAACAATCATACTGCAAGAATGATAATGAGGCTGGTCACAATACTTTTTAAAATTAGTGTGCTCTTTATAATACAATGAAACAAACAAAAAGTTTCCCATAATGCTAAGCCATGGAATAAAAGAAAAATATGTCATCACTTGTTATACAAAATCATTGGAACACACCTAAAAACATTAGTAGTATATATCCATTTCAATAATAGTTAAGGTATTATAGCTCTGCATGGCACAACCATTACAAATAAATTGAAAATCAAGTATGTGATGAATTCAGAAAGTTTCTTGTAGTGCAGGTCTGTGTGTCATTCCATGAATTCATCAAAGCCTTAGTATAAACATATAGCATGCATGCTTTGCTTTGTGTATACTTTCCTCCACACGACACAATTCTGATAGACTAAATGATGCCTGAAATACCGTGAAGACTCTTGCATATTAAGAACTGCAGTGTTTTGGCTGCAATAATGAAGTTTTCTGGATTTATAAGAACATCTTGGTTTAATCCAGAAAACAAAGAGTCATATTTTTTCTACTGTAATTCTTCAACCTATAAGCATCAAATTAGTATGTCTTTGGGTTATATTATATTAGAACAATTGATTTTTAAAATTGCTGTTAGAGTATCTGACTTGAGTTTCACTTTCTTTTAAAGTTTAGTTAGTATTAGGTTTGGGATTAGAACAGAATTTTCAACTATTTTAGAAGTGGCCATACCATACTGTTGCTAGTTTGTGCTGTGTGTTAATGTGAAGTGATGTTCTTAGCAATGATAGTTATTAAAAAAACTATAAAAGTGTTGCATAGTAAATATTGTATATGTTTTGTGTCCTGCTGTATCAAATGTTCTGCCAAGATTTATATCTTTAAGTATTTTTTTAAATGTAACCACCCAATTTGACTTGTGGGTCTCTTCATTTTTATTTATTCGCATTTTAGGGAGTTAAGGTTTTGTTTTATTCCGAGCAGCCCTCTAATTTGCCATGTAGATAGCCTAGGGATGACAGAACTTCTGATCATTTCTCAGTTCTGGGATAGCAGGCATGTACCATTATACCAGTTTTTCCACATTGCAAGCAACAAAACTTATGGCTTGGTATATCTTAGATCAGTGTTCTACCAACTGAGTACTGTCTGCAACACCTGCTTTTACATTTAATAAGAGCTTAAATCATATGTACCAAATAATGGTTTTTGACATAAATGTTTTTATGATTTACTAAGTGCAAATGTTTAATTTTACTACATATCTACCTAGGATCACAGTAATATTTCTTCAGGTAAAGAAGGTCATGTGTGAACTCTAGACTACATATTCAAACTGCTGGAAGCTGGAGCTTAGCTGCACGTCTAGTAAAAATATGGTAAAACAAAGCTTATTGATGCCCTAAGAGACTATTAGTTTAAAGTTTAATTCATTTATTATGTTTATATATAATAAAATTAATTATTAGCTTATACTTACATTTAGTCTGTTTAATCTATTTTAATATTTTTCCCTTTTTGAGATTATAATTTAATTAATTTTCTTCCATTATTTCTGTCCCTTCAACCCCTCTAAAGCACTTCTCCATGCTCACCTGTACATTCTTGACCTCTGTTTCCTCTCATTGTTAAGAACCCTGCGACTATTATTTCATGTAATTAATTATAAAACCCCTTTCTTATCTTCATTTAAGTGAGCGTACCCTTTTTAAATGAATCTGTAACAATATGTGGAGTCATTTCTCCAAAAGGACAAACATCTGAGTTGTGATTTTGATATCTTCATTTCACAGGTGGTTTGTATTTATGTGTGCGTGTGTGTGTGTGTGTGTGTGTGTGTGCGCGCGCGCGCGCGCGTGCTCGCACGCGTGCGTGCGGCAGGGTTTGTGTGCATGCTACTCTGGGAGATACTGCACTGGACATACTTTCCTGGGGGTCAGCACAGCAGACAACCTTCTTCCTATATAGAACCGGAATGAAGTGGGTGCTCAGCAGGCCCTTATTCAGACAGAACCTGGGACTTCTTTCCCCTGGCACCTCTGTCCCCACTCTATCACACATATTAGTGCTAAGGATGAACTTCCATAAATATCCTAGATTCTGAATGATATTTCAGTCATTTTTCAGAGTAATCAACCCTGCCTGCAGTTACCTACTACTCTGGGTTATTTAGTTAGGAAGTGGAGACAGGTATCAAGGCGCTCATTCATCTCTAAACCTCTTCATAACCCCAAACTAAGCACAGAGCCTCTCAACCCACACGGCTGATTCAGAGTATACCTTTCAGTGTTTAATATATGTTCAAATTCTATCTACTCATAAAACACTTTGGTGGATGGCAAAATTTTCACTAGAGTTACCCCATTGAAATCATGAAGGAAATTCATAATTATGGACATAAAACAATTCAATTTCTAATTCAATTATTCTTTCTATCTCCACACTCTAATTACCCTTTTTGCTTCTATGAAACTTTATTTTAGTTATTGAGCAGGCAAGGTACCTGGTTGTTCTAATTGCATGCATACATTAGGTGTAATTTACAAGCATGATGTAGGAGTATATTGTTAGTACCTTCCACATAGGCTATGGGCATTATATCTTATCGTCTGTATCTGTTCAGATTTACTTCAAGAATCTCTGACACACTTTAACTGGATTTGTATTATCTGTAGCCTGACAGCTCTCAAAATAAGGTTTTAAATTTAAAAGCAATTTCTAAGACATCAGCAGGATTATAACAATAGATCCATAGGCTTGTAGCATTAGCATCATACCTCACCACCATCAATGTGTCTGCATAAGCTAGGGAAAACATATCATGATTGCCTTGGGTACTTCCGATCTCAAAATGACTGGTACTCTGCATGCATCATATCTAATAAACATACCTCTTTCCAAGAAGCATTGTTTCTGGAGGAAATAAACTGTCATTTGTAATATGTGTTGATTGTCCATATCCCTTCTTCAATGAACAATGTGGATGGCTTTTTTTTTTTTAATTTCTACCTAGTAGCAAACAGCTTTAGAGTCTGCCATTTTTCACATTTATTTTCCCGAAATAGAATTCTCTAAGAGCAAGGCACAATCTACATGGCCAACTGCCCTGTGATCTGCGAAGTATTTTACCAAAGCTACTGCAGCTGCTTTTACAGGGAATGGGTGGAGAAATTCCTTTAAATTAATTCTTTGGGCTGTTCTGAACCCAGACCTCATCCCACCTTCAGACGCGCCCCTCTGTCCTGGACAGTAGCTGGGTTGTTTGAGCTTGGACTGAGTTCTCAGATTCTCATGCTGGTGTCTTCTTTCTTTTTTCTTTTTTTTCCCTTTCTTTTTTCTCTTCATTTTTCTCTTTCTTTCCCTTTATTTTTTTCTTCTTTTCAAAGCCCCATTGTTGCAGTAGCTGAGCAATGGGCAGGGATGGAGGAAGTCTTTGAAAGGTGACCTAGCTCTGCTTTGCCATGGAGCTGAGCAGCCCTGAGCAAAGCCACCTCACATCAGTCTAAACCACACTGCTGCGAATGAACTTTTAAACAAATGAGCTGTGTGTTTTCCTCTAATGCTTATGACTGGCTGTGCAGCGAGGCTGCACCGATTTCAAAGGCTTTTCAATTCCTGCACAGAACTGGGAGGCCATGGCAATGATTTTTTGATGAAAAAGAACCACTGTTGGGACAGGCAGGCAGCTTGGGTTTGACTCAAAGGCCTCCAAAAGTGACAGAGAACAGCACAGGGGATGGCACTGGCTACCAGCTGCTCAGGAAATTAATATGAAAGAGGCTTTCCACTGTCCCTACTGCAAACTTTTTTTTTTTTTTTTCCAAGAGGAATCCTTGGAACTTGTCATACACACAAATTCTCTTTTAACTCCAGGGGCCAACTTTCATACCTGCCTTTGGCATCCCTCTAGAATTTAGACATTTTAGTAACTGTCTGATTCAAAGGAAAAGAAACTAACATTTTTAAAAGAATTTCATTTCATTTTTGCTGCAGTTAAGCCTTTAGTCTAATTCTGCCTTTTCTAATTTGACATTTATTAAGCATTCCTATGGGATTTGTTGTTATCTTTGATTTTATTCTTTTCATTTCCCCCCAAAAGGATTTACCAAAGCACAGATATAAAATGAAAATATTTAAGTTAGTAATACAAATAAAGTTTTTAAATAGTGGTAATCACATGAAAGGACTCTTCCTTTGGAACTTCAACCGACAGGATGTGGGGAGGACTTTGGCATGTTAATTGGAGTCATTCTGATCTGTTCAACAGCAGAACTACTCTTGGTGGCCTTGAATAGGAGAGGTCAAGTTACATTCTCAACCAAAAGTGTTGAAGCTGTATCTTCAAGAAAATCTTATAATATGTACTCTCCACTCATTTATCCAAGCTATTATTTCTTTGAAAAATTATTGAGGCTGAATATAGAAATTTAGGATAATTTATAATTTCTGAACAATAGACAAAAGCCTAAGATTGGAAGAAGAGATAGGAAAACCATAACATCTTCCTCAAATGGAAGATATGGGAATCCAAAGTATCACCTCAAATAGTAGGGAAGATTCATAAAGGGTGGAGTCACACTAACATGGATTTACTGTTAATTTTTCTACTAACATAGAAATTTATTATGCTGACCCATGCCTACTCTGTGCCTCTCATTTTAGCTATGCAAAGAGGGAAAAGGGACTGATGTAGAAACCCACGAAATATTCATGATCAAATTTTGGCTCTATCTATCCTTGTATTTAAACAGCTTCAAAGTCATATTTCAGATGTATTGTGATGAAGTTATCAGAAGCAGATTGTCCTTGAAACAACAATATCCACCATCTCTAGAATCATTCTGGGGAGTCGTAATGTCAAAGCTTTATACAATTGCTTCTCACTATACAGTTTTGGCAACATCAGAAATTGACTCTGGGGATGTAACTCAAGGGAGAAGGTCTTGCTTGGTATATACAAAACCTCAGATTCTATCCATAACAACATGAAAAATTAATACCTGGTAAAATTTGCATAAAGTATATATATTTCAATTATATTAAGTACTGAGCAAGAGGAACTCTGACAAATACAGAAACAGATAAACCAGAAACTATCTTCCCATCCACTTACAAAATAATCCCAATATCTTTTTTTTAGATTTGTTGTTTCTCTATGACCATACATTAATATTCAAGCATGTTCTACATTTTTTCAATGAAGATTTTATTTATGCCAGAGGTTTATATACATTTTATTCATGCCAGAACTTATAACTTCATCTATGTCTGACTTTAAACATTCATGATATTGTTTTAAAATATACCCATTCTCTTGAGTATTAGCAGGCCAAATTTAGGTCTACCATCTCACAACCTGTGGACAATACATCAGTTCTCCAGATTTCTTAATTAATTCTATCTTGGAAACTTCTGAATAAACACATCTTAGATTATTTTTCAAATTTTATTTGTGGATAAGTATTTTATTCTCTTGGGTAAATATATAGGAATAAAATGCTAAGTCAGATAGAACGTGTCTTATTGGTTCAAAATATAATCACCCAAAATGTTGTAAGATGACAACATTATTTCAGTGGTCATTAGAAACTGTCAACTTTCCAAGAGTCTAGAATCACCTTAGCGATGGGTTTATAGACAAGCCTGCGTGGATTATCCGTTTCCTGTAGCTAAAATGGGAATACCTGATCATTTTAGTAAAAAAGCACCATTCCCTGGCTTGTGTTTAGACATGATAGGAATGACAGACATAAGAAAGCTTCACATACAAAATATTAGCAAAATGGTTTTCTAATCAAATCCTTCATCATGATCATATCAGTTAACATGCCAGTGTGGAATGGGAAAATCTATAGGCTTCCACACTCAGATAAAAAGCTACAGAAAATTTGCTAAGAGAGAATGAATCAGTTTTCTTCAGAAATAAGCTTCTGATTGGCTATCCAAACCCACATGGTCAGATCATAAAAATGAAATGTATATGCATATTTGGTACATATAAACATATTTATGTATCGATAATAACTAAAAAAGAAGAGGTCGTAAATTTAAGAGGGAATAGAACAAACATGGGAGAGGTTGAAGTCAGAATGCAAGGGACAGAAAGTAATATAAAAACAGTACCTATGTTTAGAAATATCAAAAGTGAATATGGAGATAAAAATTGTTATCTACCACTTGGATTAACAGCAAACAAAATTTCAGAAGAATTTACACAGGACATAGATAATATAGATGACACAGTATAACATAAAAGGCATATCTATTGTGAAAGTACTAGACAAAACAAATAAAAGGAAACAGTAACAACGGTACCTGTGTGTGGTGGCTTGTGTATCACGGGGGCAATACAAAGGCCCTGTCTGGCAAAGCTGCTTTTAGATTCACTGTGAGCTCAGATATTGTAACAGAGACTATCACTGCCACCTATGTCCTTTAACTCAATTCAAGAGATTATCACATCTGCTTTTTCTTGCCTCATATCAGAGAAGCAGACATAATTATTGTCTTTATGCATTTCCTGTTGATGTGAATGACAAAGACAGAAAATTGTACATAATAATTGTACTCAATGCAAAGCCTCCTCCTCCAAAGCCTTCTTCACCTATTATTCAGAGTTGATGATGGCACAGCCTTTAGTCACCATGCTTTCTTTCACGTCTTTCAAAGAGAAGAAAGGCGAGTAGACAAAACTGCATTCAGTTCAGGGCAGAGCCTGGGAAACAAGATAAATAAACGGTACTAATAATAACACATGCCAATTACAGGAGAAATCGTTTTACCCAGAATTCGTGAAAAAAAAAACAAAACTTCTAACTTGAACAGCACGTCAGGCATTAAGAATTTCTCCTGTTTCTGTGGCACACTGAGGTAGATATCTGCTGTACAAGAAAATATTTTGCCATAAAGTATAATAACCTGATACAGAAATGAGCTGAAATGTTATGTTTTGGTCATCTTGGATATCAGGACATGGCTTTATGGGAAAAGAGGTGAGTAAATGGAATTTTAAACTCAAAAGAAAGAGACATAAAAAAAAAAAAAAAACAGGAAAAGTATGTAAAGAATATTTTGTCCTAAAAGTATCCCAAGGAATTGACTGAAGAGTTTGGCAAAAGGAATCTTAAGATTAACAAGTTTAAATAAAATAGGATTCAAAGGGTAGTCTTTTGAATCATATTAAAGAGATGTTCATATTATAGTAAGGACAATAAATTTTAAGGAATGGAAAGCTGTTTGGGAATGTTCCTCACATTGGTAGGTTTCAAGTTCATGAGTTTAAGGAGAAAATAAAGGAACAACAGCGAAGTGGATTGTTCATAAATTGTTATTATTAAAAATAAGGCTATCACAATTAGAGATGGTGACAATAAGACTTTAAATTACTGTATATGTTAGAAGATACTCAATAACTGAAACTTGCAAGATTTGACTAGTTATAGAAAATAAACAATATTACAGAGGTTATGTTTTATTTCAACATTCTGATGAAATGAATGGCTGTTGTAATCATAAGTTTATAATCTGATTTAGATGATCATGAAGTGATGGAACCAGAAGAATACTAAAGACAGCAATATGGAAGGAATTGGACCCCGAAGAATGACTGTTTTGAAGTAATGAAAAGAACTTGAGGAGAAAATTGGGCTGGAATTTGTCTCATGACTGCCCATTTCAGTAGATGTAAGCAAACTCGATAAGAATGTGATTATCAAGAATTATGAGAATACTTATGTCCTAGTTGTGAGCATGAAAGCTAATCAAACAAAGAGAAAATGCAAACACTTAGCAAACCTGGACCGTTTCTGTCATCGGCCTGCTGTGTGTCTTCTAGGTGTTAAACTTATGTGCTTCAGGGTTAAGAAGTCAGAGTTTGAATTTTGCTTCTATCTTAATAAAAGCTTTATGTCTTTGACCAAAAACTACCACTGATGAATGAGTTAGTCAGCCATAAATCAAAGATATGAATATCTGTTGTATAAACACAGTACAAAAAGATCATGTTTTTTAAAATCACTTGTTTAACTATCTACCAAGATCAAAGTGGAAAAGTAATAGACTGTTAAGATAAACACCTACATTTCCTTAAACTAAACCTAATTGTAATTACATTAAATATCATTTCAATTTAGAAGCACATTCAAATCAAACAGTAATGCAGCTAAAATGTGTCTTGGTTTGTGGTATGAAGACATATCCAGATTTTGGAGTTTTTACTTGCATTCAGAAAATATAAAAAGACAATTTTGTTTGGGGTATAGGACCACCTCTGATATAAATATGCCACAGTGTTTCTCAACTTTTAAACTCTTATCTGATTTGCATTTGACTTATACTTACCAATTGACCTATAAATTTTCCATGCCACCAAAACAATTGCCCATATTTTTGAGTAAGTGTTATGTTCTACATGTTTTTTGAGCAATAATTTGAAAATGCACACATTCAGGACTTCATTTCTGACATGCTGCAATTTGTTTAAAAACTTCTATCTTTTGAAAAGTTTGGTTTTATATCACTCTGATATCAAGGAGTCCTTTGTCAGAGATTTACATATTCCATGACATAAAGGAAAATGTATATACATATTGGCTTTTCCCTATTTATATTATAAGAATAAATTTCAAATTGAAGTGTAAATTGCATTTTTTAAAAATTTGTTGGTGCAAAAGATTCCAAATCAAGGACATCTCATTCCCCATTTTTGCTTGTTGTTTATTTTTCTGGTTTTCCTAATTTTCTGTTCAAATATTTATTTACTTCTTCCCCCAGACTAAACCCAGTACAATTGCTTAATTTCACTTTCTAGCTGTATTTTCTATTAGTGCACTCCAAGCAGGAAATTTCTCACTCTGACTGTAGCATCCCTATATGCCTTTTAGATTTATTATGTTTTTAGCCTGCCAAAATAATGCAGATATTTTACTGATACATTTTTAATCTTTATCAGTATTATTAGCAAGATGATCTCTCCATAAATCCTGATGATTAACAGAATATAATAACTATATCATTAGACTCATGTTGAATTCTAAATAATAGGATAATATTAGTAGAATAAAAATAAAGCCTTAACCCAATAATTAAATCTCCCTTTTTATCCCCTCCACTCCAACTTCATTTTGTAGGAGGTTTAGTTCATTTTCATATGGATGCATAATTCATCTTTTGGTTTTGATCTTGCTTATGGTGCTAAGCTTTATATATTCAATGATGCTATTATGATTAAGTATTATTTAAATTCTAAGTGGACTCATACACTGTGATAACCTTGTCTGAATGTAAGCAAAGATATTTCTCAAAAGGGAACTCTTAAAACACTGGAAGTATTTTATCAATGATAGAATTAGGACACTAAGCCTGACTTTGCATTTTCAGTTTCACTTGGGGGTTCGATAGAGCAGAGAAGAGTAACACATCGGCAAAGAAAATAACTTTGTGAATTTACTCATACTAGAAAATTATAGGAGTCAAATCAATAAAAAATTATTTGGTATAGCTATTGAATAGATCAGAAGATAAACAAAATCTAAAAAATAATTAAAATTGTATTTTAAAAAACAGAATTTGTTGCCTACTCAATGTATAGCTCAATAAAATCAATTAAAAAAAACAATATGAATCCAAAGTCTCTCTAGACGGTAGGTAGCTAAAGATGCTTGGCTCTAAGTAAAATAACTATAGAATTTGTTAGGCTTTAAGAAGGCAATTTGAACTGATTCTGATCAATTTTCCCATCATTGTTGAAACTGTTATATGTTCCCATGAAACATTTCATTCATCAGTACTTTCAAAGTACTTAAGAGCAAGCAGGAAACACAACCTGAAGCGAGCAGAAGCATGCCTCAGTTCATAAAGACCTATCTCTTCCTCTGGGTAATGGCGGTCCCCGATTCTGCTACTCCTTACATTGTTTACATATTGCTTCATAAAGACTCTTTGTTTTGAGGACACAGTAAAAAAAAAAAGCTCTTGTCATGGTGCCTGTTTGGAGAGTGTCTGTGAGGCATTTTTCAGCATAAGTTAAAAAATTGTATTACAAAGCAGTTTATAATCTAAACCTTATGAGTATCCCTATTGTGGTCTTGATCCCTTTGCTCTATAATTTTATTAAATATATTTTCTGTACCGTCAAGCTGTACTTCTCCTTCTTCTACCCCAATTATTCTTAGGTTTGGTCTTTTTATTGTGTCCCAGATTTCCTGAATGTTTTGTGATGAGAATTTGTTGGTTTTACTGTTTTCTTTGATCAGTGTGTTTATTTTCTCTATGGTATCTTCAGTGTCTGATATTCTTTCTTCTATCTCTTGTATTCTGTTGGTAGTACTTGTCTCTGTAGTTCCTGTTCGTTTACCCAGATTTTCCATCTCCAA
>NW_026068036.1:2159138-2160120 GCF_014885135.2 Alexandromys fortis
CCCTCGTCAGCCCAAAGAGCAATCAGGGTTCGCTGCCCTGTGGGAAGTCCAAGGACCACCCACCTCCATCCCAGTCTAGTAAGGTGAGCATCCACGAAACTGCCTAGGCTCCCACGAAACCAATAGGTACAGTAGGATCAAAAACCCATTGCCATTGTTCTTGAGGTCTCAGTAGTCCTCATTGTCCACTATGTTCAGCGAGACCGGTTTTAACCCGGGCTTTTTCAGATCCAGGCCAGCTGGCCTTGGTGAGTTCCCGATAGAACATCCCCCTTGTCTCAGTGTATGGGTGCACCCCTCGCGGTCCTGAGTTCCTTGCTTGTGCTCTCAGGAAATCTTTTTCCTCACTCTCCCTCTTCATCCTTCTCCTATTTTGGCCATCACATTCCCTCATGTTCTCCCTTCCCCTTGCATTCTCCCCTCCCCATCTTCTTGCACACCCCCATGCTCCAAATTTTCTCAGGAGATCTTGTCTATTTCCCCTTCCCGGGAGGATCTATGTATATCTCTCTTAGGGTTCTCCTAGTTACCTTACTTATCTGGGGGTTTAGATTAAAGCTGGTTATTCTTTACTAATCTGTGGAACCACTAGCAGTGGGACCAAAGATTTATCTCTAGTGATTGAATTGCTCCTTTTTGGAGCTCATTCTTTTTAGAAAGATACCATACTCAGCCTAGATGGGGGGACGGGGCTTGGTTCTGACTCAAAGTGATGTACCAGACTTTGTTGACTCCCCATGGGAAGCCTTAGCCTCTCTGGGAGGAGTGTATGTTGTTGGGGTGGTTGGAAGGTAAAGGTTGTAGGAGGAGGAGAGGGTACTGGGATTGGTATGTAAAATGAGAAAAATATTGTTTAAAAGTAAGTTTTAAAAAATCCAAAGTTTGTACATAAAGTTGTTTATTCTAATCAAGGGAATTCTTATGCATTTTATCTGCCTGTGTTTAATAAAAAAACATAAATTTCATTGACTTTGTGGCTTTT
>NW_026068036.1:2160211-2179831 GCF_014885135.2 Alexandromys fortis
ATTCCTTCTGAATGCTGTAAAAACATATTGCTTGATGTGGGAGCCCCTCCTTGTGCTGTGATTATCATTAATGAATAAAGAAATTGCCTTGGCCTATGATAGGGCAGAACTACTGGACTAAATGCTGGGAGAAGTAAGGTGAAAAGAGAGAGAGCCACCATGGAGCCGCCAAATACAGAAGCTGGTAATTTTACCCAGTAAGCCACTGCCATGTGGCAATACACAGATTTATGGAGATTGATTAAATTAATATAAGAGTTAGACAATAAGAAGCTAGAGCTAATGGGGCAAGCAGTGATTTAATGAATACCGTTTCTGTGTGGTTATTTCAGTTCTGGGCGGTCAGGATGAACAAGCAGGCCCTTCTCTTACAATTGCTCTTACTGATTAATAAAAAACTGACAGGCTGATAGCCAGGATGGAAGTATAATTGGGACAGTGAACTGAGCATTCTGGGAGAAAGAACAGTAAAGTCAGAGGAGAAACAGCAGACACAGAGGAAGCAGAGTATATAGAAAATGAGGTAACAAGCCATGAGCCAGGTGGCAGAGGGTAGAAAAGAAATATGGGTTAATTTAAAATGTAAGAGTTAGTTGGTAACAAGCCTTAGCTATTGAGCATGCATTTATAATTATATTAAGCTTGTGTGCCAGTTACTTGGGAATTGGCATGCAAGACAGGAATTCTGCTTATACTATATGGCTGAATTTCCATATAAAACTCAAATTGGTAAAACTTGATATTGGAGATAGTTCTGAAATTCTGAATGGTACCACTATTTCTTCTTCAGGTCAGACTTTATGTTGGCTCTCAGAACAATGCCACAGATGAATAGTGCAAAGATCAAAGCATTGCTGCAGACTTTTGAGCTATCAGCTTTGAATACTGATAACCAGAGCTATTATGCAGCTTGTTCCTCGTAGGTTTCCACTAGTTCCTCTTAGCATAAGGCTTTAAATTTGTTAGAAAAAGAAACATTACATATTCACAGACTGCTTTCTAACAAGTCAAATAATAAGAAGCTCTGGAATGATGGACAGGAACTTTTCTCTGTCTCTCTAATGGAATCATATTAAAAATGTGTGCAGGAATGGGACTAGAGATGGGAGGAAAACACAGAGAGGCTAAAGATCCCATGATAATAAAATGGTATATTGCTATATCCCTTAGTTTCGCTTCTGATTTCTGCAACCAAATATATGACTAAATAAGGCAACTGTCTGGAAAAACCACTAATATAAATCAAAAGAGAGTACAGAAAGGTTTTAACACCTGGCAAGACCTGGGTCCAGTAATAAGAGATAAAATGATTAGGCAGTGGTGACTGTATTTTAGCTTAACAGTACAGAAAGTCTATGGCCCCACTCTTTGTCATACAATAAGGATTCACCTATGAGTTTCAGCTTTGTTGTCTGCTAGACTAGAATGAGTTGCTCTAATCTGCGAGTGATGAGGAGTGTGACCAAAGGCTACCACTAACCCCTGCCAGTTGCACACGAGCCTCCCACATTTTGGGTTTGCATCTACATGGAGAGCCTGGAATGAATGCTACACATATCGGGAATTAGCATGATATACTTTCATTTTTTTTAGTGAAACAACTTCAGAGTAGGGCTGTGAGAAGTTCAGAATTTCAGTTCTGTACAAAAGTATGAAATTGCATCTCACTCTATAGTATTAGTCTTGGCTATGTCCAGGAGCAGAGCATAAATTCTGCTGTGTAATGGGACATTTGAGACAAAGTCCACATACCCTTGCTTGTAAATCTGATCTACTGCCTTGATTATGAGAAACCTTCAGGAGAAGAAGTTACACTGCTTCTTTTTTTGCGCTTATCTGATAAAGTCCATTCTTTTCTTAAAAAAGAGGTACTCAGGGAAGCAATGTGAAGTAGAAAGTTCAAGGATCTCCAAACTCTTGATTACTCAAGTTCAAAAGAACAATTAATCAAGCCCATAATTAGGAAGATCTCAAACTTAATGGAGAATGATTATCTACAGATTTCAACATCATATCTGATAAGAGACTTCAGTATTATCTGTCAAGATTTAAAGTGAGTATCATCAGTCCTCTCTATAGACAATTGCAAATATTTATGAGTAATTAAACCTGGAAAATTTCAGAAAATAAAAACCTAAATTTGAAGAAGAAGCAAACAGAAAACTGTAAATTGAAAAAAAAACTAATTGAAATTATGTGCTCAGTAGCTTTTTTACATTGTTCAGGTGCTTGCAACAACAACAAAAAAAAACATAGACTGCATAATTTATAAGGAATTACAGTGTATTGCTTACAGATCTGGAACTGGAGAAGATGAAAACTAATGAACTTGCAGAACAATATTAGTGAAGTCTTGTCATAGGTGTCAAATATGCTGTGTTTTAGATGGCTCTTCACAAGGTGTTATGTCTGAATAATATTCCTCGGGCTTAGTTTTTGCAATGTAATTTAATTATTTACTTGCCATTAAGAAAAACTGGTTATTATTATTAATATAAATTTATGATACTTATTTTTAGATATAGTTTTGAGAGAATTATTATCCTAGTCATCCCCCAAAGGCTCCATATTTTATTGTTTTTCCTTCGGGGGTTGATTGTCAACAAATGAATTTTGTGGAACCACCAAAGCAGATAGGCTCAAAATTAGTTTGGAGGAGCTGGAGACGTAACCAGAGAACGCAAATCACTACAGAATTTATTCAGAAGAGAAAACAAACAGGCATTAGGGGAAAAAGAAAACAAGCAAACAAATAAATCCCAGAGCCTGGCAGATTCTTTAAGTGCTGAATCATAAAATTAATTTTTTTGTTTTTGTTTTTGTTTTTGTTTTTCGAGACAGGGTTTCTCTGCGGCTTTGGAGCCTGTCCTGGAACTTGCTCTGTAGACCAGGATGGTCTCGAACTCACAAAGATCCTCCTGCCTCTGCCTCCTGAGTGCTGGGATTAAAGGCGTGCGCCACCACCGCCCGGCATAAAATTAATTTTTGAAGGCAAAGAAGTCAAAGATTTCTGAGAAAATAATGGGTAGGTGAAAAATATCAAATTTTCAAAGCCTTGAACTCTGGATTACGAAGCTCAGTGAGCCCCAGTGATCTGATCTCCGAGATGATGCTTCTCAAATGGAAACATTTGCAAACTGAAGGCAAGGGATGCACTTGGGAATATACAGAGAAAAACGTTGCTTCACCTAGAAGCACAAAGTAAAGGGAGTGAGCAGAAGTCTCATCAGAAACCACAGAGATGGAGATGGGGTTTGAAGTCTCAAACAATCTTGACATTGTCACACGTGGCAAGGAAAGCCCTGCCTGCTCAGAATCCTGAACCCAGAAAAAGCAACCTTTGCAAATAGCTTTTTCTATGGAAAATTTTATTTGAAATTTTTACAAGCATATTTACATATATTTTTAAAAATTGTGTAATGTACTTTTTTGTTTCATGATCATTATTAATGACTACTAACTATAAAAATGAATGGATCTCACCATGGCATTTGTACTTACGCATGCATAATGCAGAAAGCAGCCACCGTACCTTCCCCCATACAGTCTACTTTTCATCTCTCCTGGCACATTTCCTGAAAGGAATGTCTTTACTTTTGGTTAACACGCAGAGAAGAGGATTTTTTTCTGTTACCTTCTCATCTTTCCCCACCTCCTTCCCATTGACATTCTTCCCTGACGAGGTTCTCTCTCTCTTTCTCCCTCCCTCCCCCTTTCAGTGTGTGTATGTGAGTGGACACGTGTGTGCTGCTGCAAACACAAATGTGGGTGGAGGCCCAAGACTGGTTTTCTTCCTTGATCACTCTATACTTATTTTCCAAAATGAGATAATTATTTAGCTAAATTAGCTGCCTAGTAAACTCTGGGGATCTTTATGCCTCTATCTCTGTAGAGCTAGAATTGCAGAATTGTGCCACCAGATCTGACTTTACTAGTGAAATAAGCACTTTATTGACTGAGACATTGACTCAGTTCCCTTGTTCTACTTTTATGTAGACATTCTTAGGAATGTTAGTGTGATATTTGTTTTTCTGAGTCATGCTAATTTTACTTAAGATAGTTATCTATCTCCAGTTTCATTAACTTTCCATTAATATCACAGTGTTTTTTTTTTTTCTGAAAATGCTCCCTTTGTCACATATTCTTTATTCATTCATCTGTTGATGAACATCTAGGCTGGGCCTATTTCTTGAATATGATGAATAGTGCAGCAATAATCATGGGTTTCCAGACATATACAATTAGACAGGGGATTCTCTAGATAAAGGAACTTAACGTATCTGAGTATGTACAATCGGATAACCAAAGACAGTTCTAGAAAAAAGATGTGAATGACTAAATACTTGGTGATATATAAGAAAAAGAAAGAATATGGTCAACAAACAATGAATATATATGATAATCTGTATTTGAGTTTTCTATAATATGTTTGATGGTTATAGAAAAAAATTATAACATTCCACAACACGAGTCAATGTATATATAAAAAAATTAAGACAATTATACTATAAGTGAAGTATGGAAAAATGATATAATGGGGATTCAAGGCTTCTACACTTCTTTGGAACTGATAAAATTGCATCATAAATTAGATTCACAGATACAAACACACACACACACATACACACACACACACACACACACACACACAGCTCTAAGGGCTAAGCAAAACTTTCAACTAAAAGTTTTAAGAGTTAGTCCTGATTTTGTATATCACTTCTAGAAGTAGAAATTTGCCTAGTTTACTTTTACAAGTTCACAAATTTGATAAAAAATACTGTTGATATAAAAAGAAAAATTATTAAAATATATTGCTTATAAATATAGATGCAAGATTCAGTAATATGTTATTGAATAGAATTTTACATAAAATGTGAATAATGAGTGTAGACAACAGAGATACTGTTTTGTTAATAGATAAAATGAATCAGTGTTATATATTGCATTAACAACCTCAAAAGAAAAAACACATGCTTATGTCAATCAATTAGAAATTCATAAAATGTTTACATATAAAATATAAATTTTCTAAGATAGAAAAAAGGAAGAAATCACTCAACTTGGTGTACAACTAGGTTGGGTCAATTTCCTGAAAACTGTTAATAATGAAGCAAAAAAAATGCCACACAAATATATATATATATATATATATACCAACATAAAGAAAAACATGTATATACTTCAAATTCTCAAAATAGATCAGTAAATGAACAAATAAGGCAATGATAAAATACAGTCAGCTCCAGCAGTTGGTGGTGGCACACGCTTTAAATCTCAGCACTCAGGAGGCAGAGATGGGATGATCTTTGTGAGTTTGAGGCCAGACCGGTCTATAGAGTGACTTCCAGGACAGGCTCCAAAGCTACAGAGAAACCCTGTCTTGAAGAAACAAAACATAACAAAACAATACAGACAGCCTCATGTTACCTTCATGTTTTGAAGACATCAACAAAGTGCTGGAAAAGATGATTCAACAAAGAAAATACATAGATGAAATTTGAACACTTGGACCTGATATTGTTCCTTGTTATATTTAAGTAAAGATTGCAATGAGGTATGAGGACCAATCAATCAGACTGGAAAAAAAAAAAGATAAAAAAATTTATAGCACTAAATGCTAGTAAGTATCTAGAGGACTTATACCAGTCTCTGTTACTGGTGAGAATGTAAAAGTGGGATCATTTGTCACTTTCTACTTAAAAATCAACAAAACAAAAGACACATTGCAATTACATTCATGAAACTCTATTCTAAAGAAACAAAACTTTATATTTATACATAAAATCTTGAAAAATAAAAAGAAAATTACTAAAACATTATTTACTATAGAAATCAAGGAAACAACTGACAGATTCTCAAAGGGTCAATACATATAGAGAAAATGTTTAAAAATGTACAGCATATATATATCATGGGTTGTCTATGGAAATGGAAAGAAAAGTTTCAGAATATTTGTTTAACTATGCAAAGATATGTTGGATTTGTTTAACTACTTAAAGAAAAGATACATTTTTATGTTGAAGTATATTTATATAGCTATGTAAAGATGTGTTGCATACTTTTTATGGAAAGATATGTTGCTCTTTTATATTTGTTTATCCTGAATTTTTTTAATTATGTAAAGATGTGTTACTATTTTACCTTGCCTACCCAAGGCACCTGATTGGTCTAATAAAAAGTTAAATGGTCAATTATAAGTGAGAAGGTATAGGTAGAACTTACACATAGAGAGAAAAAAATAGGAGAAGGAATTGAAGCTTGAGGAAAAGAGAAAGGGGAGAAAGAAAAGGAAATATCTGAGGTTAGCCAGCCAGGTATGGAGTAAGCCGAAAAGAAGAACATACAGAATGGAAGAAAGGTTAAAAAAAAAAAAGCCAAGGAAAACACAAATGAATAGAAACAGGTTAAATAAAGTTTAAAAAGTTAGTGCAACAAGCCTAAGCTAAGACTGAGCATTCATAATTAATAACAATCTCTGCGTCTTTATTTGGGAACTGGTTGATGGTCTAAAGAATATGCCGACTATACTTCTGCATGTAAAAATATGGAGGAATTTCCAGAGAATTCTGAACGAAAAAGCTTACACCAAATTTTGTTTCTTATATGATTTCCTTCACATAAGATTATTGAAATGGTACTTAAAAGCCCAGTAAAAATATCTTTAACCACTTTATATGTAAGGATTATCCTCCTATATAATGGCATGAGATTAAGTAACAGCAGAATAACTAAGTTAAAATAACAGCATACATACCACACATACCTCCACAGAACTATAAACAATGGCTCACAATCAATGATTTAGAAACAGAATTCAGCAAATGTGAGTTTCTTTTCCTTTTCATGGTCAATGTCATATAGTTCACTTTTCAACTGGGCTTTTAAGTACCATGAAAAGATGTGAATTATTTCATTATTTCCAGGAATACTACAACCATATATTATGCAAATATAGACTATTGTCCAAAATTTATCAATTTAATAAATCATCCTGGGGATTCCATTCTCCCTCCAAAAAAGAAAAAGATTATTGAAATGACGAAATTAAAGAGTAGAAAATTTCTGTCCTGTCTATGAATTTTCCTAACTTGGGAATTCACAAGTGGAATAAAATGTGGTACTTTGGGGGGGAGGGTAAAGAGTTCAGAACAAAGCAGTGACTTGTTGAAATAGGAGTGGCGGGGCTGCATCCTCAGCACCCCGGCCGCCTGCTAGCTCATGCCCGAAATAACAACGCACAAATTATATTCTTTTAAACACTGCTTTCCCATTATATCTAGCCTCTTCTAGGCTAATTCTCGCACCTGGACTAGCCCATTTCTAATAATTGTTTGTAGCACCCCAAGGTGCACTTACTGGGAAGATTCTAGCCTATGTCCATCTTGGGTCGGAGCTGCCTGGGAGAGTGGAGCCTGGCGTCTCTGCTCCAGAGAACAGAGCCGTCAAGTCTGTTTGAGGAGTCTTATCTCACTTCCTCTTCCTCCTGTTTACTCCTCCCACCTATGTTCTCACCTATCAGGGCCAAAGCAGTTTATTTATTACTTAACCAATGAAATCAACAGATTGATATATGACACTCCCACATCAGTGACTTGTCAAGGATTACTATGGGGCAGGGGGATGGAGGTAGTATAGCATCATATCATTTTAGAATACTGGAAATTCTGGAAGTTATCTTTATCAGACTTTGGATTCTGCAAATCATAGAATATTAAGGAGAAGATAAATATTGCAACTTTTTTCTTGTGATACAAATACATTGATAGAATAGATTTTATTCAGATAAATTTTGATTCTTGGTCATATTGGTAATGTTAATTATAAACTTATGTGAATTAGTGACACCTAATTCTAATTTTTATAGAATAATTGCTGAAAAAAAAATCATTCTCACTGAACCTTGAACCATTAAGACCAATCTGCATGACCAAATACAGTCAGCTCACACACATTTTCTTTGGTTTTCAAAAACAGAAACAATATGCATATATTATGTTTAATATATACTAGCAGTATAACTAGTAAGATAAGTTTGTACATGTAGTAAATATTTGCTATAGACAAAAAACTAATTAACATATCTAGAATTCCTTTAGAAAAAAATAATAATGATTTTAGATACATGTTTTTCCAAATAACCTATAACACATAAAACATTGGAGCATGATATTGTCATCAGTGAACTAAAGTTCTAAAAATGTGTATGATATCACATAGATTCATATATTTTTAAAATGTGTGTGTATACATAACAACTCATCCCCTCCATTTGAGTTTAAATTAATCCACTCCAGACCAAAGCTATCATAATTTTATACTTACTGCCTTTGCATTTCAAGAGTAATATTATTGCTAGAACAGAAACTCTTCTATGGATGCTTGAAACACAATATGGCATTCAGCACCTTCAAAATCATCCTTTTATCTCTAACCAAGGTCCATACTAAAGGAAATTAAAGCAAGAAAGTAAGTGGATCCTTCAATTAAGAAAATGATTTGGTAAGGCTCACAGTTTGGGTCAATTCAGTTACATGTATCAGAGAACATAAGACAATAGTAAAGCTGCTCACATTTTAGCATTGTTGAAATATTCTTTTTCTTTTATTGAAGCCTAGAGAAAATTGTGCCCTCATTATGTGTAATGGTGCTTGTGAAAAATGAAATTGTATCATTGAATCAAAAAAGGCTGTCGGACTTCTCCAGGTTTTTCCTCTTCTGTTTTCTCTACGAGGCAAAAGTAATTGCGCTCTGTTTATTCTTTGCCTATTCTATGAAACTTATTCTGAAGGTAGTCATACAAAATGCTGGGATGGAAAATAAAAGGTACTTTTTAGACTAGGTGCTATTTAATTAAATATAAAAAGCTAATTTAAAATAATACTATGTTCACAGTAATGAGGCAGCCCTGATTGAAGGCCACTAGAATGCTTTTAGCACACGCCTTAGAATCTGGCCCTTGTGCAGAGTAGCTGTTTTCTTATAAATCATGGTACATCAATGCCAGCCTCTGCTGGGAGACACACTTAGCATCACTAGAACACCCATAGTCTTGTTTCTCCTTGATTGGCTAGAATAGGCTGAAGCGACTAAAATAGAGTACTCATTTTAGGTTATTTGTGTGTATATATGTGTGTGTGTGTATCCTAACATATATATGGTTATTTGTATATATCTATATCTATATCCTTAAAGGTGCATAAAATTAGAACAAAATATTATAATACAAAATTGTGGCTTTTACAATAATTGAGAAAGTAAAATGATTGTATTTTGGAGTCACTTTCATTAAGCTGTGAGTTGAAATTTCAGAGACAAGGAAATAAAATCCTCTATTTACTGAACAGGGTGAACCAAAATGATTTAAGAGTAAAATCAAAATTTTCATCCAAATCAAATACCTTTCCTTTACAAAATCTTTTTTCCTTCCCTTTCCATCATCTTCACATTTATAAATTTTAGTTTAGCAACAAATTCACTCTTTTATAGGTTCTCATCTTAAATGGTCACATATATTTAGTAAATTTTTTTGCTTAATATTTTTGTATTAAAGTTCCTGATCTTTCTTTCTTAGGTCTACCACTCAATAACTTAATAATTGAGATATAATTCCACAATTAGTGGGAAGCCTTTTCAACAAAATACCGTGCAATGATATTCACAATGTGACTGAATATCAGAGTACTAAAACTTCTACAATACAAACCTAAAAATTAACATTGCAATAGAATGCATTAAAAATTCAAAATCATTGTTTTATGCCTTTTACTTTAGGCTTCTCATTGCACTATGATAGTGAACCTGCGAAGCAGGCAACTTTACCAAATCCATACTATCCAATAGGATTGGTCAAGTGCTTCCTATGGAAAATAAATAATATAAGTAATATGATGTTTTTCAAGAGATGTATTACAAATTTTCCTGACAAAGTCTTCTGGCCTAGGGATGTAAGAATAATAAATTTAAAAGAATGATCTGATAGCCACTTTTCAATAGCTGTTTTATTTGATCCAAACTATTTCAAATCTCCCATTTAACTTCTTGAATAAAAAATTAAAGCTAAAAGCAGGTCTAGTGCAGGGGAAGAGCTGCAGCAGGCCGAAGCGAGGCCAGTGGGCTCTGTATTTGAAGCAGCCTTTTATTTCTGCATCTCTGATATCCAAGGCACAGCTTTCAAAAACACATCTCTTGTGACTCGGTTGCTTTTATCTTTCCTGTTTTATCAAAGGAGTTAAATGGAAGGTATTCTGAAACTCCAATTTAGCTTTTATTTTTCAATAAAAAACGACAGCCGAAAAACAGTGTAGCCACAGAGAGAGAGGGCAACCTGCACCGAAGGGTAAGGGCCCGCTGAGCCAGACTACAAAGTGATTGGAGAGCAGACTTGTAGGGCTTCTTAAATACCTTGGAGAGACAAGAGGGCCAATAATAGTGCTCAGCCTTCCGTGCACCAGAACGCTTTCTCCCACCCTAAAATCTTATTTAATGGATTATGAAAAGAGACTAATAGAGTAAGATTCTGGAATACTCTAATGTAGTTGTATTAGTTTGACATTCCTTTTTTTACCAATATTTAATTTTTTCACTTTAAAAAAGAATCAATTTTATTATTTAAAAAATGAAATTAAGTAAAAATACCACTCATTAAAATTAACCAAACCCAAAGTCTAATCAAGAACCAAAACAAGGCAAAGCCTTTAGTTTTAATAAGCATGGATTTCATACCTAATATAAATGATGTGGAGAAAGAGGTTTAAATGATTCAGGAGTTGTAGAACCCTGTCAAGCCAAGGATAAGGAGACACATGTCTTAATTAGGGTTTATATTGCTGTGACGAAGCACCATGACCGAAGCAACTTGAGGAGGAAAGGGTTTATTTGGCTTGCATATCACAATACATTGAGAGAAGCTAAGGCAGAACTCAAGCAGGCCAGGAACTTAGAGGCAGGAGCTGATGCAGAGACCATGGAGGAATACTACCTACTGGCTTGCTCCTCATGGTTTTCTCAGCCTGCTTTCTGATAAAAGCCGGATACGCCAGGGCAGGGTAGCAGTTCCCCTCATGGTCTAGGTGCTCGCGCATCAGCCACTCGAAAGACTCACCTAAAATCCATTTTGTTTGTTTGCGTGTTGTGATTGTTGCTGTTTGGTTTTTCAAGACATGGATTCTCTGTGCAGCCCAGGTTGTCCTGGAACTTAATCTGTTGACCAAGCTGACCTTGAGCTCACAGAGATCCACTTGCCTCTGCCGCTTGAGTACGGGGCTGAAAAGTGTGGGCAACCACCACCTGGTTCTGATCTTGAAGAGGCATTCTGTCAGTTGAGGTTTCTTCCTCTCTGGTGACTAACATGTGCCAAGGCACAACACATCTTTTTTCTTATAATAGTTCCTTTTGTTTTATATGTATGTGTCTGTACCCCATTTGTACAGACTCCCATGGAAACCAAAAGAGGGCAAAGGATTTTTTTTCCTGGAGTTACTGGTATTTGTGATCCACCTGATATATACACTGAGAACCAATCTTCAGCACTCAAAATGAGCAGGTAGAGTGGATAAAAGATGAAACATTATTTTTTACTACTGGGTAGTACTCCATTGTGTAAATGCACCACATTTTCTTTATCCATTCTTCAGTTGAGGATCGTCTAGGTTGTTTCCAGGTTCTGGCTATTACAAATAATGCTGCTATGAACATAGTCTAGCACATGTCTTTGTGGGACGATTGAGAATCTTTTGGGTATATACCCAACAGCAGTATTACTGGGTCTTAAGATAGATTGTTTTCTAATTATCTGAGAAATCACCATACTGATTTCCAAAGCAGCTCTAATACACAGTAGTAAAATATAACAAAATTTGTAGGCAAATAGATGGATCTAGAAAAAATCAAATTGAGTGAGGTAACCAAGACCCAGAAAGACAAATTTAATATGTATTCACTCATAAATGGCTTTCAGGCATAAAAGAACGAAATACTAGTCTGTAGGACACAATCCCAGGGAAATTAGACAAGAAAACGAATCTTAAGAGAAACATATGGGATCTACATAGGATGGTGAAAAATACAAGATCTCCTGCGTAAATTGGGAGCATGGGGGTCATGGGAGAGGGTAGAAGAGGAAAGGAAAGGAAAGGAAAGGAAAGGAAAGGAAAGGAAAGGAAAGGAAAGGAAAGGAAAGGAAAGGAAAGGAAAGGAAAGGAAAGGAAAGGAAAGGAAAGGAAAGGAAAGGAGGGGAGTGGAGAAAATGTATAGCTAAATAAAAACAACAACAAAAAAGAAATGGGGGAAAAGCTGAAACGTTTCCCATGCCTCTAAATCTATTTTTAAAAAGTCGTTTGAATGTTTATGAGTGTGAGTGCTCTCTTCAGGTGTTGGTCCACACAGGTCATAGGGCATACATGAAGGTCAGATGACATCCTTGAGAGTTGGTTCTAATCTCTGCTCAGTTAGAGACTGGATCTCTTGTATTCACTGCTGAGTATGTGCTAGCTGGGCCACAAGCATCTTGGTTGTTTCCTGCCTCTTCCTCTGATTTGACCATACAAAGGCTGAGATAACCGGTGCATGGTATGATTTTGAGATTTACTAAATTCTGGTCATCTTAACTCAGGTTTCCATACCCTTTCCACTAGCCAGCTTTCCAGCCCCTAACTTCCTTTTGAGTCCAATATCAAAGCTCCTAGCACTGTGTCTTTATGTACCAGTGCTGAGTTTGTACAACTTTATATATACAAAGCTGTTAACATAAACTGATTCCAGGAGTAATGGTCTTTCAAATTTAGGGAATATCTAGGTTTGGTTGGTTCTAAAACCCTTGAATAATTTAAAAACACTATCTCCTACTATCTTTGTTATGAAGTCGATAGTTAATAGAACAAGACATTTCACCGTGTTTATTTGTTAACATCAAAGGTAGAATTATTGAAGACCTTCTCCCTGAAGTGTGAGGAAGGTTGGCATATTTATACAAGAGTGTTTTATTCCACAATGCTTTGGTTAATTCTCAAAGGAAAAGGAATTATATCCAGGAATGACAAATGAGAAATGAGTGTTTGTTTAGCAGGCAGACTGACCTCTGCACAAGCAGTGTCAGGGGACGCAGGCCCTGCAAACCTCTCTCTTCCAATGCCAGGGTCCACAGTCTGAATGCTCTACAGCATCGTCCCTTGGTCTTTGATGAAGATTTTGTGAACTGAGTTAAAGTTGAATGGTCCTGGGATTGTCATGCAGTTTCACCTCATTATATGCATGGTCTTTTTAGTTAGATCAGGAAAAGTAAAATAGAAGTCAGAAAGGTTGTCTCACCGGATGCACTCACATTTCTAAGTTTTCCTGGTGCTATGTGGCACCAGAAAGTGCAAGCAAATTTCTAGTTTTTGGCTTAGGAATTCAAATGGTAATGAATCTTATCCATCAATTAATACTTTCCCCTGTGCACGTGCCACGTGGGTCACTGTGGTAAAAGCATTAATTCAAAAGTGCAGGGTGACGACTTTGGGACTTTGGTTCAGTGTAGAGACTGGTGCAGTGAGTGCTTCAGTGAGAGAAGGTGAATCACTTTTTCTCTTTCTCAAGGAACGGCCGTCACAGTGCAGCCAGGGGACCAGATCCTGGGCAGCAGCTAGACTGCCAGAGCACAGAACCTCTTTCTCTCTACACAACATGATTCACGTTGATTGTAAAGGGAATCCTAGAGATACCTACTTAGAATTAGGCTGCACTTTAAAAGAGTTAACGTTTAGAAATGACTAAAATGGTATCTACAATGCGATAAGGTTTCATAAGTCCTTAGGCATAATTACGACATACGTGGCAGTCAGAACAAGCCATTCTTTCCTGTTTATCTGAGCCCCGGATTTATGCACAGACACAGCTTCCTCTTACGCCACTGCCGATAGCAGTTGTTTAAATCACACTCCTTACCCACTCCCCTTCTTGTCTCAGGAGATTTAAGTTCCTCAAAAAGTAAATTGAACTAAAAGGATTCAGTAGATTTTCAAGAAAAAGAGCTTCTTTTCACAACACTGGGATCATTCACATCCCTCTTTAGTTTCGGTTTATTCATAATTTATTTTTTTTAAATTTAAGGAAAAAATAATGGGTTTCACAATGACCTTTTGATCCCTGTATTTGTTTCACTGTATTTTTCTCAGAGAAGCTTTTATTCTACCTTCTACTCTTCTCTCTCTGTCCATCTCCCTCCACTCATCAAAAAGTCCTCCTTTTGTTTTTTACAGAGATGGAGATGATAGAAAGAATTACAGAGAAATAGGGAGATACGTAGTGAAACGGAGAGAGATTGAAGTCTCAGAGTGCAAATGAGATAATATACAGTACTTTGTCCTTCTTTTCCTCCTTTCTCACCCTCCATTACATACTCATTATCCTTGTCTCCTTAAGATATTTTTTGCTCCCATAATTCTCATTTTATTTCACATCATACAGGCTAAATATAGATTTTCTATGTGATAAAACATTTAACATCTCTCTGATTCTAGGTTATTTATTTTAACATGTTTTCCACACATTATTTTTTCCAAAGTATGTTAATTTCTCTCTTCTAAGCAGCTAGACCCAAGTCCACTCTCTCTCTCTCTCTCTCTCTCTCTCTCTCTCTCTCTCTCTCTCTCTCTCTCTCTCTCTTTCTGTGTGTGTGTGCGTGTGTGTACCCCACATTTCCATATCTGTTGGTGCTGTGCAGGATGAAGCATTAAATACCGTTGTACTTGCAATGTATGGTTTGCTCACTTGTGCAGCTGTGTTTATGTTCCTAGAAATGACCGATCTCCATCTCATGTCAGTTGCATTAACTTTCACCCCTTTCATGGTTTGCCTTCTTGATTGTTCTATAACTGTCAATAGTTAATCTATTGCATAGTTATAAAACTCTAGTAATAAATATGTCCTATAGTGAGTGGATATATGTTATTTTTACTTACATACTACTGCTTGAGGATAATTTGAACAAAAATTATCTGTACATTCCTAGCAAAACAAACTTCACTATTCTTTGAAGTGGTCATGTAAAAATACATACTTTACTTTTATAAATTAGCTCATCAAATAACTATGAAAACCAAAATTTAATTTATTGTAAAAAGCCTTTAATATACTGTTGCATTATGATGACTGTCGAAGGTTAAACAAAACAAGAATGCAAGATGCATGATTTAACTTGCATTAAAGCTGCCAGACTGACTTTACACTCCCGGGTTCTCAATGAAGGAAGACTCTTGATTCACAAAGATTCCTGGAAGGGAGACTGAGTTGTTAATTCCTATATTGTAACTGTTATTGTTACATTGCTTAATTAAGAGATTGATTGCCTTCTGTCCATTCTAACTTTAAAGAATAAATGCTTTCAAGGAGACGTGATAACACCAGAAATGATGTTTTAAGGACAGATGACTCTGCCACCTGAAGAGGGCTCATTATTTAGGCAGGAAGAATTGCTATCATGGATGCAATGTACATTGCTGATCCTTTCTTATTTATTAGAGATGATTAGATTTCAGTTCAGCATACTTTCTCTGCCTGAGGAGAGGGGAGAAATGGGACTTTTCCCAGGGTGATTCAGAGTGACTTTTTCTTTGCTGGAATTGTTAGAAAAATTGTTTCAATTTTTTTCCCTTCTTCAGTCAAGAAACTCTGTGATTGAAGTTAGAGAAATGCTTTGGTGACTAGTTAAAGACACCCAGGAGCTACACAGTCCTCTCCAAGTTGACAACAGCCATTAAAAAGCTTTCTTTCTTTTATGTTTGTGGAATTTAAACTAATAATTCCCTAAAAGTTGGAATATTTGTTATTAAAACAGTATAAAATTATTGGAGGAGAGGGAATTACTTAATCCTATAAATATATGTAAAGAATTAAGGTACTTCTATGCGCACACTCTCATAATCTCCCCAGAAGTAGCCAGTGGCAACATTTTTGGTCCAATTCCTGGATTTATTACAGTGTGTATTCATATACAACACATACATAGGGTTTATAATTCATATGTCATATAAACAAGTAGCTAGATGTTTCAAATCACTATGAATCTATTTGTGTTTTTCAGAGTATAAGTAAAATGTTAAAATCATCTGTCATGATACATTTAATTTTATATTTCTAATCTCTCTTCGTTATATTCTGCCACCTGATAATTATGGTAATATTTGATTTATCATATTGTATATAAATATGTGATTTTGACCCCTCAGTCCCTTGACATTTTGTTGGAAAGCTACTAGTTCAGAGAGGCTCACTATGCTGAGATTTGGCACTCTTGGTCTAGGTCAACAATAACCAAAGTTGTCCCATCTTGAGAAAGCAGAAAGAACAGTGTGGTGCACTATTTTAAACATGTTTTAGCTACCTCTGTGAGCAGACATTTGGTGCTGAAACCAACATGCAAATACTTGATATGAGAAACAGTCCCAAGATAAAAGCATCGTCAGCTTGTGAGACAGGTGCTATACAGCAATTCTCCAAAACTATCAGGAAATGAAACTCAAAGGAGCTTCAGAATTCCGATTTTCAGATTTTTTTTTTTTAAAAAATCAGATCAGACACCATTTAGTGCTTAATCTCGAAGGGGAATTATCATAAGCAATCTAATAATGGATTCTACTCTGTGATTTATGCTGAAAGAGCCTTTTAAGTAGCAATAGAAAATAATCAGTGTGCTTTTCATATTACAAGTGACTGTATCTTCAAAGAAACAGCGTTTTGTGTTTTAAAAACAAACTTTAAACTGTCAGGCTGCATACTGTGTATGAGCATGTACGGCAACACACTGATCCGGTATAGTTCTTTCTATTTTCTTATATTACTGTCAATTCTCTCTGATCTTAATACATCTTTATTGTCGTTCAGCCTTTCTCATGCCACTCAGAACTGTTGTAGTTTCTGTTATTCACAGAATATTCCAAAAATATCTCCCCTTATACATTTTCTTTCCACTTCAAATAATAATTAGTAGTTCTACTTTGCTTTTTACTAATTATTTCAGCTGAACCCTTTACAACTGCTTTTTTTTTTCTACGCTGGATGTTTCGCTGTCTATATGTGCTGACAGCTGTTAGTCACGCACTCAACCTTCTCGTTCATTGTTTGCTTCCTTCTTGATTAGAACTCATTGTAACTTCTGTAGTCTTTAATCCTGGAATATTTACTGTTTCATTTTCGGCACTGGGCAGACTACATTTTCAGTCTCAAATCAAAATGACTATTTAAAACTTTACTTCATCATTTCTATCCTTCAAAAACTGTTAAATTACATTGAAAATAATGGTGGCTATAAGCACAGCAATAATATTTTTAACCATTTTTGGTTAAAGTGAGTATTCTGTTTGATGTATATATTTTTATAGCTAGATGCAAAATTGGTATGCATATATCATACAAATCTTATAATGTTAGGAATTCACTTTCATGTTGGTGGAATTTGATTTACTTCCTTACAGTTTTTCTTAATTTTATTCCTCAATAACCATGTATTTTAAAAATACATACGAACCTATTTAGATTCATGAATACTCCACTTTCTAGTGTGTGCTTAGAACAGTGACTGTGGGTATTTGTCTTTGAATTACTATGAAGAAGGCTGGATCCACGCACGCCACGCAGCAAATTCTCTACATTGACATCATCGGAGTGCACCATTAGGCTGTCTGCACCAATGTCACTTTACTACCACAATGGCCTCATCAACCTAAGTCTATCCTTCCAGGAAACTATTTCAAAAGTTTCAGATCACAATGTTCACTTAGAAGGTTCCAGGAAAAACCATTTAAATGAGCATTAGAATCTCAGACTTTTCAATAGATAACATCATGTGATTATGCAGTCCTCAAGGCTCTTTGTGAACTCTCCCCCTCCAAATTCTCCTCTACTGCGAGCATGAATATAAACCGATATTGTGTAATACTTCTTGCTTGTGGCCTCCTTTCTCCCCTCCATCACCACTTTGGAAAACCCTGAAGAAACCAGATGAAAATTTCACAAATATTCTATTATTTCCACCCTCCTCTAAAAAAAAGTAGGAAGCTACTGTCTGGTAGTGTTCTCTGTTAATACCAGGCTCCAATGGTGAAATTTCTTTTAGAATAGGCAGGCAGCATTTGAACCAAGCGTGAATAGAACAGGCCTTCTTATGAAAGATGCCCAGGAATGTAGGATTGGACTTCTCTATCCAGGAATGTTCTTCTGTGAATGCAACCAGACAGAGATGGATAATATTTGGAAGAAAAGTCATGTTGGTGCTATTTCTGACTTGTGTGATGTAATTAGTGATTGATAGTTTTACTTTTATTGAACATCCAGACATTTTCGATACATTTGTTTATTTTCTGCACAACAGGCTGTAGCATATAGTTACATACATATGCAGTGATTTATACATTAGAATCAGTCTAGAGTTAATTTAAGGTGTACACAAAGATGTACGTTGGTAATATGCCAATATGAAGGAGTTCTATATAGTTATTTAAGAATATGAAGATTTTGGTCCTTGAACAAATCCCATGCAGGTGAGAATGGCTGGGTGTACTCTGAAGTAATATTTTAATATGTAATTCATTTGGGTTTTTTGTTTGTTTTGTTTTTGTTAATCTTGTATCCAGGACACTTCACTAAGGATTTTAACAGCTATAAGAGTTTCCTAGTAGAATTTTTGGGTTGCTTATGAATACTGTGAATCATCTGTGAATAGTGATACTTTCACTTCTTTCCAATTTATCTGCCTTTAATCTCCTTTAGTTGTTTTTATAAATGGTATGTGCTCAGTTATATGTGGATATTAGTTGTTACAAAAAGGATAATCATGCTACAATCTACAGACCCTGAGAGCTCTATGCAAGACACATGGATCTGCCTGGGAAAGGGAAGCAAAACTGCAATTTATGGGTTGACTAGGGGTAGGTGGGGATAGGAACAGGAAAGATCAGATCAGGGTGGGAGGTATGGAGAGGGAGACTATGGGAAAAGACAACTGGAATTTGGAGGCATTCGGGGCATGATGTGAAAACCAACTGTAGGTGAAACCCTCTGGAATTAAGAGGGTGACCTTAGTGAGGATTCCTAGTAATGTATGATACAGAGCCTGAAGTGGCAACCAGGCAAGACTTTCAGTGGTGGCACTGGGACAGCAATCTAACCACAAAACCTTTGACCTATAATCTGTCCTGCCTGAAAGATACTCTGGGGCTATTGTGGCCCAACTATCCAGCAGTGGCCATCCAATGACTTGTATAACTAGAAGCTCACACCACAAGATGGAGTTCATGTGTGACCTTGCCCGCATGACCAGGAACTGAAGACTGAATAGCTCAAAGTTCTAGGATGGAATCAAACGTTACTTGCAAGACAACAACAAAACAAAGCAAACCAAAGTCAATTAAATGATTCCTAATTAATTCTGGTATGCTCATATATTATTGCCTAGCCTAATCATCATTACAAAACTTCATCTGGCAACTGATGGGAGCAGATGCAGTAGTACATAGCTTGTTATTTTTTATAATTGTGTAACATCACGAAATTTGTAGGCAAATGGACAGAACTAGATCCGCACACACACACACACACACACACACACACACACACACACACACACAGACACTAACACATTATATA
>NW_026068036.1:2179863-2222732 GCF_014885135.2 Alexandromys fortis
ATATATGGACATAATATAGACATACACACATACATATTAACATATATAAATATGTTAATGCAGCTCATCCATGTAATATTTTAGTTCTGATTTGAGTTTGGAAAGACTACCTAAAATTGACAGTGGAGTATTGAAACCACCACTATTATTTTGTCATGAGCTATGTGATTTTCTGTAATTGTTACATCTTCTTGATGAAGTGTTCCCTTTTCTCATGCATAGAATCTCTTTAAGTGGTTTGAAGTGACTTTCAAACAGCCCAGAATTCTTAGTGCACATGCATGCCTACAGATTAGGTGAAAAGAGTATTACAAATAATAATAGAATGTTTAAATGTAAAAGCCAGTGTTTCACTTCTTAGTTTGTAACTGTGAAATGTTTTTCAAGGTGAAAGCAGAAAATATTTATTTGGAGTCACAAACTCCAGAAACTTTGGAAATTCTATAACTGGCATATATTTACCTAAAATGTATTATGTCATTTTAATATTCTGTGATTTTAATATTCATTTAAGAGATTCTTCTAGCCTTTTTAATAAGCAGACCCTTCAGTACAAAAATACAAGCACTTTGCTTCCCACAAGATTTAGTTCATTGTACTCTTCTGCCACACTGTGACAATGCATCGTTTGTTTAGAATCTGGCCCATTACAGATCCCAATGTCTTTCAGACTTGGATTATACTCTGTATCTTCATTTCCTCATTCCCCAAGCTCATTATACTCCACTTTGTGAGTAATGTCCTCAAAACCCCAACCAAAATTCTGTTATAACTTCCCAATTAGTTTGATAATAACAAGACATGATTATTTCCAGATTAATTTTCATTTTGGTCTGAGTCATGAATTATTTTCTTTTACATAGTTGAAGGTCACTTGAGACTTATTAGTAATGATTGGAGACTTTTTGCATTCATTATTTTAGATTTTATTCATTTATTTGACAATATTAAATTTAATGTAATATCAACATTTATTGACATGTTTTTCACAAGCAGATACAGTGCTAGATCCTGTAAAGTGTATTAAGGAATGAACAAGACATCCTTTGTATCAAGGATGTTTAATGAGAAAGGATGGATATAAGTTGCAACTTGCAAAGGCAAAAGGGATTTGTTCTGGGAGTTACACAAATGCAAAATAAAATAAGGAGTTAACTCCTTCAAATGTCATGCCCAGTTTCACTGAAATCAGATGTCTTGGCTCTTCCTTGTTTTTTGGTATCTCTTAGGTCATTTCCCTGTGACGATTTGGAAACTAAATCAGCAAAGAATAAACTCTTTTCCATCATTGCATAAAATGTTTTTCTTCATATGTGTCAATAAAATTCCTATATATGTTCATTCCCTTTAAATTATAACAATTTAAAGCATATTATCATAAAAATATTTTATAATGGCAGTCATTTGAAATAGATGCCCACCTTGTAAATAATAAAATTATTAACATTTTAATAGGAAAGGAATTCATATACAGCTTTAAAAGTTAGTCAAAGTCTACTTTAAAGTTCTAGTTAGAGTAATAAGACAAAGAGATAAAGGAAAGACAAATTGGGAAGGAAGAAGTCAAAGTATTATTCACAGATGATATGATAGTATTTATTATCAACCCCACACATTCTCCCTGGAAATACCTATAGCTGATAACCACCTTTAGTGAAGTGGCCTGGATAAAAGGTTAAAAAATCATCAGTAGCCCTCCTATATATAAGTGACAAGAAATCAGGGAAACTGTACCTTCACCACAGCCAAAAGTAATAGAAAATATCTCAGTGTAACTCTAACCAGGCAAGTCAAAAACCTGTATGACAAGAACTTCAGGCCTTTGAAGAAGAAATTGGAGAAGATGGAAAGACATCCCATCCACATGGATCAGTAGGATTAACATAGAAAAATTGACATCTTACCAAAAGCAATCTACAAATTTATTGAAATCCCCCTTGAAAGCCCAACACAATTCTTTACAGACCTTGAATGAACGATAATCAACATCATATGGAAAAACAAGAAACCTAGGGTAGCTAAAACAATCCTGCACACAAAAAGAACTTTGGGAGGAATCACCATCCATGATTTCAGTCTCTTCTACAGAAATATAGTACTACAAACTACATGGTAGTGGCATAAAAAACAAAAACAGACAAGTGGACTAATGGAATTGAATCAAAGACCTAGATGTAAATCTATGCAGTTATAAACATCTGATTTTTGACAGAGAAGACAAAATTATACAATGCAAAAAGAAGAAAGCATCTAAATGGATGCCCCGTGTAGACGAATGAAAATAGATCCATATCTATCACATTGCACAAAATTCAAGTCCAAACATACCAAAGACCTCAACATGAAGACAGTGAACAGATACACTGAACCTGATAGAAGAGAAAGTAGGAAATAATCTTGAACACATTGGCATAGGAGACAACTTCCTCAACAGAACACCAATAACACAGGCCCTAATTTCAACAATTAATAAATTGAAATTCATGAAACTGAAAATTTGTGCAAGGCAAATAACATCATTTATAGAACAAAATAGCAGCCTAGCGAATGGGAAAATATCTTTACCAAAACACATCTGACAGAGGGCTGATTTCCAAAATATATAAAGAACTCAGGAAAATAGACATCAAAAAACTAAATGATCCAATTAAAAAAATGGGATACAGATCTAAAGAGATAATTCTCAACAAAGGAAATTCAAATGGCCAAGAATCACTTAACGATATGTTCACCATCCTTGCCATCAGGCAAAAGCAAATCAAAATGACTCTGAGATTCCATCTTATACCTGTCAGAATGGCTATGATAAAAAAAAATACAAGTTACAGCTTATGGGGAGAGGCAATTTAGAGAGATGGGAACACTCCAACATTCAGGCAGGAGTGCAAACTTTATAACCACTTTGGAAACAAATATGGCAGTTTCACAGGAAATTGGGAATCCATCTACTTGATGACCCTGCTATTCTACTGTGGGGCATATACCCAAAGGCTGATCACCCATATTACAAGTACAGTTGCTCAACTATGTTCATAGCAATTTATGTGTAATAGTCTGGATCTGGAAACAAATTATATGTCCTTCAACTGAAGAATGATAGAAAAAATGCCATACATTTACACAATAGAATAGTACAGATAGAATAGTACAGAGCTGTTTAAAATAATGATAATTAAGGCAAATGAATAAAACTCGAAAGAAAATAAACATCCTGAGTGAGATAACCCAGACTCAGAAAGATGAACATACCATATACACACTTATAAGCGGATATCAGATGCAAATTAAAGGATAACCATGCTACAATCCATAGACCCAGTAAGAATATGTAACAAGGAGAGCTTAAGGGAAACACTCAGATTTCCCTGGGAAGAGGAAATAGAAGAGATTTCATAGGTAAACTGGGTAGCAGTGGGAGTGAGAACATGAGGGATCAAGTGGGGTAGAGTGGGGTTAAAGTACTGAAAGAGAGGACTAGAAAGGGGTTCATTTCAGGGACAAGTAGAAACCTGAAGCTAGGACAACTCCTATGAGTATACAAGGACGACTTCAACTAAGACTCCTAGTAACAGCGGATAGGCATACAGAACTAATTTCCTGTGACCAGCCAAGACTGGGATTGGGACACCAACCGAGTCACGTAACATTTGACCTAAAGTCTGCCCTGACTACAGGATATTCTGAGGTAAAGGTGGCACAGAGATTGTGGGAGTAATCAACCAATTAATTGTCCATGCTGAGACCCATGCCATGAGAGTGAACCCACCAATGTCAATGCCTGGAGCACAAGGACCCAGAGTCTGGATCACCCAGAGGCCTAGGATAGAGCCAAACAGAACTGCAGAAAAAAAGTCAACATAATAATCCCTAAAAATATTCTGCTATTCTCATAGACTGGTGACCAGGCCAACTGTCATCAGAGAGGTTTCATTCAGCATCCTATGGAAAGAGAAGCAGTACCCACAACCATCCATTAGGTCTAACTCAGGGAATCCTGCTGAAGAGAGGGAGACAGGAGTGTAGGAACCAAGGAGGGAGGTGGAATTGGCCAGGCAGCAAAGGCATCACAAGAAAATGCCAGAATTAACTTACCATGGGTCATAGGAGCTGACAGAGACTGAACCAACACCAGGGAGCCTGCATGGGACTGATCAAGCCCCTCTGCATTTATGTTACAGTTGTGTAGCTTGGTCCTCTTGTGAAAATCTCAACAGTAGGAACAGGGGCTTTCCTTGATTTTTTCCTGGCTTTTGGAGCCCTACTCCTCATCCTGGGTTGCCTTGCTTAGCCTTGACACAAGGTTTAGTCTTACTGTAACTTGATATTCCATGTTTGGATGATATTCCTGGGAAGATTGTCCTTTTCTGGGTAGAAATGGGGGAGGAGTGGATGAGGAGGGGAGAAGG
Organism: Alexandromys fortis; assembly: GCF_014885135.2. NCBI lineage: Eukaryota > Metazoa > Chordata > Mammalia > Rodentia > Cricetidae > Alexandromys > Alexandromys fortis. The sequence goes on from NW_026068036.1 coordinate 2,184,270, forward strand.
TAGGTTGGGAGTGGATGGACTGTGTGGAGATGAGGGAGGGAAAACTGGGGTTGGGGATTTTAAAAAATATTTTTTTAATTAGTCAAAAGCAAAAAGATACATAAAAATTATATTTGGGGTTAACATAATTTTGTGTTTTCAATATTATTTGTTATTCTGTTCTGGGTTACTATTTATATTTTTGTTCTTATACCTTATATTAGCATTAACATCTTTGGTTTGTCAATGTTATTTATAGGCTCCAATTTGTGGAAATCTGACCTTTAGAAATAAATTCTGAATGTATCTCTGATACCTAGTTATGGTGGTCAATTTGACTACTTCTGGATTTTTAATATCAAGTAGGAAGATCCACTTCTAAACTGTATCTTTGAGGTAGAAAGACACACCTTTAATCTGGGTCTTTTGAGTTGGGAAAACCCACCTCTAATTTAAGTCACACTTTCTGCTAGAAGCCAATATAAGGAAATGGAAAAAGATACTTTTGCTCTCTGCAGGCTTTCTTTTATCTTGCTTCCATGTCCATCTCTTCACTGGCATTGGAGCCTACATCTTCTGTATTATAGTATAAATTGAAGACCAGGAGAGGAATCCAGTCTCACGTGCTACAACTATTAGATTCTTGAACTTTCCTTATTTTTTTTTGATATTTATTGAGCTCTACATTTTTCTCTGTTCCCCTCTCTGCCAGCAATTGTTGGATTATCTAGACCACAGCTTGTAAATCATTCCAATAAACACCCCTAAAATTTCTCATAAAATTATTCCGTCGCTACTTCTGAACTGTAATTCTGATGTTATTCTGAATTATAATGCAAATATTTGCTGTGCAGGATACCTGACATGCCACTCCTATAAAAGGGTTGTTTGACCTGCAAAGGAGGCCCAACCTTCAGTTGGAGAACTACTGTTCTAGAACTAGTCAGGTACCCGATGTGAATCATAAAGCTTTATCACTTATTTCCTCCACCCTGAACTCCACAGAGCATCCTTCAAGGGACAGCTGCACTGTTAAAATCACTGTTAATCATCACTGTTAAAATCTCATCAGTTCAACGTTGCTGGAGGAAAATACCAGGCTATATTATAAAGGGTTATTTGGCTTGTTAATTTTTTTATAATTTCTCTTTGAGCACCTGATAACAACCTGGTACTTATTATTCATATCTATGTAGAAGAGGCTGTATAGCTAGATTTAAATGGAGTATTAATGTGACAAAACACGGCTTGCTTCAGAAAAAGTAGTGTATTATCCACACTCATAATTACACAGACTTCTTCTTGAACACAGAGTTCGTTCCTTGTTACCAGCACTTTATCATAAGATTAAAGAAAAGTATGCCAGCGGTAAATAACATGAATATTTATTTGTACCCTTTTGAAAGATAACCAAGATAAATGGACAAAAAAGACTAAAACTTTTTTATTTTTAGTAACATTTATTTTTTTGCCATCAAAATTATTTTTATTTTATGACATTGAATAGGATATATTCTGGATTTTTTTCTGTATACATTGACTTTTTTGTTCAATACAATTTCGGCTTTTTATATGGTTATCTTTTTAATTTTTATTTTATTTGTTTTTATTAAAAATTTCCGCCTCCTCCTCACCTCCCTTTTCCCTCCCCTTCACCCCACTCCCCATGCCCCACTTCCCTCCCTCTCCCTCTCCAGTCCAAAGAGCAGTCAGGGTTCCCTGCCCTGTGGGAAGTCCAAGGTCCTCCCCCCTCCATCCAGGTTTAGGAAGGTGAGCATCCAAACAGGCTAGGCTCACTCAAAGCCAGTACATGTAGTAGGATCAAAACCCAGTGCTCGTGTCCTTGGCTTCTCAGCAGCCCTCATTGTACACCTTATTCAGAGAGTCCGGTTTTATCCCATGCTTTTTCAGTCGTTTAGTAACATTTTCAAAATTCTTTAATTATATTAAAAATTGTATTTTTTTTATTTTCAGACCTATGCCATAGGACTGAAATCTACTTACAAATACACACACAAACACACACACACTGGATCCTAATATCTCTAGTTTCTCTGCATTTTCTCTTATTCTAAAGTAAAAGAATTTACAAGTAGTCACAGATAGTTTTTCTAACTTCAACTTTGATAGCAGAATGATGTCATTTTATTTTCAATCTTAAATCTCTGAAAAGAAGAGATTAGTTTCGCTTATAAAAGTCAGAGAGTTCATGACTTCACCTAATTATGCCATGAGTCAGTCAAGAAACAGTGGTCAATAAATATTTACCAAATCTCTATTAGTGATAGGCATACTAGCACTTTGCGTGACTTCAGATTCCAACAGCCTGCACAAGAGTTGGAGAGTGGGAGAGTCAAGATACATAACACCTTTCTGAAAATGGCACAGACATCTATTAAGGACTTAACTATATCTGGTAGTGTCTTGAGGAAAAGAATTTGAATCATATTGCAAAGTAAAATAATAATAATAATAAAGACTGACTATGGTAGACCCAGCAGATGTTGAATGCTGTTAACAAAAGTTTCTAACCTTCAAATGTCTGAGAAGGGAGATTAGTCCTTGGCCTCTGTGACCCTACCCTGTAGCACCAGCTCCACCTTTTCAGATGTTTCCTTTCAGCATCAACCTCAGCTACTCTGGGTTCATTGGTCCCTATAGTTGATGTATACTACTTCTTCTTTCCCCATCTGTAGTCATTGTCCAGAATTATAATCCTACCTTCCTAGTTACCTAGGTTAAAAACTCCAACTTTGTAAGACTTGAAATTTCAAATCAGTTAACAGTTATATAGATTAAGAATAATCCTGATCAAAAAAAGTAGATGAGCATCCTGAAGAACTGCATCTTAATCAATGGTGCATGAGTATAAAGCCCCAGCAGTCAATCTAGTTACCCAGGCTTCTTTTCTAGACAATGACTTCACTATGAATATCACATCTTCCTCTTTATTCTCAAGACAATACCTACTGAGAAAAAGAAAAAAGTCCATGTTCATTCACACTTATCAGTCTCTCACTACTGGATTTATCTCATTGTAACAGTAATTCCCAATAAATTTCATCAAAATGAAGAAAACTTCTCTCAGCCTCCTCTTCCCTTTCTACTTCCTATGCCCCTTCAAATAAAAAGTGTTTGAGCAAATGTTAACATGCATAGTACATGTTTCTATTTCTCTTCTGAACCTGTAGTATCTGGACATTTTCCCTATCAATTACTTATATCAATACAACTAATTGTCTATAAAGTAAATAGTAAAGAGGATTAGCATGGGAAGCTTGTTCAAGGAGGAGTAAAGCAGAAAATTATAGTGACTGGAAGCTATTAATCAGCAAGATAATCTCCCGAAGAAATTGGTACCCATGGAGAATGTCTGAAGAGTTTTGTGGCATATGTCTGGGGCACAATCAGGTGTCAGATACAGTCTACAGCTGAAAGCATCAGGAAAGTCTAAAGGTTATTAAATTATGTATTATTTATTAGAAAATATGATATAGCTTCTCTCTTTACATGAAATCAAACTTTTCTCAACTTCAAGTCTGCATATGCAATGCCTGCTTCATGTGACTTCTTCACTTTGATTTTAACAGGACATTAGACAAACTGTGCTCATAATACCCTACAGTTATTTTTTCAAATTTTGATTCCTCAATATTTCTTTTCTCAATAAAATAGCATTCCATTTTCCACTTATGCAAGACTATTTACCTATCTTGTATCCCATGGTAAATTCCTAGTTTATTTCTGTACTTCATTTAGAACCCCATAAACCAGAATTAAAAACATACCCTGTCCGATGAATATAAATAATATGACATCCCAACATGTTTTTAATTCATTTCTAAAATGATTCATTTTTATTTAGTGCATGAGTATTTTCCCTTTATGTATTCATGCATACTGTATGTTTGTCTGGTGCCCATGGACATGAGAAGATACCACCGGATCCCTGGAACTAGAGGACAGAAGGGTTTTTAGTGCCTGATATGTTGCTCAGATCAAAAACTTGGTCCTCTGCAAGAGGACCAAGGGCTCTTACACTCTGAGACACTGCTCCAGGGTCACCTTTGTTTCAGTTCTTAACTGCAGCTTTCTTCATTCATTAAGCGTATAACTTCCCCAAATACAAGTGTTCTCCTCTCTCTTTCTCTTTCTCCCTCTGTCATTGTTCTTACGGATTACAAATTCTTCAAGGGATCCTTATTTTATTCACTACTACAGCAGCAGCAGCTGGAAGATTGCTCAGTGGTTATTGAGACTGGTTAAATATTTGTTAAATGAATTATTTTTGCTGAAAAATATAATGTTTGAATAAGTAGAAGCAAATTACTCACAGGGTTGGGTGATGGTAAATATTGAGGAATCGCAATTATATGTCTTTATTTTCTTTACTAAACTAGCAGTAATTTGTTGTTTTATAACCATTTTGGTTATTTTATTTTGAAACATATTGTAATATGTCCTAACTGTCCTTCAACTCTCTGTGTAGGTAATGATGGTATTGAATTTCAGGTCGGTTCTCCTACATCCACCTGCAGAGTGAGAAGATTTCATGTGTGTGCTGCCATGCCCCGGTTCTGTTGTACTGGTGATAGGAAGCAGGTCCTTGTGAGCTAGGCAAACACTCTATCCACTGAGCCACAGTCTCACCCCTCCTAATCTTCACACAAAATTCTAACACTTCCCCAAGGTATAGTCTAGCAACAACAGATATTTAATTAATGACTAAAGCAGTATATTCTTAACTCATGAATTGAACAAAATACCTTACCTTAAATATGTTAACCTGTTTGAAACAGATTTAGTTTACTGAAAACATCGTCAAGCTACACTCATGATGTCTCAGCAACATAGCTATCCAAGTTTGAGATGAACAAGAACTTCACTAATGCACATGACAAAGTAGATGGGGAAAAACTATAGAAAACTGAGGAAATCTGATTGCAGAAGACAACTGGTTATTCTGAACCAGATGGTGAGGCCTAAAATCATACAGACAAGTATCTATATGTGGATACTATGCAGATTACATTTTTTATTATTTTATAAGACTTTTATTGGGCATAGTATCTGTTCTTGACAAAATGCTTTATTTGCAAGAGGATTTCATTCTAATTCTTTGTTTGGAAGGCCAATTTTCTTTTTTATTTACTTTTTATTTTTCCATTCAAAAATTTACACTTCCTCCCCTCCTTTCATTCCCCTCCCTCCCCCATTCCCCCTTCCCTCCTTTTCCCTGCTTGAGAGAGGACAGGGAACCCTGCTCTGTGGGAAGTCCAAGGCCCTCCCCCCTCTATCTAGGCCTAAGAAGCTGTGCATCCAAATAGACTAGGGTCCGAAAAAAATTCTTCAAAATAGTGCTTGAAGTTCTAGCAATAGCAATAAGACAACATAAGGAGATCAAGGGGATTCAAATTGGCAAGAAATCGAATCAAAAACCCGGATATTAACTTAGATTACATTTTAGAATATATATATGTAAATATTTGTATGCATGGGATGTATATGTAAATACATAACATATATTTTAACAATGAATTTGAAATAGAGTAGGGTGTCTTTGGAGTTTTAGAGTATTTGGAGAAGGAGAGAGATGGGAGAAATGTTGCAATTGTATTATCTCAAAAATAAAAAGAAACAAGTATGATTAGTTGGGTATCTACATGGTGTTTCTTTTTTCAGTCATCTTTTATATTTTTATGTGATGTGTGTGAGTGTGTTTGTTTGTGTTGTGTGTGAGGGGTTGCATTTGTGTGGATCCAGAGATATAGAGGCCCAAGATGAACTGCACACATTGATTTTCAGGCTCTGTCTACCGTGTTTTTGTGAAGGTCTGTCTCAGGGATCGGGGTTATAGCAATTATACTATGTTGGAAGGCCAATGAGTCTAATGACTGTGTCTGTCTCTACTTCCACAGCACTTGTTTTACACACAGTGCACAGGCCATGCCCAGCATTGTATCTGTGAGAACAGTGTTCCAGCTGAGAGCCTCATGTCAGCATGGCAAGCAGTGTAATGACTGAGTTATCCTCTACTCACCCAGCCCCCATCATTTATTCAACTCTCCTTTGTACACCACATTTCTGTCTTACAGTGACAATTCTTAAACTTTTTGTTTGGTTAAGGTTTCATCATTATTAAGACCAAGTTCACCCAATATAAAACTTCAAACTTCCACATATGCAGACAGAGGCCCATGAGCATCCTTTCCTACTACCCTAGTTAGTGTGTGGAATCGAGTCTTTTCACTTCTCGGCACACTCCTTCACTTAACATTAACACAGCTACTCCCTTCATTCTTCATGACACTTGATGCATGACCTGGGCTTGTCACTGTCATTTATTATACCTTCTTCATTTCCTTGTTTTAGCTAACATCATATACTTCTCTCTGTTCTATCAGGTCTAGAATGCTGCAGTTTTTTGTTTGTTCGTTCAGCTTTTTTCCCAGTAGCTTACCTATAGTCCTGAGTGTTCATTTCTGAAAAGTGATTTCAAGCTGGCATGGTTTTAAAGACATTCATAAACACAGCTCACCCAAATATATCCCCCCATGATATCTTAGTTTACTTAACTAGCTTATACATGGTGTTATTTCATACTGAAAAGGGGCTCAATAGAACTTAGTCTTGGTTCCCTTCTGACCAATCATGCCATACTCAATGAACAACTGCTCTTTTTCCCGGGCATGAAACCCAAAGGCTAAGTCATATCCCTGACCTTGGCTTTTTCCCTTGTAGCCTACATTTCCATCACACTCCTTGAGCTCCGTTTCCACACTCTCCTGGATTTTGATTGCAGTCATCAACACGCTCATTGTTGTCACTGTGTCTTCTGTTCCCAGTTTACATACCGACCTCCGTCTCGACTGCGCTCTATGTAGCCTGAGTTGACCTTTTCCTCTAAAGGAGATTCATAAGAAAATTTACTCACTGTGATCCACTTTTTTCCACTTGGATATGCTTCCTCAAAATGTCTGAAGCAGAGATGCCCAGATTATCTCTTAGAATCCTTTGTTTTATTTACTCCTGCTCACTGACTAAGTGAAGAATATTGTGATTTGAAGAATGGCCGAATCTGTGAGGCCATTTTCTATCTTCCTGAGCATCAGAAGTCACTATTGGCATTGTTAGTGATGACAGATGACATCTTGATTCTAGCTTTCTGATTATTGTGCTAAAGACACTAGACTAGAGTTCATGCCGCTAATCACTACAAGGAATTTGTAAGCTCTTAATTTTCTGCATCCAACGTATCCAGGCTTAAAATAGCAAGACTCCTTTTTAATTTTCTACACTGACAGAAGTTTTAATTGGCACTTTTATTTTCACTCTTGTTCCTTGAAGTAATTTCTTTACATGGCAACCAGAAAGATCATGTTGTCTCATGACTCTATTTAATGTCCTCCAATTATCCACATCTCATTTGAAATTAACTCTATATTTCTTAATATAGCTAATAAATATACTCAGTTTCAGCTTGGCAATTCCCTTTTTTTATTTTAAAAGATATCTGCTTATTTTCTAGGTGTGTGAGTGCCTGTATACATGTATTTATATTTCATGCCTGTCTAATGTCAATGGAGGCCATAACAAAATGTCATGTGTCCTGAAACTGAAGCTACAGGCTGTTATAAAGGGCTCGGTGGGCAATGGGCCCCAAATCTATGCCCTCTGTAATAACAGCAGGCTCCGTTAGCCACAGAGTGATCTCTACAGTATTTCTCATGACATTTGTAGTCCTCTCCTTGGTCACTTTCCCCAGTCACTTGTTATTCATCACATTCTAATAGCCATTTTTTCCCTCATTGGCACTTTTTAATTTTCTCAACCTGGATTTCTCTGTCTTCATATCTGCCTTTAATTTCTTCTGTAATTTATTAATTTGTTATGTACAAATAGTATCTTATAAAATAACACCTCATTTGTTGAATTTATATGATGAATCTACTATTTCATGACTACCTTCTCCTATCAGATAAAAGTTAGGGACTTTGTCTTATTTTCCACTGAATGAAGAACGCCTACATTTCCCAGCATATAAATAAACAACAAAAGAAAGAAAAGCAAATAAATAAGCATCTTCAGTTTTTACTAGATTAAGTGGACAAATGATAAACATATATAAAATGGTTCTTCTGAAGGTAATATAAAGGCTGTAGTTGGATTACACCTATTATATTTTGTCTACTATATTTTCAAAATGTTTTTCCCTCTTCTAATGATGCAATTACCCTGGAATTTAATTGCTTTGAAACAAACTAAAGTTTTCATATTTTCAACTTACTCAGTGACAAGCTATTTAGTAAATGTATGTTTCTGATATTTGTAAGAAAAGGATTTATAGAGCAAAGGAATATTAAAATAAACATTGCTTTGTATGCTGGGAAGACCTACTCAGTCTTTTGTTTGACTCACATCATACTTCTACTGCACGACTAACCTCTTCTGGAGTGCAGCCCAATACTGGAAGCACTCCTGGTGGGGCATGAGTCTACAGCTCTTAGTGAAGTCATTACAGGCTTCCAGGGAGTACTGCAAGAGTAAAGGCTATAGGGTCAAGTATGAGATGACTACTTTATGTGGAAATTGAGAAACGCTGCAAGATGTAAACATATAATATACACTTTAAAATACCCAGAGATTATTTCTGGGTTATTGCTCCTGTGCGAGCAGGAAAGAATGTGACGCTAAAGTATTGTGATCTTACTAAAAGCAAGGCCAACACAGCTCTTTGGCCTTTTTCAACCCTAGTTTACTTTTCATGATGGCTTCAAAAGTAAGTTTTTCTTTTTAACATACTAATGTTATTCAGGCCACACTTTTGTTGTTTTTATTGCTGTTGCTTTTATTGAACAAAGATTCTTCAAACATTGTTTCCTACCCTATGCCTACATTTGTAGTCTGTTCAAACTTAAAAGAAAGGAAACTTGTAAGAGTAATCACTTAAAATGATTCCTAATTTAGAAATGCAAATTAAATATTAAGAATAAATTTGTGCTCCAAGTAATACAAGTAGAATTTATTTGATATTTTATTTTCCAAATCTAAAGTTTATTCAGTTTGAAAATGCACATATTATTAATTTAGGAATATGATCCTTTCACTTTAGCTACTGAATTGCTGAATACTGAAGAGGGATTATAACCACAGTGACAACTGCTCTCCATCCACTGCCTTAATGAACTATTCAACGTTGTCTAGGTCAAAAGTTAGATGATCACTGTTTGCTTAATTATTCAAATGAACAAAACTACAGCCATATTTCAAAGATCAGTCCCACAATGACTTGGCAATATGCCATGATGCCCATCTTCTGAAACGAGCTGACAAGCTTTGAAATCAAACCACTCTATGGCTAACAAACTTCTCTGCAAAAACAAAGTCAGTAGTAGAAAACTGTTTGAAAGGAATACATCTATGCCATTGTAAGAATATTTTCTGTTTGTTACACAGGATCACTAATATTTGCTAAAATTTGGAAGCATTAAATTTAAATCCTCCAACACAGTTGAAGACTTTAGATTTTGGGGGGCTGTGAGTGTTGATCTTGAGAGTTTGATTATATTTCTTTTGGAAGTCAAATTTGGTGTTATCTTATTTTCAAGTTTGGTCTTTTCATTTTTATTATCTCCCATGAGCAAGGTCAGAGGGCAAAGGCATTTTGCCAATATTTCTCTCCGTTTAATTTACTACTTAGTCTGAATTCTATAAGAATATAGTTCCACAAAATTTCTTGCAAAGGAATATACCAAAATCCCAAAGACCTTAAACAATATATAGAATGTTTTCATTAATCCTGGGCGCTCCTTCATGTCCTATTTCAATTATCCTCAAACCTGGACAGGTATCATGTCAATTTTCATCAAAGTTTTAACTGACCTTAAACTTTAAATAAACACAAAGTACATGAATTCATTTGCCACTAGCATTTGGAAAGTTATCCTAGTGTATACATTTTAAAATGAAACTTCTTCATCATTTTGACAATCGTTGGGTTAGGCATTTAAGGTACATTTGTTAAATTTGAATTGATATATTCCCCAATTTTTTTTCTTTTTGTGATTTTTTCTTACTTTAGCTGATAGTGTGTGATTCCTTTTGTAAAGATATGTAGACTTCTATATTATTTTTATTTGTTAATTTCAATATAATCAAAAAGTCATCTATACAATTTAGATTTTTCAATGTTCTATTTCTTCTGGGAGTTATTTAAACATTTCAGTTAATGACCTCACCCTTATCTTATTTTGCTCTTTAAACCTGGTAGTTTTTTACCACATATTTGATAATTATAATTTTTATATCTCTGTATCAATTGCCTCTTTATGAATTTTTATCTTTTTCTAGTAATATCTTTTGCATTTAAATTAAATAAATCTAATATTAATAGAACCATAGCTTATTTCCTTTGTTGTCTTTGTTTATTTTATGTGCTTTGACCTTCATTTTCCTTTCATGTTATGTTTTTATCAGACATACAGAAATCTTTTTATATACGTTTTTAATATTTACATACTTGTACTGTATTTATTTAATTTCCATTCCCCCTCTGCCCCCTCCAGGTCCCAGCTCTTCTTGCTCTACATATTCCCTCTTCAATTCATGGTCTCTTCTATTTTAATGATCATTGTCACATGTGACACACACACATACACACAATCCTTTTGAGTCCATTGAGTGTTGTTCATATGTATAGATGTTTAAATCTGACCACTTGACATCGGATATTATCAGAGAGTTTATCCCTGGAAAAGACTGGTTCTTCCTCTCTTAACCATTAATTGCCTATATCATTTCCTAGAGTTGGAGCCTTGAGAGATTTTCCCAGTTGACTTTGGTGTATCAACTGCTAATGCCATTGTATAGGTCTTATTCAGGTAGTCAAATTACTGAGGTATTTTACAGCACATGTCCTGGACTTGCATTCACATTCTTCCTGCCCTTTTTTGTTAGTGTTACTTGAACCTTATGTATAGAAATTTTGCTGCAGATGTATCAGTTGGGGATTTGGTACTCAATGGTACCAAGTCTTTCTGCATTTTGACCAGTTTGGGACCTCTGTAGCAATCTGTATCTTCTGCAAAATAAAGCCTCTTTACTGAGAGATTAGATTTCCACTTATGTCTAAATATTCAGAGCTAGTATCCACAAACAAAGCATTTGTCTTTGAGTTACTCGGTATATTTTCTAGCTCAACCGATTTCTTGAAAAATTGTTTTAATTTTTCTTTACAGTTAAAATGAATCTCAGTAAGCCGGGAGGTGGTGGCACACGCCTTTAATCCCAGCACTTGGGAGGCAGAGGCAGGCAGATCTCTGTGAGTTCGAGACCAGCCTGGTCTACAAGAGCTAGTTCCAGGACAGGCTCCAAAACCACAGAGAAACCCTGTCTCGAAAAACCAAAAAAAAAAAAAAAAAAAAAAAGAATCTCAGTGCTTATATATACCATATTTTCATTATCTGTTCATAAGATAAAGAGCATTTAGATTGTTTCTGTTTCCCAGCTATTGCAAATAGAGCAGCAATGAACACAAATGAGTAACTATCTAGGCATTAGTACATACAGTTCTTTGGACATATGCTGAGGAGAAGTATAGCAAAATCAAATAATATATCTACTTTAAATTTTTTGAATAAATCCCATACTTATGCCCATAGTAACTGCATAAGTTTGTCATCCCACAGTGAAATAATGTTGCCCTTTCTCCACATCCTCACCAGCATTTATTATTGATTGCTTTCTTGGTATTAGCCTAGCTAACTATATGTATTTATATATCCATCATATTTATTCTCCTTTCATGCACTCCATCCTGAACAAATTTTCCTCTCCCTAAGCTTCCCCATTTCCCTCTCAGGAATATTAGAAGAATAACTGGATATTAACAGCATATCTAGTTAAAATAAGGCTAGGCACAAAACCTCACATAAAGGATGGAAGAAGAAACCAAATTGAGGAAAAAGATACAAAGATCATGAGAAAAATGAGGCAATATTGAATCTCACAGTTGTTTTAGTTTGTTCTGAATGTTCAACACTGGTTGGGAAATTTCTTAACCAATTTAGTTTCTTCTTTTAAGAACTCAGTCAGAGCCGTAGTTTATTATTTACTTAGGTTATTTGTTTTCTTGATTCATTGTTTGTTGAATTCTTTGTATATTCCAAGTAATAATACTCTATCAAGCATAGAGCTGGTAAAATTTCTCTCCCATCCTGTGGGCTTCCTGCTAACTTCATTGTTTCCTTAGATGTATAAAAGCTTTACAGTTTTACAAAGTCCCATTTATCACTTTTGTTATTTCTTCTAAGTGAATGGAGTTCTGTTCATAAAGTCTATTCCCTCACCTGTATCTTGTAAGGTACTGCCTTTATTTTCTAGCAATTACAGGGTTGCAGGTTTCATATAGAGGTCCTTTTTACTTTTCTACATGAATTTGTACAAAGTGACAGTTTTATATCCAGAAGTGGCCCCAAAGTGTCCATGATCCATTTGTTCTTTCTCTATCCTGTATGTCTTCACTGATAGTATTTTGCATCTTTAATGTAATTATTAACACCATTTTGTTGGGGTGTTTCAACCAGATGTTTGCTTAATTGTTTAACTGATTTCTTTTTTATTTTTCTTTAAATCTTTTTGTGCTTTGTTTTTGTACTGTATCATTAGTATTTTTGTGTTCTCCGTCATTTAGTCACTAGGCATGATGCTCTCTCTCTTATTCTCTCTCTCCTCTCTTGTCTTACTTCAGAAATGCAACATGCTATCAATCTACCGCTTTAGCTAGAGTTCATACCTTTCATTCCATAAAATGTCCATGATATGCAAATAAAATTGCTCCTTACCTTATTTTTAGTTTTATTGCATAACTAATACAAATGAAAATGATAAATTCTATGCTATATTATTTTGTCTTAAATGTTCAAATAACCTTTAACTGAATTAAGAAAAACTAAAAAACTAAAAGACATTACATTTGCACATACCTGTCGTTTTGATACCTTTTTGTTTTCCGGTTAATAGCTGATGGCCAATAGTGAAGAAACATTTTTACTTATATTGTATCGTAGGAATCTTATGTTTAATTTATCTTAAAATATTTTTCTTGCACCTTTACATTGACACATGTCTTTCTCTGGACAAACAACTTTAAGTTGATATCATGTTAAACAGGAAATTCAATTTAAGGGACACATATGTGTCCTAATAAACTTTCCATGTGTGTTCCTGATTTTAAGTAGCAGCAGCGATTCCTCTGTTAGTTGCTATAGACTCTCATCTTGGTGAGCATTGAACTACTGTCATGGGTTGCTTTAGCTGTTCAAATCTTAATGTGGATTTTTTTCTGTCTATTATAAATGTGTCAATCAGTGATGCTGAATACCCATGTCCTTCACATGAGGATTCAGGACCCAATTTGAGTTTTGAGGCAAAACAACATTTAAAAAAATATTTTTCTTCACATTGATACTTGTATAAACTATCTTGTTGTTTACCCAGGACATCAGAACTAATCTTAAAGGACTATCTGAGGACCTGAATTAGATTAACATGAATGTGTATCATAATACAAAACTACCATTTTTTGGATTTTTTTTAGACAGCATTTCTCTGTGTATAAGCTGTCATACAACTCACTTTGTAGACCAGGCTGGTCTCGAACTCACTGCGATCTGGCTACCTCTGCCTTCCAAGTGCTGGGATTAAAGACATGTGCCACCACCACCCAGCAAAATTGCTTTGCTTTACCTGTTAATGTTATTTACATTTTATTATGTATTTTTAAAGTACACAGTATAGAAATAAGATATAAATATATGTACTTATTTTATAATTTTTTCTGCTTGACAGCAATGGCATAAATCATAAGGAGTATATATTGTGTGTCTATTTTCAAATTCTTTCAATAAGCAGAAATAGGGTATACATGGAGGCTTTCTCAAGCTTCTGTCTCTATAACCTAAGCTGGTGAAAGATCTTTGATGTACAATTACAAGTGTGTCAAAGCTAAAATCCTGACTGTTGGAAGGTTAATCAATCCATCCACATTATAGTCCCAGGCACATAGAAAGTAGCTCGATTTGTCTGTAGTCTCTGAGACCTGGCATATAAGAGAATGGTAATGGAAATCCAGTTATGAGAACATCAAAATGCCCCTCAGTGGAGCAGCAGAAGGCAGCCCAACTGCAACATCAGGAACTAGCACATACCCTGTGTTGATTTTCATGTGTTTTGCCTGGTATGCTGACCATACAATTTGAACTCACAAAGAAAATGTTGATGGAACATAAACAGGAAAAGTTATATGAATCACAGCTCAGAGTGAGATTTAAGTTACAACTGACAAAATGCAGAGAAATGATATAGGTCCTTGGTCTTTAAACTTTATCCAGTTTCTAAAAATACAATATGCATGCACTGAACTCTTAGCGTGGGAAAAATATTTAAAAGTGACACCCTTCATTTTTTTAAATTTTAAATATCCTTTGCTTACCAATTTTATTTTTATAAGTTTTCTGTGTGGACAAAGACATGCATCTCAGAGTCCATATGTGCTAAATGTGCTTTTCCTTGGCCCCTGTTTTTCCTTTATGTTGCTTAGCTTATTATTATTTTAGAATGCCTGTTTTCTAATGAGAGAAGGAGAATGGATGTGGATTTAGGTTGGTGTGGAGGTCTGGGAGGAGTTTGGGGAAGGAGAAATAGTAACCAGAAAACATTACCTGAAAAGTATCTCTCTTCAATTAAAAAAAAAAGAGGAAAAAAATGACTCCCTAAGCACAGATCTAACCTTAGAGAAGCTTTCGTCTGTTAGAAATTAGATAAATGCAAAGATATCTGGAGATCAGAGCAAATATGATCTATGGCACAAATGCTTTGCAAGAAATTTAGGAAGTTTGATGGAGGATGGAGGGATTTCTTCGGAAGGAGTAACATATTGCCTCCCAGAAAACTCTGTGAGGAAAGCTAGGCTCTAAGACCCTAAGTGCCAAGGAGAAAGCATGGCTAGTGTGCTCATATGCTTTCCTACCTGCCTTGGGATGGAATTAAAGTAGTGATATAAAGGATTAGTGGCAATGCTGGCAAATGGCTGGCTCCTGCACTTTACAGAGAAGCTGTTGCCATGTCTTCCTGTGTAGTTAGTTACACATGCAAATTGGTCATCCTATTTCCAACCCTGAACTGTTTAATTATAGCTACGCTTATATAATTAGATTATAATAAACAGTAACAGATCCCTCTTGACTAGATTGTCACAATTTCCCTGTTTTGTTCCTCTTCAACAGAAAGTACTGGATCTATCCTATCCATTCTACTTTGATTCCTCACCAGATTTTCCATGATGGTGGCTGGAAAAGGAATTAATTCCATAGTGGGACAATTTGCCTTATTAAGGGAAATAATTCAGTAACTAGGGGTGAAGCAATGGGCCTGCTGGCCCAAAACTCCCTCACAATCCATCCTGTACTCCTAGGATGAATGACTTGCTCATTTATTTCTTTTGAAATACTTATTAGTCACAGCAGCAGAATTTTCCCAGGAGTAAGGAGCTGACCGATTCTTGTTGCAGTTTAATAGAACTCCTTGGCCTAAGGGATCACTCGTACTGGGGATTCCACTCACACAGGGCCATGGCACACCAAGGCAGAAATCAAAGGTGAAGCCCGCCTTTGCCTGCCCAGGTCTCCACAGGTGACCTATCAATAAAGCAGGGAAGCTATCTGAAGTAGTACCAGTTCCTAGTTGACATAGTGACCAACTGAAGTCCTTGGGGGAAAGAAGACACTGAGAAAGGTGTTTACACTCTGCCTGACTTGTTCTGTAACTGAGGTAGTCAGTTACTCAGCTTGGGAAATAATGGACATCTAACACTCAGAAAAAGGCCTAAGTTTTTCTATTTGTTTTCCTTACTACAAAAATGAGAACTAAGCATGTTTAGCCATTAGACATACTAACAGCTTGTCACATTTTTACTCACTAAATTATCAGACTCTAGATTTGACCCCATCTTGTATGTTCTTGATTATTTTTAGTATTTTAAGAAAAGAAGACAAAAGAAAAAGAAAGAAAGAAATGAATATTCTTTTATACATTAATAATGTTAATATAAAATTACAGATACATGTAAAAGTTCCTGATCACATGAATCTTATATTTTCTTCCTTGCTCTTCAGTTAATTATAACTTGCTTCTTTAGCCTTAATGCACACAAAAACCAGTCAACATCCTGATCAAATCCTGATTCTTAAGTGAACATCCTTATCTAACCTCATTTTGATATGATCAATTGATGGCTAGTGATTTACTATCCACATTCGGGTGAATACTATCAGGTTTAGAAGACTTGGAACTTTTCAACTAATGGGTCTCAGTGTTAGATCTCCCCCTTATAAATTAATGAGTGTGCTATTCTCCTCTCTTGTCATGGCGTTTTATTATTCTCCTTTGATTCCTTTCTTGTTCACAATCATTTTCTTTAATCCTCTTATAGTACCATCTCTTCAATTCCAAATACCCCTGATGCATTTGCATCGAAAGGAATTCTAGCTGCTATTTACTTCACTGCTAAGAATTTCAAATGCGAGCATTAAATTTTTCAAGGAAGATTTTATCTCTCAAATTCTTACAATGAATTTTTATCCACCTTAAGGAAGGAAAATTTTGCATTGTCAATGTACAATTTCAGTAAACATGTTTATTGTTTCTATAAAAAAGTATTTTCTCTCAAGATTGACCCATGTCATGTCATTGATGTCAATATAATTGTTTTCAATTAAATACACTCACTCCCAGCTTCTTCTGGGACGTTTTCTTGATGAATTCAATTCATAATCCCTATTCTTTTTCTCCCATTTAGGACTGCTTTTAAGGAGTGTGTTTTACATTCAAACAGTGAGTCATTGTTGTGCTCTATCCATGCTGGCACTGGTCTCTTTGTCTTTATACCCATTCCATCCAAACATTAGTACCACAATCTATTGGCCTTTACTGGGAAACACTGACCCTACTGAACAATGTGCAGAAATCATTATCTTCAAGAATTACTTTTCTTGATTTCAAAGAGCTATAACATTATTAAGGCACCAAAAAGAACCTGGTCCATAATTCTAGTAATATTTTTGCATGTACTATGCTGACCCAGTCCAGAGAACATGGAGATTAGAATCAAAGCAGACTCAGTAGGACTGGAGAACTGAAATTAAATCTAAAGTTCTCTTTACCTTCTGATTTTTCAAGACATTATCCCTTTCATTTTTGGTTGTTCAAGTTGAGATGAGGCAATGTGTGGAGCTTCTTTCTTGTACTGGAAAATCAGCCACTTAGTTTTTCTGTTTCCCACCTCACTTCTATTTTCTTCTCTAGGTGTGTTGATATAGTATATAAGCTATTAGCAAGGTGACTCAATGAAAGTCTTCTATTTCTTCCAGAATTTTAAGCCAAGCCTTAATTAGTGCCTCACTTTAATTTTAGTATAGCCATTGTTCCAACTTCTATGAAATAAATGGCTTAGCTAAGAAACAAAAACATGTGATGTCTTAATCATTCTTGAAACAAACATGTCTGATTACCTGATGGTAGGGCCACATAATAAGAAGTAAAGAGGAAACTAGTTATTTGCACTTAAAAAATCCACAACTTACTTACTATTCTTAGCATCTGTTACAACTATCTTATACTCTTTTGTGGTTCTCTGAAAGGATTTCTTTGAGAAAATATATATTTTCTTCAAATTTTAGTTGATTGTATCTATCTGAAGTCAACTGCTATCTGATACATAAGCCACAATTGCTGTACCCAGAATAAAGATCCATCCCAGCTCAAAGTCAGTTTACCATGACACAGATATATGATTTTGTACAATATGTTTTGAAAGTCAGAAAATATTTTCTTTTTTTTATTGAGAAAAGGAAAAAAAAAGTTTCCGCCTCCTCCCAGCCTCCCATTTCCCTCCCCCTCCTCCCACCCTTCTCCCCCACCCCCCTCTCCCCACTCCTCTCCCCCTCCCTCTCTAGTCCAAAGAGCAGTCAGGGTTCCCTGCCCTGTGGAAAGTCCAAGGTCCTCCCCCCTCCGTCCATGTCTAGGAAGGTGAACGTCCAAACTGGCTAGGCTCCCACCAAGCCATAACATGAAGTAGGATCAAAACCCCATGCCATTGACCTTGGCTTCTCATCAGACCTCATTGTTCGCCATGATCAGAGAGTCCGGTTTTATCCCATGCTTTTTCAGTCACAGTCCAGCTGGCCTTGGTGAGCTCCCAATAGATCAGCCCCACTGTCTCAGTGGGTGGGTGCACCCCTCGTGGTCCTGACATCCTTGCTCGAGTTCTCCCTCCATCTGATCCTCATTGGGACCTTGGGAGCTCAGTCCAGTGCTCCAGTGTGGGTCTCTGTCTCTATCTCCATCCATCACCAGATGAAGGTTCTATGGTGATATGAAAGATATTCGTCAGAATTGCTATAGGATAGGGTCATTTCAGGTTCCCTATCCTCAGCTTCCCAAGGGACTAACTGGGGACATCGCCTTGGGCTCCTGAGAGCCACTCTAGGTTCAAGTCTCTTGCCAACACTAAGGTGGCTCCCTTAACTAAGATATGTGCTTCCCTGCTCCCCCTATCCAACCTTCCTTTATCCCAATCTTCCTGTTTCCCCAAGTTCCCCCAATCCTCCCCTTCTCACTTTTCTCTCCCCGTCCCCCCTTATCCCCATCCCACCCCACCCCCAAGATCTCAATTTTCTCCCCGGCAAGAAAATATTTTCTTTATTCGTTTTTTTTTGTTCATTTATATTTGAGGTCTATCTTACCTCAACTTCATGATTAATCCTTGATACCTATGCTATAAATATTAATAACTGGTTTATGATATTGTGGGGATGGCTGACCTTATCAGTAACTCTATGCTCAGGGATAACAGTTTTATGTACACATGCTGGTACTTTGTTTATCATGCGATAGACTCTGTATATAACCTATAATATTTGTGCTTTGAAATTGATTTTTAAAGTGTCTTGAGTCTGTATATTGCTCACAGAGATTATATGATCTTTTTCTTATGAAAGTGGGTTTTTTTAAAAAAATGCAATACATATAGTCTCATAATGTTTTTCTGAAAAAAAATACTTTTTTACAGAAAAAACATTTTGCTAAAAGTTCAAAAAAAGCTTGTGATTGTGACATGTATCAATAGTCTTATATAGTTGGGCAGCTGGAGCAGGAAAAACATCACTTATTAAAATGTTTTCTTAAGAGTTCCATTTCTCAGCCGAGTTGCGGTGGCACACACCTTTAATCCCAGCACTGTAAAGGCAGAGGCAGGCAGATCTCAATGATTTCAAGGCCAGCCTGCTCTGAAAGAGCTAGATCCAGGACAGGCTCCAAAACTACAGAAAAACCTTGTCTTAAAAAACCAAAACAAAACAAAACAAAAAAGAGTTCTATCTCTCCACAAGTGTTGCTACTGCATTCTATCAGTTGGAGTATAAGATCTCATATGTTGTCATATGTAAAAAGGTATTGAAAATGTCTCCAGTAAAACATAGTAAGTATTTCTTAAATACCTATTAGACTGCATTACCCAGTTTCTGGATGTTTGTCCAAAGGAAATAAGATCAGTATGCCAAAGAAGCATCTTCTCTCATATAGTCATCATAGCACTGTTCATATGGTCATGCTATGGAATAAACCTAAAGCATGGATAGACATAACGAAGTACTATATGTAGAAGAGTATTATTTAACTATGAACAGATAAAATTCTTTGACTTGTGTTAGCATGTATGGAACCTGAGGACAAGAGAAATAAGTTAAATGCAGATAAAGAAAGACAAATGTTTCGTGTATTCACTTATTTTGAATGATAGAAATTATTGTCATAGAAGTATAGAATAGAATAATGATTGAAAGATTAAGAAAGATGAAGGAGAGAAAAGGTCGAAAAGTACCAAGGCATAGTTGAATAGCAAACATAACCTCTAGTGTTCTGCAGTAGAGCAGAATACCTAAGAGTGACAATTTTATGAAGTGCATGTATTAAAATAGCTTTATCTGATGATATATTTTATACACCATCCTTATGCTGTCTATTCTCAACATCACTACCGGTTCCTAAAAGTGATACATTGTAGAAGTACTCTGAATGTAGAGCCAAGGTTAAAATGTCTTGATTCCTTTCCTGAGTTCATTTGTTTTTCTTCTTTAAAATACATACATTTACTTTACATAATGGGTTTTAATTACTGAAGGACGAGATAAAAACATTCAGTCATTTGGGTGCTCAGCCTGATGTCAGAGAGGTTTTCTTTGGTCCCAAGACCTAGAATTGACCTTTGCAGCGTAAGCATTACCATCGGAATTTGATTGATCTACCATGGGAATGAAGTCTTCCAGGTATTTTTAACTGAAATCCAAATCTAGTTGCTGTGAAAATTCTCCCATCTTGAATGAAACTAAACGTGAATTGAAGTCTGAAAACTTGAAAAATATCCAAGCTTCCTGCACTGTGAGCATTGCAGGGGAAGATATTGTGGGCTTCTGGGCAACTTCTCTCAGAGATTTTGGCTTCAGCAGGGAAGGACCTCCACCTGCCAAGCTGTGACAATATAACTGTCTTAAGCTCCTGGCTTTCTCCTCAGGACACCTAACTAAGCCTGAAAAAGAACTTCCCTCAGCACAAGCACTATCAAGACCCCATGGAAGCCATACACACAGAACTGTGTCAGAAAGGACAGTAGGAACAAAACACCTAAGAAGAAGTGGGGCATTTTGGCTAAAGATTGAGCAAGGAGAATTTGAAAGAGGAGCTGGGAAAGATCATTAAAGCCTGATCATGGTCTCATACTTCCCATTGCTTCTGAGCATATAAATATACACAGGTCAGTAACTACCACTACATAATATTAGGCTCTTTTTAAAATATTACCTATTGAAATTGATAGGATGATTAACTTATAAGCATGTTTAGTTTCTGATAAAGATGACAGAGACTATTTTAATACAATATTATTTGTAAATCTTCGAGAATTTTGTGCATGTATACAATAATTTGCTCATATCCTCCTCTCAATCCTCCCCTAACTCCTTTACCACCTTCCACCCAAGGTAACTCCTCCCTCACTTTATGTTCTTTAAAAAGAAATAACCAAGGATTTTGATTTTTCCTAACACAGTTACTTTGGTCTCCATAATTGAAATATCGTTGACTATAATTGCTTTTTTTGTCATAGAGCACCTGAATGCATTTCTCTTCCTGACTGCGATGTAATCTATATGAAATGAATGAAAGAAATATCACCTTTTAAAAAACAACTTCACCTCATTGTACAAGGGTTCCTGGCCTGGTGTCATGAAAGTATTCAAAGTTCCAAATTTCCTGTTTAGGTGGGTGAGGGAAGGAAGGAAGGCTCTCTTGATGCCATCATTCGTCTGGAGCAAAAGCTCACATCTCTCATCAGATTGTGGTATTCTTTGATTAAGAATCACCATCTACGGATAAGGATAGTTTTCAATATGAGGTTTTTCTGCAGATGTAAAGAGTTCTGTCATATTTTTCGATCTCGTCAAATATCCATTCCCCTAAAAAAAACTTTCTTGAAAGTTTCATTCTATGAAAAATGAAGGTAAAAACACATACTAGCACTGTTTTCTGTATTCAATTAGCGATGACTTATTTGTAGTTAAGATGGTTATCTAGTAGGAATCTATGTTCTTGTTAGTACATTTTGCAGGCAACAATTCTAAATAAACATAAACCCAGAGATAGAAAGTTAATAGTAAAGAGAAATTTCTATAAGGAGGCAAAGCATTTATATTTCTCATCCTTATGAATTCATTGCTCTCATTAACAGAAACAAAAATAAGAAAATTTAAAGTATGCTATTAATAAAGAACATGTTTTCATTTAATTCTACACATTTTGGGAAAATGTGTTTATGCATGTGTGCTCGTGAGTACACGTGTATATCAATCTATCTGGCAAAATAATAGTGATAAATCATATGCCTGATAATTAGCTACTAGAATCTAGGATAAGAGTCAATGATGTCAATGCAAAAAAATGTAAAAATGTGTTTTGCTATTTTACATACATAGCTGATAACTTTGGAATATTTAAACCATAGTTTAATAATTGATGCACAAGGATAATTGTGAAATAAATCAATATAAGCATTTTTTTTAGAAAATAGGTGATCTAAGTAACAATTCAAGCATATAAATGTCTATATACGATATTTCTTTTGTCTAATAATATCTTTATGGTGTTTTTAATAGTTTTCACTGCTATTTATATAATTTATATAATTTATTGCTAATTTTATAAATGATTACTTCTATGCAATCTTATATGTTATATGCAATATACAACAAATGCATAATATAATTATAGATATTTATGTAAATATATAAATTGACTTTTCTTGTTAGAGTTTAAAAAGCGTTCTATAAGAGGCAAGTCTGATACTTATTTAATAACAAATAAATATGTATTGTGCTACCAATATTCCAGACTCTGAAAAATCCTGAGACACGGTGATGAAGAAACATAGGTTTTTATCCAAAGTTTCTACTTTCCAATTGGAAAGTATTATATTTAAAATTTCTGACATTATATAAGATTCCTGTGGCTTGAAAATTCTGATTTTTTTCATTAAAAACATTTATAATTAATACAGAATAACATAGCAATTCTAAATATATTTGCTCAATAATTCACAAGTAACAAATGCAAGCAATCATATTGTCCTATGGAACTATATAAAAGGAGATAATATTTTGTAATCTATAAATTTTCTCCTTGGGCTTATGGCTTGAAGAATAAAAAGAAAAAATTGGAAGGAAAGAATGTAAGGAGGGAGAAAGGAGGACGGAACAGAGCAAGGGAGGAAGAATGGAAGGCACCTCAGAAATTAACTTCATATAAAAGCTAACTAGGAATCAAAGGGAAGCATATACTAGTAATAGAGAAGATAGTCAATACTCAACTGAGACAACCAAGGAAACAGAGCCAGGGTTGACAGGACACTTGATCAAGTGGATAATAGGGATTTAGTAGAAATGGAATGCACAGTTTCCAAGCCTACAGAGAAGATTATGATTACAGAGATTCAAGTGTCTATCATTTACAATAATGCTTGATTAGGGGATTGTCTCCAGATCCCAAGTAAAGGAACGCTGATCAGTGATAATGGAGACTTCCACCCCAATACATTTTGAAATATCTCACTAATTGCTTCCTTAGCTCTATTCTCTCCCCCATGTTAATCCACCCTACTTATGCTTGCTAAGACCTTCTCAATGGGTCCAGTAGCAAAGAAGTATTGTGGGAAAAATTACACAGAACACAATAGGAATGATAACCACAAAGTCTTCCTGGTTCTTTAGCAAGGACCTGTGGTGATCCATATTCATCATATCTTAATTCCTCTAATTATTCTCAGTTTCACTGAGAGTTTGGACAAAGACTGACCAGTTCTCGTGGTTCACAGCCACCTGTAGAAATAGAAAATTGAAAAGAGAGATATATCATCTTCTTTACAACATGGAGAAAACATGCAAATTTTAGATTTTTGTTGGTGAATCAGTCAGTATTCAGCACACAGATATCATTTTACAGTCACTTTGTGTATGCTGTGGTGGCGGTAGTAGAGGATTTTGCCGTAACGTATGTCTATACCATGTACATTCCTGGTGCCCATGGTGGCAACAGGAGGGTGTCCCATCCAATTGGACTAGAATTGTGGATAACGGTGAACTGCTATGTGAGTGCTAGGAACCAAACCAGGGTCCTCTACACGGGTTATTTCGCCTATATTAATTGTATATATTTTCTTTTTTTTTCTTTTATTTATTTATTTATTTATTTATTTAAGATTTCTGTCTCTTCCCCCCCACCACCTCCCATTTCCCTCCCCCTCCCCCAATCAAGTCCCCCTCCCTCTTCAGCCCAAAGAGCAATTAGGGTTCCCTGCCCTGTGGGAAGTCCAAGATTTTCTTGAAAAGAAATAAAAATAATATTCTCTAGTAATTTTAATGTCCTCTAAAAATTTGACAATTTATTATCCTAATGATGTTCTCAAAGTAATGTCTATCTTTCAGAATTCAGTGGATAAGTAGGGTCAAAAATGTATTTTAAATCAAATGAAACTTGCTTTGGTTCCCAGTTACTGCTTGGATTTAGTGATTTCAGTTAAATTTTCTTTTAAGTTTTCATATTTGCTCCACCTTCATAAAATGACACATGAAAACTATTGGAGCCAATTCTCAGTGGGAAGTAGGTCCAATCAAAGGTCAAGTCTCTTTGGAAGGCTGTGGGTCACTCTACTCAGATGACTAAATTCAGGCTTCGTCTTAATTTTCTTTTGCATCAGCATTTAACAGGATATGTAAAATCGTAATTACTGACTAGGGTAACATTATCTGCATTTATCCTTAGTTAAAAGATATTACTTTTGCTTATTTCAGGAGCCATGCCAGAAATTACCTACTGTATGCTCAATTATCCACCTCCCCACAGCAACACATTATTTTAATATAAACTTTTCACTGTAGTCAGCAACTATTGTGTATTTTCTTTAAATTGAGTTGTCAAATCTTATTAAGAAATATAAAAGGAAATGGCTGAAACTCTTAGGGTTAGGCAGAGTCATTTTACTGTGGTTTGGCTTTCTATGTGCAGCACATTTTTATCCAGCAAGCCTTAGCACAACCATGAGAAAATAAAAGAATCTATGGAATAAACAAAATCGTTCAAATGAGAAATATGTACTGTAGATCGGCCAGTTTTAGTAAATTAAATGCAGATCCCTCTATATACTGACCTACTGTGTTATGCAAGAACTGTAAATATGTCCCTAATATATAGATTAATATCTAGGCTAAAACAGTTTCAAGTTTCTTATCTGATAAGAAAACTCATTTTCATTCTGAATACCAAATGGGATTAAGACCAAAATGATACAAAAGTTTGTATGTGCGTGTGCATATGTGTGTATGTGCATAATGCATATGTGTATGTCATATAATATGAAACATGGAGTGACAATCTTTGATCCTCATTGATTGTGGTTTATTATTAAATTATCTAAATGTTTAGGAAATGATAATCCTCATTACAATCGTACTATGAAACCTAAAACTGTAGACTAAATATGTCAAAATATCTCTTCCACAGTATCTTCTGAACCTCTAGATATTATAATACTGGTTATGAAAATATCAGGCTAGATAATTAAAATGAAGATTTAAAACACAGTGATGTCTAGTGTCTGTTGAAGTGAAAAATTATAGTGTGCTATCTTCTTTCTCATAATGCAGGTGATAGCTTGAGCTAAAGAATGCTGAAAACATTTACTAAATTTTGTTCATAACATCATTATTTGTAATAGCCAGAATCTGGAAACAACCTAGATGTCCCTCAATAGAAGAATAGATAAAGATAATGTGATACATTTACACAGTGGAGTACTACTCAGCGGTAAAAGAAAATGACATCTTTAAATTTGTAATCAAATGGGGGGAATTAGCAAAAATTATCCTCTTTGAGGCAAGCCAGACACAAAAAGACAATTAGAGTATGTACTCACTCATAAGTGGATTAGTGGATACCAGACATAAAACCAAAAATAACCATCCTACAGTCCACAAACCCAACGAAGCTAGAACCTACTTTCAAAAACACATAGAAAGAGATACAGAGATCTACAACTAAACTTGGGGTCAACCTCCAGGGGCAAAGGGGGGGACAAGAGGTAATTGAGCAAAGGGGTCACGACCATGATGGGGAAATCAGTTGATCAGAACTTGTGGAAGATCACTGACTTCTGACTGACAACTTGGAAACCTGCATAGGACCAGACTAGGCCCCCTAAATACAGGTGACAAAGGTGTGGTTTGGATAATATATGGGGCCACTGTCAGTGGGACCAGGATCTTAGCGCTAATGCATGAAATGATTTTGTAGAGCCCATTCTCTATGTAGAGATACCTTATTCAACCTAGGCACGTGGTGGGGGAAACCTTGATCCTGCCTCAGTGAGGGGACAAAACAGGCATAGTAGACTTCCCAGGGGAGGCCATAACCCCTCTGAGGAGCAGATGGGAGGCAGAGTGGGGGGAAAAAAAGTGGGATGAGAGGAGGGAGGGAGAAGTGGGATTGGTGTGTAAAAAAATAAATGAAATAATTAATTTTAGAAAAAAGTAAGCTGAGCAAGTTAAAAGAAGCAAGTCAATAAGCAGCAATCTACTGCTCCACAACTTCTGCATCAGCTCCCGCCTCCGAGATCCTGCCCTGTTTGAGTTCCTGTCCTGACTTTTTCAGTGATTAACGGCAATGTTAAAATATAAGTCAAATAAACTCTTTTTCCTCCCCCAACAAAAACATTGTTAATGAGTTATTAATCAGCATAACTCGGGCTCAATTTTCAGTGTTATGTTTCAACATAACTGATATTCTGTAAGACTCCCATTGATAGACATGGAAATGTTTAGTTAATCAAGACATTTGAATTTATTTTCATATTTCATGTGGTGGCGGAAAGTATTTAATCTGTGATCTTCAATAATTAGTATAAAACTCTTATAATGCACAGATATACCATAGTGAAAATAGCATACAAACAAACCAAAGTATTCATATGGGCTAATTCCCATATGTCTGATAACACTATAGAAAGAGTCAAATTTAGGCAGAAGGTACATATTTGAATTCAGAAAACTTATTTTACACAGCCCAGCTACATGACAAGGACACCTTTGGAAGATCTTGGAGAAGCCCAACTCTCACACTATGTTCATTTCTATTGGGAGGAAAGAAAGTTGACTGCAGGATACCAGTATTGTGCCCATGACCTGTTCTGCTTAACATCACCCCAAGTTATGCCACCTAAATGAGGTGACAGGCTTAGTGTGTTGACCCATAGCATCACATGGGATGCTGGAATGATCCTTGGTACCCTTACCTGCGTCCAAAACTTAGGACTCTAGGGATTCTTATATAAGAGGTGTGGGAGCAGTATGGTGTTATAATACCCATACTTATTGACCAATACTTTGAACTCTGTGATTCCTTAATTTCAAACTGCTTACATTTAACTATAATGTTTTAAGTACTGTGTGTCTTTAAATTTATTTTTCTCAACATAGATAATATTTTCTCTTTTCCCAATTCTTTTTCATTCCTATTTATTCTCATCACTGTAAAATTCTTCCTCCTCTGCTCTAACCATGCCCTGCATGTTATTTGTTAAGCATGCGAGGTAAATGTTTTACCTGTGCTCTCGCTGAGTGGGAACTACTTGAAGTCCATGACTCTGTGCTTGCTCTCCACCCTGGAAAATGTCTGGTGCAACATTACTTTCGAGGGATAAGAGTAAGTTAATACCAAAGCAAGAGATTATGCCATGAAAGCGGCAAAGGAGATAAGAAGCACAGTTAAAAGTGTGAAATTGAAAAACAAATTGAGTCTTTTTCCTTGAGAAGATAAAGAGGAGGTATGGAATTAAGGATCCTACTTACAATCTGTCCTTGAAGATGGCGGAGATATAGGTCTAATTTCTTTAAATCCCGAGTTTTTGTCACAGAAAGCTTGGAATCTGAAGATCACATGTTATTTTGAGCCCTGTGCCTCCCACATAAAATGAAATGATTATTAAAGCAATTGTCTTTGAAATCTGGGTAGAAGAATGGTTCTACACATCTCAGTTAATCAAATTAGGTTTAGTTCTTAATTTTTCACAGAAAACCTCTACTTTATTATGACTGTTGTCTGGTTGCTCATTGTTACTGTGTTCTGAGCAGGGCTCATTATCATTATAAATGACTGATCTGCCTGGGTGGCTCACAGAATTTGGCCGTGGTTTTTCTCATCTTTTGCACATCTATTATTATAGTTACTATTCCATCAAACACAGGGAGGTAAAAGATTGAATCTGCGAACCATGTGCTATGCTTTGCATTTTCAACTGTGCTAATTTAATAGTCTTTAAATTATGTGAGGTTTTTTTATAATTTTGCAGTACAGTTTATGTAGTTTTTTAAACTGAGATCCCAAATGTTCTAGTGAGAATAAGAAATGATTGTATGGAAGTTATTTCCTGACATCTCAAACTCCTTCCGAATATGAAATTACAAACATGAAAGCTTAAGTAATAAATTTTGTGTTCAAGATGATTGATGGATTCATTGATGGATTTTTAATAAGCATATCATATCTTTTAACCCAGTTGGAATCCACACTTTTATGATCCAAAGAAACCCTCAGAAACATATTTTTAAGAAAATCTAGTTTCCGTGAAGGAACTCTTTTTAACAGAAACACCTTACTGAAGTGTGACTGAATGAGAGATGAAGTAATGAGATTTTGATCTAAAAATATCTTTGGGGTGGGTACTGATGTCAAAACATTTTAAAAACAAAAACCAATGCAAAGTGTACCTAAAGACTTCATGAGAGTTTGAAAAAGAATTGCATGGAGCTAATGCAAGAATATTCTTTATAATAGAATATTTGATCAAATGCAGGCCAGATCTGTTTGTATAAATGGTCCCAATTGTTTATGATCTCACACCAGTTCAGTCATTTGCATAGCAGAGTCTGGTTCTTATAGTTGAGCTTCAGTGGATCTGGAAGCAGACAACTAATCTTCAGCATTGCCCAAGAGAGTGGTAATGGGGACAGCAGCATGCAACTAGATGAAGCATTTACAATTACAAAAGCAAGGTCTCGCAGAGAACAAAAAGTGATTGGATTGTGGCAATACCATTCTAAATGCCATTTTCTTTATTTGAGAAATATGTAGAAACACTAAGTATAATTTTCTTTGGTGTACCGTTTTTAGGTTGTTTTATATAGTAGCTTGAAATAAAAGAAAATATCTATTGCAATACAATGATATTTTCTTAACTATTTAATATAAAGATAAATTACTTATTTCTGTCACTATTATTTATTTTGTGCGATGGATTCCATCATATTCAGAGAATATTCTTTCATCTGGCAAGATGGCATTAAAACATATTCTATTACTTCATAAAATTTAAAACTAAAGATAAAAATATTATAGCACCAATGATTTCTAATTATATTGTCTTGCATATTTTGAATATTTTCTTTAGTATAATTGAATTTGTATACATCATGTTAAGAATATATCACATCAATATTGTACATAAAAGGTATAACACTTAATGATTTGTTCTTTTTGCTTCTTCTTCAGACCCAGAAATAGTGTAAGTGCTATAGCATTTCTATATTAAAGATCTTTGGATAACAAACAGCATACATAGAAAGTTGGATATAAAAAGACAGAGGAGTCCGTCATGCCATGGATTTCTTTTAGAGAAAGAAAATTACAATATTTTATTAACTTATTTTTAACTTGGATAAAAGACTTTGTTGTATGTACTTTTAAGGTAAGGATTGTAAGAAGTTGATGTTGCAGTCAGCTTTTGACATGCATTATCTGGTTTTATAGAACAATTTCAAAGGCTGGATTTAGAGATCATTATGTAACTATATACAGGAACCAATAATGTCAGCATGCCATAACAACAAGTCACCATGGTTCGATTTCAAATACTGCTGTGCATTTAATAGCTTCCTGAACACATTGTGTCTTATCCCAACAATATGATTGCATTTTGGGAGGCACAAATTAGCAGATTGGTATTGATAGTTCTTGTGTTTGATTAAAAAAAATAAGTATATCGTACACTACATTTCCAAATGAATTGTTTTCCCTGCAAAATTATCACATTCTTAAATCAGATAATCCAAAAATTTGACTAATGTTAATTTTAATTGTCATAATATTGGGCATTAATTTTTTCTATGTGATTTCCTATGTCCTGAGTAACAAATTGTATTTACAATTGCCAGATTTCTAACTAGAGATTTCCAAGATGATTTTAAGAAACAGATTGTGAATAAATATTTTTATTATTTTAAGATTTATCTTTCACTAATTTATTTCCTTATTGGCAACTATCAAGAATTGCTATTTTCATGTGTAAAATTTAATTCTACGGTGGTATGAAGTGACGGTTATTTTTACCCCAAAATGTAGTTTTTTCATAGATGTGATTATTTTCTCTTTATGAGTCTGGTATTCTGCTTTGTAGAAAGTATTAGTAAAATTTTGGTTTATTTTTGTTAAAACAAAAAACAAACAAAAATAAACAAACCAAAAGACAAAACAGACTTGCAGGTGCAGAATGTAGTTGATAAGTCACATATGCAATGGGAATGTAAAATTCAATTTTAACAATGGAAAAGCCCTCAGGCAATATTTTCTGGGTGAGGAAAAAAATAGACAGTATTTTTTTTTTACACTGCTTGGGTGTCACATCTGAATACCATAATACACTCTAATCTGCTACACATATTATGAATCCAGCCATAAGGACACACTTAAGATTGCCAAAGTTAACCTCTGAAGGGAACACTGAAGCCAAATGCTTCCTAGATTTTCATTTCCCTGCATTAGCAAACATGTCTTTGGGGACTGGAAAGGCCTCAGTTCATTTTGCATTTTCAATTGTCATATACAAACACATAAAATAGGATACAGACGATTTGACCCCTAGTGCATACGGATGACAAATAAATATGAAGGGCTTTAATTCTTCCAGCCCAGTTCACTTTGAAAACATTTTCTCTCTTACACTGGCAGGTGATTTTACCTTCTCTTAACCATGCAAAGCTACACTGTTTCCAAGCTGCAGATTAGTGATGGTGGCAGCTTATTTCTTTTGGTTATCTTCAGCACCATCTCAGTGTCTCGAGGCATAAAAGAATATTATCTCTGTGACAGTTATGACTGGAGCCATGTATACTGATCATGGTGTTAGCACAGAAGGTGCTGCGAATGAAAATCAGTATGGCTCAGACATTTCCTTTAGCATCATTAAAACTAAAATTCACATACGCTGCAAGGTATGACTAAGGTTGCCCAAGATTTTAGCTAGTCCCTTGTTTTTAAAAGCATGCAAGCGGCTGGGGTTTTCTTTTGACATTCTGCACAGATTTGCCAGCCTTTTGTAAAGGCACTGGCTATATATAGCAAGACAATCTATATATCGCCTTTGTCCCTTTACTTCATTTTCATCACAAATAATCTGCCACTCTGATTGCATGAAATCATCAGGAACATCTTCAATTACTGCATGCAGCCTCTGATCACAATACTCCATTCTGAATCCGGGGATGGATGATGCTGAGAAAAGAGGCAGAGTGGAGGAGTAAACCCAGAGCTAGTCATGTATTACAAATGCCAGGTGACAGAGAAAGTGTATATATTCACATAAGATAATTTAGAAGCTGGAATTGTGATTGCAGTAATGACTCATTCATATCTGCATTTCATTTAAATGCACTGTTTTGACTCACTGAACATTTGTCAAAGACAGTATAGCTAAACTTTTTCACATGGCCACTGAGGTAATGACAGCATTACATTACCAGGAAACTGCATGGCTTGCTGATGCTTCCATTTTCCACAGCATCTTATGAAATAATCACAATGTGTGCATGAAATGGCGGCCTGCTCTGAATTTATTTTAATATAGATGGACTTAGGCTGAGAGGAAAAAAAAAAGTGTTCGATCCCCAACAGGAGAGACAATGACTTTGCACAAAGCTGAATTTTACTAGCAGAGAAGATGGATATATGAGTATTAGACTTTCCATAGCTATAGGAAGGATAATCTTTCAATCAGATTAATGAGAAAATATATTACATGGGCCCTACAGCACTTTTTGCTTTCCAGGCTAATGCTTGATTTAAATCCCCAAAGCACATTTTCAGCATTACAATATCCTTTGATAATAATGTCGCTTGCACAAAGACAGATAAAAATAAAACAGTCCCCCTTGATTTCACATTTCAGATGTGAAGTATATTTTCTGCTCTTTGCTGGCAATGGCGTGAATTCTATTGAGGAGTCACATTTAATAAGACAAAGAGAATTTTCTAATTATGCGACCTGTCAAGATTGGAATCTATGGGATTGCCAGCGCAATTGAGGAAAGGCGGGAAGCAATTGCACGCAGCCTCGCTTGCATTGCTGTGCCATTACCATTCGCACTTAGACATTGCTAAATGTAAATCAAGCAAGCACCCAGAAGTGTGCTTTATGATAAACACTGAAAGGCAGCTTTCAGAAGAGATCTCAGCATTTCCCATTTCAATTTTCAGGAACCAATTTTCTAAGACTTTTCTAATTCGTCTACTGAAAACAACGTAAACCACAGGAAATAACAAAACAAGGAAGGAAAAGCTGAAATGAGCAGTGGTGAATGCTGTGAGTATCACCAACTGATGTGAAACTCTGTAGAGCCAATATTCCTAGGTAAAAAATGCACACATAATTATGCATAGTATCTCCTAGAGTAAGTGACTTTAGGGAAAAATGCATGCTAAGAAAATAGGTACAAGGACTCTAGAATACTACAATACATTTTATTCCTTTTGCCTAATTTGTATTACAACTGTGCAGACATTAAAGAAAAATCTTACAACTATTCAAATGCCTCCCTGCAAGTTATCACGTGTTCTTTCCACTGCGCCTCCGGGGAACAGTTCCCTGTGCCCCATCAGACATTACTCTTCTCTTTCCCCAGTACTGCAATTGTTGAAACACTATGGCACATTAGACAAGGAAAATAAATATTGCCCTTTCTGTTTCTTCCTCATAAGCTCTGCATGCAGGCACACAGCCAATTATCATAAATATTATTGTCAGTTAAAAATACTCTACTATGAATCAGCTAATTATAACATTGATGAATAAGAATTCGCTAAAATCATAATTTCAGAGGTGCAGTGAAGGGAAAAAGGTAATTAAGTAAAATATGTAATGACAGCAGCAAGCTTGGGGATTTAAGTTTTTAAATGTTAGCCTTTAATTCCAAGAGAACTAATGATAGATTAGAGTCTAGAAACACATTTGATAATGTATTCAAATGTCTTCCTTTACATAGGCTTCAAAGAGGTGCATATTTTTAGCCATGAGAACAACATTGCTTTTCTGACCTGGCATGGAAGATAGACTATTTTCCAAACAATAAAAAGTTAACTCTAACTTTGTTAAATAAACTATGAGTCACTTTCAAAACAAATGTGTGAAACAATGTGTGAAAATTATACTGGTATTGCATTATTTTTTACAAGGTGAATAGCATTTGAATTAGTATGTTTATACTAAATATATATTCATATTAATAATTAAAATTATTATAATAATTATATTATATTATATAATTAAAAAGTAAATTTCCTTTGTCAGCCAGCCTATCTATCAGTATTAAGTTATGGTACCCCTAGAAAGCTACTAAATCCCTAGAGAAAAGGTGACTTTAAAAGGACATGCCTCTTTTTAACATTGGTACTCTTACTTTTCTATTCTTTTTTTTATTTTAACTTATTTTTTGAATTTCATTTTACATTCCATCTACAATTTTTCCTCCACACTTCCTCCATCCTTCCCTGGTTTTCCCCCAGTCCAACCCCTGTTCATTTCTCCCAATGGGTAAAAGGATCCTATGGAAGTTAACAAGATTGACTTTAAGCACAGTAAGTTGGGGCAGGATCAAGCCCTCCCCCTTGCATTAAGACTGAGCATATCATCCCACCATAGGACATGGACTTCAATAAGTTGGCTCATGTACCTGGGATAAATCTGGTCCTACTGCCAGGCACTTCAGCTGAAGAATGGATAAAGAAAATGTGGTACATTTACACAATGGTGTATTTATTACTCAGCTGTAAAAAACAATGACATCATGAAATCTGCAGGCAAATGGATGGAATGAGTGAGGTAACACAGACTCAGAAAGATAAACATGGCATTCATTTACTCATAAATGGATACTAGATGTAAAGCAAAGGATAACCATACTACATCCATAACTCTAAAGAAGCTAAGTAACAAGGAAGACCCTTTTTTTTTTCCTAACAAACTAATCCAAGGGTTCACTCTGAAATGCCTCACTTGGCTTGATCCTAAGATCAATTTTGTGGAAACTAAGTTTATATATACTACATCAGGACCAGAGGCTTTTTCTGTGGTCCACAGCTTGCCTACTGGCAATTCTTCATTTGTGTATTGTGATACACACATATAGATCATGTTGTTTGCAACAATGAGATTGTTTAAATATTAGCAAATTTTCATTTAGTATTGTGCTAAACAAATGTAGTTGTGTCTCAATATACAATGACCCTGCTTTTGTGGGTTAATTTAATTCTATGTAAGCTGGCTATGATGACTAATATAGACTAAGAGAGTAATTTAAACAGACTCTACCACAACTTAATTTTCTGGCTAATAATTAACACTAAAACTATCAATAATGATCATGTGGCATAGTGTGTTCCAGACCCTAAATATGTGTTTTAGTTGGTTTCAAAGCTGTAGAATATAGATATATTTAGTTAGCATTTTAATGAAGAAAAAATCAAGATTTGGTGAAATTTAGTCATTTTCTCAGATTATGTAGCTAGTATATACCAAAGTCTAGGTGGGAATTTAAAATGTTCTAGCTGAAATTTTAGTAAATCTTAAAAACTAAAGTGTGAGAGTAGTCACCAGTCTCTTATGTAGTTCTTCATGGAGAATAAAACAAAAGTCATCCTCATTCTATTACTGATACAGTTTTATTTATTCCTTGATAAGACTACAGTGTTTTAGTTATATTCCTCCCTGTGCTACCCAAACTTCTAAAACATTCCTCACACATGCCTCTCTCAACTTCATTTCCTATTTTTTAATGATTTGTTGAATCCCATTAGTGTTGTCTATGTGCTCATGAGTGTGTGTCAGACCTTGATCAACTGGCCACAACGCTAAAGAAAAGGGACCCTATCACCTAGCATTCATCAAGATTTTCAACTAGAGCGGGTGATGCATGCCTTTAATCCCAGCACTCGGGAGGCAGAGCCAGGCATATCTCTGTGAGTTCGAGACCAGCCTGGTCTACCAAGCTAGTTCCAGGACAGGCTCCAAAGCCACAGAGAAACCCTGTCTCGAAAAACAAAAAAAAAAAACAAAACAAAAAAAAAAAACAAAACAAAAAAAAAATCAAAACAAAAACAACAACAAAAAAAGATTTTCAACTAGAGATGGGACTTTGTGAGCCCTTCCTCACAACATATTGGAATGCTGACTGTGTTAATCGTGGACAGACAAGCATAGCTTCTGTGAATTCAATAGTGCAATCCTCTTGCCAGAAGACACTGTTTCAATCCTTCCTTGCCTCTGGCTCTTACAATTCGTGCCCCATTTCCATGGTGTCTCTGAATCTTGGGGAAAGGAAGTGTGGAATAAAAGAGTCTTGTTTATTTATCATTTATCCATTTATCATCTATTTATTAATTTGTGTGTGTAATTTATCCATGTGCATCTGTTTATGTGCTTGTGGAGATCTCAAAGTCTGGTTTTTCCTTCATCCATCTCATATTTATCCATTGAGGCTTCTCAGTTGAACCTGAAGCTCATCCTTTGGCTATATTTGATGGCCAGTGAGCTCTTGGAATTGGCTTTTTAAAATTTTTTGTCTGTGCTAGTGTTACAGACATAAATAACCATAACCAGGTTTGCATATAGGTGCTGACATCTAAACTCAAATCCTTATGCTCTCAGGGTAGGCACTTTACTGTCTAAGACATCTGCTCAGCTCTTTTATCATACCTGTTAACTCAAATATGAAAATAAACAATAAGACAAAGAAAAATGAAAGTAAGCATAGCACTAAATCCATTTCAGATTTCAAATCAAAATGATTTGACTGTTTATGTAGCCATTTCCATGAGAAAATTTTTATATCAGTCATCCTGGTATTCTTGCTCTTACAGTTTCTCCATCCTGTTTTGTGATGGTTCCTAAGTCATAGATATAGAAGCAATGCTGTAGATTTGTCCATTTGTCTGGAT
Organism: Alexandromys fortis; assembly: GCF_014885135.2. Taxonomy (NCBI): domain Eukaryota; kingdom Metazoa; phylum Chordata; class Mammalia; order Rodentia; family Cricetidae; genus Alexandromys; species Alexandromys fortis. Next base: position 2,220,165 of record NW_026068036.1, read on the forward strand.
GACTCATAACCCTTTAATCTCTACATTGTGTCAAGTGTAGTTTCCTGTGATACTCTCCATTTACTGTAAAAAGAAGTTTTAATTGAAAATGATTTTAAGAATTACACCAGTACAACAAAGAAGAGGTAGTAGTTTCTTTTTTTAAAAAATATTTATTTATTTGTTATGTATACAATATTCTGTCTGTGTGTATGTCTGCAGGCCAGAAGAGGGCACCAGACCTCATTCCAGATGGTTGTGAGCCACCATGTGGTTGCCGGGAATTGAACTCAGGACCTTTGGAAGAGCAGGCAATGCTCTTAACCACTGCGCCATCTCTCCAGCCCGAGGTAGTAGTTTCTTACTGTGGGAAAATGGTCTGCACCCTGTCACTTATATTTTAAATAAATGCTGATTAGCCAGTAGCCAGTAATTAGATCTATGATGACCTATTATAGAACCTAGATCTATAATAACCCCAAACTCAGATACCTAGATGTCAGTAAAAAGACATAATGAATAGCATCCAGGGAAATATATCTCTGCCAAAGCCCTGCTATCCTTCCACAGCAAGCCCTAAATATTTCAGTATAGCTGAAACACAAGAAAAAGACCTTAAAACCAACTATATGAGGATGATAGAAATTATTAAAGATGAAACAAATAAATCTGTTAAAGAGACCTGGAAAAACACACACACACACAAATGGTGAAAATTAGCAATTACCTCAACGAAATCCAGAAAAAGAGAAGAAATAACTAGAGAAAATGAATACATGCTCCATCAGTCCCAGTTCAGCTGGCCTTGGTGAGCTCCCACTAGATCAGCCCCACTGTCTCAGTGGATGGGTGCACCCCTTGCAGTCCTGACTTCCTTGCTCATGTTCTCCCTCCTTCTGCTCCTCATTTGGACCTTGGGAGCTCAGTCCAGTGTTCCAATGTGGGTCTCTGTCTCCATCCATTACCAGATGAAGGTTCTATGGTGACATGCAAGATATTCATCAGTGTGGCAACAGGATAGGGCCATTTCAGGCTCCCTCTCGTCAGCTGCCCAAGAAATTAGCTAGGGACATCTCCTTGGACACCTGGGAACCCCTCTAGAGTCAAGCATATGATCAAACCAGACTCTCTGGACATGGCTGATAATGAGGGCTGACTGAGAAGCCAAGGACAATGGCACTGGGTTTTGATCCTACTGCATGTACTGACTTTGTGGGAGCCTAGTCTGTTTGGATGCTCACTTTCCTAGACCTGGATGGAGGAGGAAGGACCTTGGACTTCACTCAGGGCAGGGAACCCTGACTGCTCTTTGGAATGGAGGGGGGGGGGGAAGTGGGAGGTTGGTGGAGAGAAATGGGAGGAGGGGAAGAGGTGGAAATTTTTAATAATAATAATATTAATAATAAAATAAAAATAAAAAAGAAAGAGAAAATATCAAATCAGCAATGAAACGGAGTCTTGGGAAGTGGGTAGAAAGAGTCTGGGACCCATGAAATAAACACCATTGCCTAGAAAAAAATGAAAAAAATCCCTTAAAGAAACCTAAGATCAAATGAAGAAACAATTGAAGGATACAAATAAAACTGTTCAAGTCCTAAAAACAGAAATACAAAAATTAAAGAAGACACAAACATAGGGAATCCTGAAAATGAAAAAATTTAGTAATGCAAACAGTCTCTATGGAGGCAAGCTTCACCAACAGAATACAAAGGATGAAGAGATATTCCTAGGTATTGAAGATACGAAAGAAAAAATGGAATACATTGGTCAAAGAAGATGTTAAATCTCAAAAATTCCTGACACAAAGCATTCAGGAAATCTGGGACACTATTAAAATTGTCAGATAAACTTCTGAGTAATAGTAATAGATAAAGGAAAAGAATATCAACTCAAAGACCCAGAAAATATTTTCAACAAAATCATCAAATAAAACTTTTTTAGCCTAAAGAAAGACATGCCTATAAATATACAAGAAGCAAAGAAACCGCCAAATAAATTGCACCAGAAATAAAGTTTCCTCACCACATAATAATAAAAAACACAAAATGTACAGAAAAAAAGAAATAATATTAAAAGATGCAAAGGCAATAGACAAAGTAACATGTAAAGACAGACCTATTACAGTTATACCTGACTTCTCCATGCAGATTCTGAAAATCAGATGGGTCTGGACAGATGTGCTACAAGCTCTATGAGACCACAGAAACCAGGCCTGATCACTATACCCAACAAAACCTTCAATCACCATGAACGGAGAAAACAAGCATCTGGTCCCATACAGGTCTGCCTGGTCCTCTAGCACAAGGCAACGCTGGGATTGATCAATTATTAATTGGAAGCGTGTTGCAGGCCTCAGAATTTCATAAAAAGCATCATGTCAATAGTAAAGGCCTAAAGAAAGAATTTTCCATTACTTGGCAACAAGCTAAGGACATTATAAAGAGATGTCCTACTTGTTCTTTCTATAACCAAACACCGTTGCCGCAGGGAGTAACCCAAAGGCTACTAAGAAAATTAAATCTGGCAGATGGATGTGTTCCACTTTACGGAATATGGTAAATTAAAATATGTACACCACACCATAGACAC
>NW_026068036.1:2231851-2232818 GCF_014885135.2 Alexandromys fortis
ATATATATATGTCTATATGATTAATGTTTTAAGTTTTTTACAATGAACAATGAGTCTTTCCTGAAGTAACATTTGAAGTTTCCAGGAAGAAGATGGGGCCCCACAAAAACAACTCTACCTGGTTGATATGACATCATGATACTGATAGCGCTACTACAAGACCTGTTTTGGGTACCAACTGCACAAGATGATCCCAACTTGGTTAGCTGAAATGGTGCACATCTTGTACAATATTCTGGCCAGACCTCCACAAAATACTCAGAGACTACTTGCAATTTTAAAAGACATTGATCTTGAAATTTAACCATCATTTTACTTTCACTGGATCCCCCAGAAAAAACGTTGCCCCCATGATAGATGGAAGTAATTCTAGAGGACAACATCCCCTCTCCCAGTAAAGTTTGACCCTGGGTTTAGGGACATCATTTAGTGGTTGGGAGGTTGGGAAAGGAATTTTATAAGCTCAGGGATCATTTGGAAAAAAAAAAAAGAGGGATGATGGGATAATAGAATTATAATTGTGAGTTACTGTTTTTAGACAAATATATCAGTATCGATTCTTGTATATTGATACAAAGTTAAATTATATTGACTATTGTATGCATGCATGTTTCTACCTCTGTTTAAAATATTTTTTATGTATTGACATATATTGTATTGATATATATATTGTATGTATTTACCATATTGCAGTGTACATTTCTAACTCTGCTTAATACTTCTATATTGTTTGTGTATTGATATATATTTACCATATTGCAATGTATATTTGTACAGTGTTTATATTTGGAGGTCATTGTCCTCATTTGTTTCACGGTCGTTTATTGTCTTAGTCTTTAAGTTAGATAGATATTGAGAATTATATAGATTAATAGTCATCTAAGTTTGTCATTTATAATTAGACTAATCAGGTTCTTTTTTAATTTTTTTATTGAAAGAAAAGAAAAAAAAAGAAATTCCCACCTCC
>NW_026068036.1:2240011-2242150 GCF_014885135.2 Alexandromys fortis
AAGAGCAGTCAGTGTTCCTTGCCCTGTGGAAAGTCCAAGGTCCTTGCCCCTCCATCCAGGTCTAAGAAGGTGAACGTCCAAACTGGCTAGGCTCCCACCAAGCCGGAACATGAAGTAGGATCAAAACCCAGTGCCATTGTCCTTGGCTTCTCCTCAGCCCTCATTGTCGACCATGTTCAAAGAGTCCGGTTTTATCCCATGCTTTTTCAGTCACAGTCCAGCTGGCCTTGGTGAGGTCCCAATAGATCAGCCCCACTGTCTCAGTGGGTGGGTGCACCCCTCATGGTCCCGACTTGCTTGCTCATGTTCTCCCTCCTTCTGCTCCCCATTGGGACCTTGAGAGCTCAGTCCGATGCTCCAGTGTGGGTCTCTGTCTCTATCTCCATCCATCACCAAATGAAGGTTCTATGTTGATATGCAAGATATTCATCCTTATGGCTATAGGATAGGGTCATTTCAGGTTCCCTATCCTCAGCTGCCCAAGGAGTTAACTCGGGACATCGCCCTGGGTACCTGGGAGCCCCTCTAGGCTCAAGTCTGTTGACAACCCTAAGATGACTCCCTTAATTAAGTTATGTGATTCCCTGCTCCTCTATCCAACCTTCCTTTCTCCCAATCATCCCGTTTCCCCAAGTTCCCCCCATTCTCCCCTTCTTACTTTTCTCTCCCCATCTCCCCTTACCCTGTACCACCCCACCCCCAAGTTCCCAAATTTTTGCCCAGCAATCTTGTCTACTTCCCATATCCAGGATAATAACTATATGTTTTCCTTTGGGTTCACCTTCTTATTTAGCTTCTTTAGGATCACGGAATATAGACTCAATTACCATTATTTGTGACTAGAAACCAATTATGAGTGAGTACATCCCATGTTCCTCTTTTTGGGAGTGGGATACCTCACTCAGGATAGTGTTTTCTAATTCCATCCATTTGTATGCAAAATTCGAGAAGTCATTGTTTTTTACCCCTGAGTAGTACTCTAATATGTATATATTCCAGACTTTCTCCATCCATTCTTGTATTGTAGGACATCTAGGTTGATTCCAGGTTCTGGCTATAACAAATAATGCTGCTATGAACATAGTGGAACAAATGCTTTTGTCATATGATAGGGTATCTTTTCGGTATATTCCCAAGAGTGGTATTGCTAGGTCCAGGGGTAAGTTGATCCCGAATTTCCTGAGAAACCGCCATACTGCTTTCCAAAGTGGTTGTACAAGTTTGAGTTACCATCAGCAATGGATGAGGGTACCCCTTCCTCCACAACCTCTCCAGCAAAGGCTATCATTGGTGTTTTTGATTTTAGCCATTCTGACAGGTGTAAGATGATATCTCAAAGTTGTTTTGATTTGCATTTCCCTGATCGCTAATGAGGTTAAACATGACCTTAAGTGTCTTTAGCCATTTGCAATTCTTCTGTTGAGAATTCTCTGTTCAGTTCAGTGCCCCATTTTTTAATTAGGTTGATTAGCCTTTTACGGTCTAGTTTCTTCAGTTCTTTATATATTTTTGAGATCAGACCTTTGTCTGTTGTGGGGTTGGTGAAGATCTTCTCCCAGTCAGTAGGTTGTCTTTTTGTTTTAGTGACAGTGTCCCTTGCTTTACAGAAGCTTCTCAGTTTCAGGAGGTCCCATTTGTTCAACGTTGCCCTTAATGTCTGTGCTGCTGACGTTATACATAGGAAGCGCTCTCCTGTGCCCAACCGTTGTAGGGTACTTCCCACTTTCTCTTCTATCAGGTTCAGTGTGTTTACATTGATATTGAGGTCTTTGATCCATTTGGACTTGAGTTTTGTGCATGGTGATAGATATGGGTCTATTTTCATTCTTCTACAGGTTGACATCCAGTTGTGCCAGCGCCGTTTGTTGAAGATGCTTTCTTTCTTCCATTGGATGCTTTTAGCTCCTTTATCAAAAATGAGGTGTTCATAGGTTTGTGGGTTAAAATCCGGGTCTTCTATATGATTCCATTGATCGACTTCTCTGTTTTTTATGCCAATACCATACTGTTTTCATTACTGTAGCTCTGTAATAGAGTTTGAAGTCAGGGATGGTAATGCCTCCAGAAGTTCCTTTATTGTATAAGATTGTTTTGGCTATCCTGGGTTTTTTGTTTTTCCATATAAAGTTGATTATTGTC
>NW_026068036.1:2243452-2263034 GCF_014885135.2 Alexandromys fortis
TGACTTTGGGTGATTGCCCAGGTAGCTAGTTGTCTCTGTGATTTGTTACATGTTTTGGAAGTTGTTTTACTGAACTTCCTAATTACCCAGGTAACATTATTTCCCTTCTCAGATCTTCGATGGGGTTGAAGACTATATAAATGTAGTTACTTTTCTCTCATGACTTGGCCAAGTTATTTATTATACAAGACCTAAGCTAGTTAGAATAGGATATTTGTACTTATTGTATATAATTTCATTGTAGGTTTAGAACTCTCTTACTTAAACAAAAGGGGGAGGTGTTGTAGGAGGTCCTTCCGCTCCTCCAACCAATAGCTGCTGAGATATCAGCCCATTGGGGCATGGTCTCTCTCCCTTTAAAAGACAGCTACTTCCCTCCACTCTCTCTCTTCACTTCCTGCTTCACTGGCAACTAGACTCCCGTCCTGGTTGCACAGAGGGCTCTTGTCTGGGACGGTGATCTGTAAGTTTTTTCCTCTTTAAATAAATACCACCCTATTAATCATAATTCCAAACTGGTGTGACATTGTTTGTGACTTATGCCTTCACAAGATATTTCATGTAAAAGTAAAATTTAAACAATATCTATCCACAAATCCAGCCCTACAGAAGGTACTAAAGAAAAGCTCTAACCAAAAGTGACTATCTACTCTCATGAAAACATAAGAAATAAATAATCTCACACTAGCAAAACAGAAAGAAGGAAAACATACATACTTACACACACATACATACACACACACAAACATACATACACACCGAAATCATTACCAACACCAACATCTACACCAACAGCAACAAAAGGAAAGAAATTAACAACCATGTTTCACTAATATCTCTCAATATCAATGACCTCAATTTCCCCATGGATGGGAAAACAGGAAACATCATTTTGATGCACAGAAGAAACACACCTGACTTTCAAGAATAGACATTATTTCAATGTAAAGGATTGGAAAAGAATATTTCACAAAGTAGAAACAAAATGAATATTGCCCAATTCAGTTTTGAGGCCACAATTACCCTGACACCTGAGCCATAGCAAGATACAACCAAAAAGAGAATTGCAGAGCAATTTTCCTCATGAACATAGATGCAAAAATGCTTAATAAAATACTTCTAAATCGAGAGCACATCAAAGAGATCATCTATCATGATCAAGTGGGCTTCATGAGGGGAAACAAAAACCTTCACAATAGTAATCATCCCCACATTCTAATCTCTTTAGAGCAAAAAGTACTCTGCCGGCTGCAAACAGAGTGAGCTGGAAAACAACTTAGCCAGAACCACTCCCCCCACCTGCAATATATTTTTGCCTGCAAAATTCCTGGAGCAATGGTGGTGTAGAACATATAAGAGTGTCACAGGAACCTATGCCCTACACTGCTAGGTACCCAAGAAACCTGGACACTGGATAGCCCAGAGACCTAGGGTTGACTCAAACACAACTGGCAAAAAAAATATTGAAATGATTACTAATGATATTCTGATATACTCATAGATCAGAGCCTTGCCCAGTCGTCATAAGAGAATCTTCTTCTGGCAGCAGATAGGAGTGGGTGCAGAGACCCACAGACAGACATTATGCAAAGAGAGACCCTTAATTGGAGGTCTTCATTGTATCCTTCACTCAGACATGAGTAAATGCCAAGGAAGAGGGAAGGAAATACTATAGCTATCAGTGTGCTTTCAGGGCTCCAGGATAATACAGCCTACCAAATCAACTAAACAAGACTCAAATGGGCTCATAGAGACTAAAAGCAAACAAAAAATCTGTATGGGTCTATACCAGGTCCTCTGCATATATGTTGTGGCTATTAACTTGGGATTTTTGTGAGACTCCTGACAGTGGGAACCAGTATATGTCAGACTTCTTTGTCTGCTCTTGGAACTCTAATGCTCCTATTACATTGTCCTGGGTATCTTTGATATATGGGAGTCTGCCTTGATTTATAGTATCTTGTTTTAGTCTGTTGGCAGTGGTGTTGTAGATATATGCTCCTTTCTTAAGAGGAAAGAGGAAGGGGGTAGATCTGGGGTAGGATTGTAGGGAGGAAGCTAGGAGGATTGGGGGGAGGAGAATTGGTTCAGATGTAGTCTATGAGAGAATAATCTATTTTCCATTAAAAATAAGTATAGTATAAAAAGATTTAAATACCTAAAGCTCTGGCTTAGTTTCCAGAATTTTTCATGGTAAATGCCCTATTTTTATTCACATTTGCTTGCCCACATTGAACAATATGTAGCTGAACAGAATCAGAGAAAAAATATATATTTAATTTCTGGCTTCCACATCACATCCGATCACAAAAAGGAAAGAAAAGAAGAAAATGTGATTTACTTTCTATGTAACTAAACTTTTATTTTCAATTAAGTAGAATTATTAGCTACTTCATTGAAATAAGAATCCCTGTAGACACTACTAATATTAAAGAAAATAGGAGCATGTGTGGTTGATCCCCAAATTGTAACAGAGGGAGCAATGTCAGAAACTGTAATCCCATTTAACTGTTTAAAAAAAAAAAACTGGGAATAGTCACAAAACAGTTTTCAGAAACAGTAAAAACAATAATAATTCAAGCCACTTTAATGGGAGCTGAAGAAAAGCAAAGTATGAAAGCAAATATGTGTCTAGGAATGAGATGACATCATTGGTGAAAAGTTTGCCTGCGGCCGGCAAGATGGCCTGGCAGGTAAACGTGTTTTCTGAGGGGCCTGACCATTTGAGTTTAATGTAAGAGTCATATGGCAGAAGGAGAAAACTCAGACTTCTGCTTGTGTACTGTGGCATGCAGGCACACGCACACATCACACACATGCATGTGCACATGTGGACATGTATCAAAAAATCAAGATGTGTAATAAAATTGTATTAAAACTTTGCCTTCTAGAACACACATCATAACTATTTGCTTTACAAGTGTGTTAAAAATTTCTTATAAGTTCTTCAGTCTTGAGAAATATTTCTTGGCTACCTTGTACAGTAATTACAACATATTTCCTTTAAGTTTATACTTCTCGGGTTTTTGCCTACAAAGTGTTATAAATGGTAGAATTTTTGAAAGGCTTTAAAGTTGCATTTTTATCGAACTATATATTTTTCTCTGCTTTCCTTCTTTCTTCCTCTCCCCCGTTTATCCTCTCCAATTTCCCACACCCCCAATTTACTCTTTTTTTTTTCTATTTTTCATGTAGATTAGACCCATTTGTGTCTCACTTAGGGTCTGCTTTGCTGTCTAGGTTCTCTGAGGTTGTGAATTGCAGGCTTATTTTTCTTTGTTTTATGTCTAAAAGCCACTTATGAATGAGTACATATGATATTTGTCTTTCTGGGTCCAATTTACCTCACTCAATTTGATGTTTTCCAGATCCATCCATTTGCCTGCAAATTTCAAGATGTCATTATTTTTTCCACTGTGTAGTACTCCACTGTGTAAATGCACCACATTTGCTTCAGTCAAGGGAATTTTAGGTTGTTTTCAGGATTTGGCTATTACAAATAATACTGCTATGAACATAGTTGAGCACACATTCTTGTATGATTGAGAATCCTTTGGGTAAATACCCAAAAGTGGTATTACTGGGTCTTGAAGTAGGTTGCTTCTTAATTTTCTGGGAAATTGCCATACTGATTTCCAATGTGACTGTACCAGTTAGTATTCTCACCAGCAATGGAGGGGTGTTCTCTTTAGCACATATCCTCTCCAGCATAAGCTGTCATCAGTGTTCTTGACCTTGGCCATTCTGACAGGTTTAAAAGAGAATCTTAGTGTTGTTTTAACTTGAATTTCTCTGATTGCTAAGGATGTTGAGCATTTCTTTGTGTATCTTTCAGACATTATAGATTCATCTGTTGAGAGTTTGAGAGTTCTCTGTTTAGGCGTGAACCCCATTTTTATTGGATTATTTGTTCTTTTGATGACCAATTTCTTCAGTTCTTTGTATACTTTGGAGATAAGCCCTCTTTCTGATGTGAGGTTGGTGAAGATCTTTTCCCATTCTGTAGGCTGCCATTTTGTCTTGTAGACAATGTCCTTTGCTTTACAGAAGTGTCTCAATTCCAGGAGGCCCTATTTATTTATTGTTTCTCTCAGTGTCTGTGCTGCTGGGGTTATATTTAGGAAGTAGTCTCCTAAATATAACTACTACAGAGAGAGGAAGAAATCTGATCCTAAGGAAATTCCCCAAAATCCACAACAATGCCCCAGCAATGACCCACAGCAATGACCTCCTAATAATAGTGGAGAAGGAGCTTAAACTGGTCTTCCCCTGTAATGAGATTGGTGAATGCCCCAACTATCATCATAGAGCCTTCATCCAGTAATTGACAGAGCCAGATGCAGAGATCCACAGTCAGGCAGCAGGCCGAGCTCCAGGAAACCAATCCAAGAGAGGGAGGAGGGATTTTATGAGCAAAAGAAGTCTAGGTTCTAACTTTTGGCAAAAACTGTCTGCATTCATGAGAAAGTACTACTTTGTAGCTTATTTTCCATTGGCTAACTCCAGGAGAACATAATATGAAGTCTTATGTCTGTGCTCAAGATTGATGATAAACTTTGCCCAGTCTAAGTTGGGGATAGAAAAAAAAAAAGCTGAGTAGAAGTCTGAATTCAGGAAGGAAAGAGATTTTGCAAGAGAAAGTTTCGAAGACTCATAAAACAGAGAGCTGGCATATCAGGAGAGAACAGAGAATGGGCATCCTGATTTCGCTGAAAATTATTCTATCCTGGGTATGGTCAAACTTCATGAGGATGGCAATGAACAAGTACAGGATGAAAAATAGCTAATAATGTATTAGAATCTCAGTCTCAAAGCGGGAAGACAAGGGGGTAGCAGGTTCCCTTCAGTCAGAGTGGAGTAGAGAATTCAGAACTGGCATTACATATATCTGGGTCTGAGTCTCTGGAAACAACCAATCAAGGTCCAAAATTCTTTTTAAAAACTACATTAGTATTTAGCATTTATGGACTCTTCTTTTTCATTCTTTTCAAAATAATGTCAGGAAGCAGATACATAACTTACGTAACATTCACAATATCCTTGAAATTTTTAAATAATATAGACGTGATTAAAGAAGATGGTAAGGTATGTTCATTTCATAAAAGAAAACTGCCTCCACTTTACTATGCCTCTTAAATCCTGAGATGTTTATGTTTGGGAAATTCTCAATCCATCCTTTGAAAAAACGGAAGGACAGATATATTTTCACTGTTTTCAGTAGAGGCTGAGACAAGTGAGCATTGTGCATGGAAAAAATGGGTCTTTAAAGTAAAAACTCTGTTGATGCAGCTTATTTTTACTTAAAGAGAATGTTAAGAAGCATTGCTTTTCAAGATGTTAACTGGGCTAAATAAAATCTTTTTACAGGTATTTAAAACAATGCAGCAATCAACGGGATAAAATGAAACCATCAAACTTCTGGTAAAAGCTTAGTGGAGATTAATAAAACAAACACACAAACACAAACAAATGAAAACCAGCTCTACAATTAACACTCATTAGAAACAAATTGAAAGAAGCAGGGATATTGCCAGATAGGAACTGCATGGCATACATCCCATAAATTAAAAAAAAAAAAAAAAACAGGCAAATAATGAAAGGAGTAAGTTGCAAAAAGAAATACATGGAATTCTGGAGATAAATTATGACAACTGAAATAAAGTTTTCATTAATCATATCAATATCTGTTAAAACCACTTTAACATGTCAAAAAGGCTATAGAAGTCTCAAAAGACCTTATTTTTTTTTTTAAATGTAGCACAAAGAGAAAAAAATTGAAGCAACAGAAGTGGCATATTGTAAAGAAAAAAGTCAAAATTGATTTTAACATGCTATAGAAATATACTTAAGAGCTTATTGGAGCCCATTCCCTACTGTGAGATAGCATGTTCTGCCTGAATGGAGATGGGAGAGACCAGGTTCTGCCCCAATTTAATGTTATAGACCTTGTTACATCCCCATGAGAGCTCTCCCCTATTGGGAGGGGCCGTCTGGGGAGGTAAGCAGGAGGGTGGGAGGAGAGTATGGGGGGAGAACTGTGGATGGAATGTGAAATGAAATTTAAAAAAAAATAAATTAAAAAAGAAGGACAATGTAAATTTTAAAAATATGTCTGTAGAGTTGTAATAGATAATGTTCTTAATTCTATCAACATTCTGCTTTGACAGAAAAAGAATTCCAAGCAGCTTTAAGGAACATCAAAAAGAAAACAATTTGTTGAAAACAAATGAGAAAGAAATGCTGAAAACATTTAGAAAAAGTAAATGCACAAACAAGATCGAACATTCCCAGATTCTGTTCAGAAACCGTGCCAACAACGAAATTATCAAATTTTAATTCTAATAAAAAATGAAGACAGACAATATCTGGTAGCGTTCTCTATATGAAATATTTATTCATACAAGATGATTAAAACCTTTCCTATACTAAAGCTGGAGAAGTATACTACTGCCATTTAGTACCAAAATGATTTATTTGATATTATTTAGATATATATGCATATATATATATAGTGTTTTAACTATTGTTACAGGTATTATTCAACAAATTAAGGAAATCATCTTTAATCTTAGATCATATTTTTTATCTTTCTCTTCACTTGTAGATGTGTGTTAGATGATGTAATGCCTGGCATCAGTTGATGTAATCATACTAATTTTCTTTTATAGCTTTTTGGTGTGTTGGGTTACATTGATTGTTTAACATCAAACCAGCCTTGCATGTCTAGATCATTGTCATAATGTAGAAATCTTTATTTACGTAGTATTTGAAATGAATTTTTTCCTCTGGGTTTCTAAAGGTGAGAATCACATGGATGCAACCTCAAAGAATGTTTTTGTGACAATGATTCTCTCTTTGGTTTAGGAATTATGCCAGATTACTATGACAAGCCCAATTGAAATTTCCTTAAAAGTTCAGAAAAAAAAAAAAAGTTGGCCTGCAAGCAAGAGCATGAACAGAGAGGTGATTGCTGGAAGGCTTCATATTTGAGAAGAATGCACAGAAAGGGACAATGATTTGTAGCAATGAAGGTAATTCAAATGCCGTACATTTGACTGGCAGAAAGGAAAGAACTACCATTCAGATAATCAACAATGTGAGTCAGGGTTTGGAGAGAAGCACATCAAAGCATGTTTTTGTTTCTCCTTGACAATGAAAGTAGCATGCGTATCCACACTTCTTTCTTAGTGACTTAGTAGTCCCTCTTGAGCAGTCTTCATTTTCTTCTAAGATGTGTATAGCTTTGCTTTCATATTTATTCCATCTACCTATTTTCAACTTGCTTTAGTATATGTCTTGGAATGGCATTACAACTCTAGTTTTGCATAAAATAACTAGTTCCTTCAGCTTTATGTTAAGAGGACAATTATTTTTCATACTGAGTAATCTTAAATTCTTGCTCATAACCCAACAAAGATGCAGGAGTTTAGTCTACAAATGCACATTGAAAAAAATAATTTTATTTTTCTATTTGTAAAAAAAGACACATATGCTTTTTATTTGATGGAATTCCTTTAGATAGAATAACCACCTTTAAGCATTTCTTTTTTTCCCAGCTTGTTCTCACAGGAGTTGAAGTCTCCTTAAGAAAAGATGAAATGATACAAATGGAGCTATTCTAACTTATTTTCCCCATCTCATCATTCTATGCCAATTTAGGAAACAGCCGCATTACAGCTCTTTCCCTTTACAAAGTTTCTATGATGACGATGATGATGTTCATTTTCTCTCTCCCCAGAGCCATCAGTTTATCATACACTACCAGCATTGGCAAATTTGGCCTGAAGCTGCGCTAATAGTCACAAAGTAAAATGTTTCACTCCCAGCTTTAACTCTAACACTATAATGAGATTTGAAACTGCCATTTTGTCCTCATAATAAGAAAAGATTGAACACCCTAAACATCAGCCATTTTTTTTTTATAGAATCCACCAGAGAACTGAGGTTGGGGAAACTGTTACCTGTCTGGAGATGAATAGATATCTTCACAGTGAAAACAGTCTATGGAGCAGAGACTGTGCTCTGGAAGCAAGTGCTAAGGTAGTGGAAATGGTGCTTTGATGGCCATCTAGAATCAGATTCATAAGATGATTCCAGTTTAAAACTCTCAAAGCTGAAAGCATAGTGTCGCCACACTCTGTAGAGTCTTATCATCAACAACCACTACACAGGAGAAGAAGAAATTCATTATAACAGTACATAAGAGATTCCTGTAAGCTGTAGGTATAAAAAGGTAAAGAATGGGCATTAAAATATGCACAGTAAGGATCCTAAGAGGGATATACATAGATCTAATCTATATGGGAAGTAGAAAAAGACAAGATCTCCTGAGTAAATTGGGAGCATGGAGACCTTGGGAGACGGTTGAAGGGGAGGGGAGAGGCACGGAGGGAAGCAGAGAAAACCAATAAAAAATAACTGCTCACACATTCTTTATAATAAATATTACACACATACTAAGGACTTTTGCCAGAGACTCGCCTTCACTTCTCCTCATCCTTGTTTCTTGTTTAATGCAAGAGGGTCAAAAATGCTGTGAAAACGAAGAGACACTTGTGAAGATCAAAACTTAGAAATGTATCATAGCCAAAGGACAGGGGCATAGACTATTCTAAAACAACTCTCTTCCAAATATAACTACCGTGTAAACTGAACTTCCAGTACAGCCACTGAAAGAACGGCACATCACAAACTGTGAGGAGGAATATTTAGGGAAAATAAGTGAAGAGACAGCAGAAAACAATTTAGGAATTGAAGTCATTGTCACCTAGAGCTGCAATAAACCCTCATCTAACAAGCCCAGGTATCTAGCATTCAAAATGTTCCTAGCGCTCAAAATAGGTTTCAATGAAATTTTGCAGCAGGAAAAACAAGGAGGTGAATTACTCTGGTACAAACAATTGTAACCAGATTCAAATATGGCAGTAGCAAGCATATAAACAAAAGTTTAAAATGACTATGACTAAATTATAAAAGACTTCAAGTGAAAGAAAAACAACTTAAAACAACCAACTAGCAATATCAGCAGCAGGTGGAAATTCTAATACAGAATTGACAGGTAATATTTAATCAAAGAGTATTGCAACAAAAATTAGAGGGTGCCTTTCATGGGCTGATCTGCACAGTAGATACAATGAAGAAAAATCATTGAGATTGGATATAGGCTAAAAATATAATCTAATAAGCAAACGAAAGTAAATAAAGGCAACATTAGGAAAGCAGCATGATACTCAGGTATATTAAAACCAGTTTTAAAAGTCTACCATATTTCACCAGCATACATTGTGCAATAGATGATGTCAGTTTAGATGAAGTTTTGTGTACTAGACAAGCAAAATCACGTCCAAACGAACCATGTCTGCCAAGAATTGAATGAAGACAGAGGGTTTAATTCTGGGAACTGGTAGATTAAGTAAGGCAGTGGAGCATTTTTCATGATATATTAATGTTAGATACATGATTCTGTGGTTTGCCATTTTCTTGATAAGTCTCCCCCTTTATGCCTTCCAAAGAGGAATTTGATTGCTTTGTTACAGATTACTATTTTGTGAATGTTTGTAGACCCCCAAATTTTGGAAAACAGAAGGATCATATCCCTCATTTAGAGAGATAAGTGAGGTGGCCTGTTCACTCTCCATTTTCACAGATTTGTGAGCTATGAGCTCAGAATCTTTTTGTGATAAGAGCTACCAGCTAAACAGGCCAGAAATGGGGTGACTGCAGAGCCAGACAAACAATGTAATATGACGACACCTTTCTTGCCTTTTTCTAGGTCAGGAGTAACCTTGGCTTTCTAACACTCAATAGAATCACAGGTCCCTTTTGCTTAGCTCATTAGTTTTAAAAGGAGAAGAAAAAAAAATGTCAAGTGTTCAAGGCTGATGAGAATTTTTTTTAATTGAAAGTATTTTTTTAAATATAATTTTTTATTGAAAAAAATTTTTCCCGCCTCCTCCCCGCCTCCCATTTCCCTCCCCGTCTCCCTTTCCCCCCCTCCTCCCTCTCCTCTCCCCCTCCCCCCACTCCTCTCCCCCTCCCTCTCCAGTCTGAGGGGCAGTCAGGGTTCCCTGCCCTGTGGAAAGTCCAAAGTCCTCCCCGCTCCATCTTGGTCTAGGAAGGTGGACATCCAAACTGGCTAGGCTCCCACAAAGCCAGAACATGAAGTAGGATCAAAACCCAGTGGCATTGTCCTTGGCTTCTCAGCAGCCCTCATTGTCCGCCATATTCAGAGAGTCCGGTTTTATCCCCTGGTTTTTCAGTCACAGTCCAGCTGGCCTTGGTGAGCTCACAATAGATCAGCCCCACTGTCTCCGTGGGTGGGTGCACCCCTTGTGGTCCTGACTTCTTTGCTCATATTTTCCCTCCTTCTGCTCCTCCTTGGGACATTGGGAACTCAGTCCAGTGCTCCAGTGTGGGTCTCTGTCTCTATCTCCATCCATCTCCAGATGAAGGTTCTATGGTGATATGCAAGATATTAATCAGTATGGCTATAGGATAGGGTCATTTCAGGTTCTCTGTCTTCAGCTGCCCCAGGAACTAACTGGGGACATCGCCCTGGGCACCTGGGAGCACCAAATCTCTTGCCAACCCTAAGATGGCTCCCTTAATTAAGATGTGTGCTTCTCTGCTCCCCTATCCAACCTTCCTTTATCCCAAACATCCCGTTTCCCAAGTTCCCCCCCAACCTCCCCTTCTCACTTTTCTCTCCCCATCTCCCCTTACCTCCCTTCCACCCCACCCCCAAGATCCCATTTTTTTGGCCAGCAATCTTGTCTACTTCCCATAATCAGGAGGATAGCTATATGTTTTTCTTTGGGATCACCTTCTTATTTAGCTTCTTTAGGAGATCAAATTATAGACTCACTGACCTTTATTTATCTCTAGAAACCAATTATGAGTGAGTACATCCCATGTTCATCTTTTTGGGTCTAGGTTACCTCACTCAGGATAGTGTTTTCTATTTCCATCCATTTGCATGCAAAATTCGAGAAGTCATTGCTTTTTACCGCTGAGTAGTATTCTAATGTGTATAAATTCCACACTTTCTGTTAATACAGAGTTGTCTTTATTTGGCTTAAATAAGCTCTATTGTGAGGATTTATCTTCAATTACTTCCTCCAGAATTGTCTATTAAATATGAGATTTTATTTTTTTCTACTTTTCTCTTTGAATTTAGTCTTAATAAATGACAAAATGTATCCATTATCAGAAAAACATATTTTACATATGATTTCTACCATTTACAATCTCAACGAATCAATAGCATTAGCCTCTTTGGTACCATTTTTAAAACATCGTACACCAGAGAGTAAAAACATGTCATTAAAATTTTTTCTCCACAAATTATTGCACATTTTTGCTAATCCTAATATATCCCTGGGCCCACATAGCAGCAGATTTTATGATACATCAACCAAAAGATTAGTGTTTAGTTCACTCCTGGGTGGGGCATGATTTGGGCCTAGGTGCTTAAAATATTTGAAATTAATTCCTGAAGTTATGAATATTACCTCCAATAATATTTACCTTTTTGATAATGGATAAAAGTATCAGAGAGGGAGGTGGTGTTCATGGACATTTTCAAGCTCAGATTTTAATGAAGAGCTGATTGAATCGAAAGATCGCTTTGTATTTTATCACGCTCACATGCTATTCCAAGTAAGTAAGCCTTTTTAATATTTGAAACAAGGAATGTTTGTCTGTTTTTCAATACTTACATCTGTATCTATTTGTGACTGTATCCCATGCCTTGGTGTTCTCATTAGGAAAGGTAGAAGACATGCTAAGTGATAGGGCTGTAGTCTGTCAGCAAGTCTGTGGCAGGGAGCGCAGAGTCCTTGTAAAGGAAGCAAACACCTTAGCGTCTGAAATAGGCAAAGCACTTAGACCTCATCTATGCAGGACCATATTTCACCTCACTTAATGGAACCCAGGAAATCAAACGCAAAGCAAAATACAAACTTATTGAAATCTAATGTGTATTTAACAGAAAATATTAGTATTCAAGTTACTCTCAGTATAATTATGACTACAAAGAAACGAAAGTATCCAAAGTATTTTGGAAAGAAAATACATTCACAAATATATATTTCCTTAAGCAGGAGCAATTGTTAAAATATTGCTTTTAAGCTTTTCAAGATACAAAAGGAATTGTGCCTATAGATGTCTATCTGATAGCCAGTCATGTCTATGGAAATCTTTGACAGTTCAATGACAAATATGAATTGGTTACACTCCAAATTCATAGACTATTAAAGACTATTTTACCTAGAGAATCATAAAAAGAAAATTGACTTCTAGATACAAAATTCTAGAGTATATTTTAAAGAAAGAATGAAGGCATTGTAATGATATACTGAATTAGCAAAACTACCCGCAGAGAGTTTATTATTTTGGAAGTTTTAGAAGGAAAAAAAAATTCCTAAGCAAAGAGTCCCTGTTTCAAAAATAAAGTCATCCTTTTCATAAACTTTATCAAATAAACATAAATATGTTTTTATTGGGGTATAACTCAATCCTTTTTATAACCATTAGCTGAATTGGTAATTTTTAAAGTAGGTAAGGAGTTCTGTGCCACCAATTCATGTTAAATAGACTGAGCTATAGCCCTCAGTATTGTCTCCATTAATTGTTTTATTGCTCCAACACTATGAAACAAGAAAAACAATCAGAAGCAAGAACAGTCGATGGAGGTTATCATATAAAATAGCTAACTTTGTAGATTCCACATAAGAGGCCTTACCCTTGCTGAGAAGTGGATTAGGAGTTGGGTGGGGAGAGGTGGGGAGGGGAAGTAGGAGGAGAGGATGGAGGGGATACTGTGATTGGTATGTAAAATGAAAAAAAAAAACTTAAAATAAAAGTTTTAAAAATTGCTAACATAGTCGGAAAGGCTCAGCTCCTCACCAGCCATGAGTTTGAAGCCACATGTATAGAAAGATACTGAGAATAGTGCTATAGTTAGGAATTAAATTAACCTCCTAATCTCATCTTTACCATCAATATTAGGAGACATCTGAAGTTCTCTATTTCTCCTCAAAATTCTTTTTCTTTTTTTTTGAGACAGGGTTTCTCTGTGGCTTTGGAGCCTGTCCTGGAACTAGCTCTGTAGACCAGGTTGGTCTTGAACTCGCAGAGATCCGCCTGCCTCTGCCTCCCCAGTGCTGGGATTAAAGGCGTGCACCACCATCGCCCGGCTTTCTCCTCAAAATTCTTAAACTGATTTGGAAGTGACTCTAATATTTTTATTTCTTAATATAATAGTTGATAAAATATATAAGATGCAAATATAAAAATATTCTTTCAATGACAATTTTTAAACAGACTAATGAAATATAGCTTAAGTATTACCATGAATTCCAAAAATACATTAATAATTTATCTGGCTCTTTAATATTTGCTGGTAATTGTAAAATAAAGCTAAATTTTGCTAATTAGTTATTTTTATATTTTAGAAAGTTCATATTGTTTTTACTGAACTACTGTTGTGTAGTGACAAATCACGATTCAAGTTGCCTTCAGACTGTTTATCATTGATTAATCCTTTATGACATGTAACTATAGAGATAGAGAGTCAGACAGGTGAAAAGAAAAATAGGTAGATCCACATATATATCCATCCATAACAATAGTTAATATACAGAAAGGAACATATCCATGGATTTGATCTTTGTTGCTACTGATGCAATGCCTCATTATTTTCAGTGTGTTAATGAGCAGAAGTGCTGTCTCAGCATTTATCGGTGATTAGAAGAAACACTTTTACCACTTATGAATATCCATGGAATTGATCTAGTTATAATTTTTTTCTATTTGGTTTGACTGATTTGGCTAGTCAGACACAAATAATTTATGCTTCATTCATAGACATACTGTAATATGCTTAAGGTTTTGGAGGTTTCTTCTCATAAGATTTTTATAGGGAGGTAACATATTATGCATAATGTTTTGCACTTTACTTTCTTTACATGACAGTAAATTCTAGAGATCACTCAAAGTCTTTTTAAAAACACTTTCCTTTTTTTTTTTTTTCAGCATAGTGCTATTCCATGCAAGGCTGCACCTCAATTCAACCAACTGCTACTTTTTATGTGAACATTATGTTCAGTTTTAGTGTTTTGAAGTTAAAAACAATAATGTAGTGAATAATCTTGGAATAAACAAACAGTTTGTGTTATGTGTATCTTCGGGAAAAATTGCTAATCCAAATCAAATGGTATAGGTTGGATAAATGGTCCTAGTAACTACTATTTTTTACTACATGATCATGTTGTCAAATCGCCTTCCTAATATTTATTTTTATAAATACAGATTTATGCTGTATTCATCTTTGGTCAAATGAATTCCCTCTTCCAGTGGGAAGTGACTAATGCAAGAGCTGATGACTCTTCAAAATAGCAAGTACAAATTTCTCTTAGTATTTAGATTTAGATGGGTTATCTGTATGTGCTAAGTTTTTTTTCAGCCCAGTAAGTCTCTCAGATGATGCAATAATCCACATCAAACAAATCAGACCAAAATAGAAGAAGCCCAGGTTTAATGAATGCCAGTGCTCCCAGGTGGCCCCCAGGAAAGCATTGAGAGGAAAAAGGGGAGACCATGTGTTTGTTCTCTGGGGAGCAGTTTAAATAGCCTATGGGAGTGGTCTTGACCCTTCCAGGGGAGAGGTCACTGTTTGGCCAGCTTTCTTGGAGATGGAGTCTGGACTGTGGCCACTCCCAGGGGAGGGGACTTGGAACTTTGCAACAAACATTCCAGACACTTGTATATGAGGAAGCCAGGAGGCTGAGGTGATGCTTACAACCAAACATTCTAGACTCTTCCTGGGTAAGGATGTTAGGGGCTGAGGTAACGCTTTCAACCAATCAATAGGCTCAATAGAACATCATGAAGGAAGGCAGACAGATTGTAAGAGTGTGCAGATCAGTAGGAGATCTGCAAAATACTGACATTGGAACATGATATTTTTTCTTTTAATCATCAATTCAAAGCCACTGTGGTGGTCTCCATAAGACTTCCACCTGTTAAAGCCAGTCCAAATTCCAGCATCGTTCCATTTTTGGAAAAAAAAAAAAAAACCTGTTGGAAGTTGGTTGTTGCTGAGGGAGAAAAGTCAGTTTCCCTAAGGATGTGTCTGCTGGTAGTTTGTCCACGCCACAGTGAACAAACACATCCTCATCTATATATGAACAGCACTAATTAAAATCAGTGTGTTAGTAAGAACAATGAAAGAGAAGACAGGAAGTTAGGAAACACTCAGTGAGGGGACATTAAAGGGAGATGGGTTTAGATAGTGGTGAACAAATATCAACAAAATACATTGTATAAACAAAATACATTGTATGAAATTTTAGTTTCATTATTTAACTAAAAAAAATTCCATGATTTCCAATTTTACTAAGGGGCTAGTTTGCTAACCACCCTCCCAAACATAGAATATGGAAAGTAGAAACAAGAGGAATGTGATATTGAGGCCAATGCAGGCTGCTCAGTGACTTTGAAGCAACCTGAAATATAGAATAAAATCATACCTTAAATGAACAAATAAGTAAAATAAAACAAACCACTACCTTATATAAAGCTGTTACTAAAATTAGCTATGATACTGATATATGGTCAAGTGTGTAAAATAAAAAATATTGTTATGATTTAAATATACATCTCAACAAAATTTATGTTGAAAGTTATTCTCCATTGAGAGATGTTGCTGCATAGATTTTGCAGAATTTTTAAGTTATGAAGTCTCAATCCTCAGAAAAGATTAGTGTCTTTAGAGAAGCCTCATGAAAACCTTTCCTTTTTTTTCCCCTTTTATTTTCTAACTTGTGGGAATGTGGCATCAATTTGCCATAGTAAAAATGAGACACCGTTTTTTTTTTTTAACATAAACTAGATCTACCAGTGGCTTAATATTAGCCTCCTAGACTTCAAAATGTGCAGTATTGATGTCTATAGTCAGACCCAGGTATTTTGTTATAGTATCACCATTAGACTTAGAAAATTACAAAGCATCACCCACATAAATGGTAAAGTGATTTTTGAAAAGCAGATTGATGGATGACTGTTAAATGAGAAGCAGATGAAATTTTCAATAATTGGTAATAGAGAACATGAATGCTCATGTAGAAATAGTGATGTTAAATACTGTCCTCATACCATATATAAACCTTTAACTGAAAGGATCAAAAACCCAAATGCAAATCTAAATCATTGGTAGTTTCGGAAGAAGACAAAAGTAAATGATAAAAGTCTTTATATTTTGCAAATATTTTGGGGGAAGTGACACTAAAGACACAGGCAGCAAAAGAAAAAGGTAGAGATGCTGGGGTTTGAGAGCTGTTTCAGCAGTCTGGAGCATTTACTCTTTAGGCAGAGTGTCCAGAATTCTGTTCTCAGACTCTACATTATATGGTTCACAGCAGCATGTATCCCTAGTTACAAGGGATCTACACTGTCAGAACTCTGTGACCTTCTAAATGTGTGTGGTTTCCAAAGTTTTGGAGGCCAAAAAATGCAGGCCCATTTTCATCTTGCCTGATGGTGGCCAGATAATTTGGGGACTAACAGGCTTAATTGCAACTTCTAACACAGGAGGTGGTTGCCTGACACTTTTGAAGTTGAGATGGCTCAGTGGCATCTGATGGTGGATGGTCAGGATATGCAGATGTGCTTCTGCTCCTTCTGTTGTAACTATGAGGTCACCTAGGGAAGGGCAGTCTTTAGCTTAGTGACTTAGAGTACAAGACTTGGGACAACTTGCTATCTAGAAAACAAAATGCTAATGATTAGATGTCTCAGAGTTGACTGTGTAAGTTTACCTTTTGTATCATGTTAATAAAGGTTTTTGTTACATTCTTCGCAAGTTTACATTGGGTATAAAAGCTGTGAAAAAAATAAACACAGGTTATGTCAGGATCTGAGTAATCCCTAAAATACCTTCCCAATACTGTCTTATGTTTTCTGTCTTATGATTTCTATGCATCTTCTTACTCCTTTCTTTTATTTCTTCAAGTCCCATGCTCCTACCCTGGGAAGTATTTTTGTCAAGGCCAGTCCGCCACACAAAGCTCACAGAGGTATACAATAATACACATAAATAAATATTTTTAAATATATGAAATAAATTTTAAAATGTTCACTAAAATTGCAGAATAGAAAAATTATGAAATATTTATTTGATATCTGTTGATATATGGGATGTATAATGAGCTTTCAAAACAGCAAAAACAATACTTGACTGCTAAATTCAAGCCTTGACAAGAACTTGAATTGATGATTTGAAAGATACATATGACTGACTGACTGGTTGGAAACGTCACCCCAGCCCCTAGCTTCCTTATCCCAAAAAATGTCTGGAATATTTGGTTAGAAGTTTCATTCCAGCTCCTGGCATCCATTTTGGAATGTTCAATGGAAAATTCCATTTCAAGTCCCTTTCCCTGGGAGTTGTCTCAGTCCAATCTCCACTTCAGAGAAAGCCCACCAAAGGGTGACCCCCTCCTCAGAGAGGATCAAGACCACTCACACAGGCTATTTAAACTGCTCCCCCCCCCTCCCGAGAATGAACCTGTGGTCTTTTGGTTCTCTGTTCCCCTCTCCGTGGTTTCCAGGTCTTTCTCCACTAGGGGTCTAAAGGGCCTCCCAGAAGTGCTGGCATCCATTAAACCTGGGCCTTTTCAAATTCGGTTTGATTTGGTCTGATTTGGATTATTGAGTCAGAGGAGAAGTTTGTCGGGCTAAAAAAAAAAAAAAAAGAAAGAAAAGAAAAAAGAAAAAAAACAACATCAACAACAACAAAAAAAAAACAATGAGTAATAAAACATTAAAATTCTTTGCAATTCCTTAATCATTAAGGGAATGTAAACTAAAATTATGATGATGTATCATTCATCATATAAAACAAAGCAGAACAAGTACTGGTGAAAATGATGAGAAACTGAAACTGTGGTGGACTACTGTTGAAGAATATGAAATGGCACAGCCATTGTCAAAAACAGTGTGTGTATACCATGATTAACACACCTTAAATTCAAGGTAGTATCCATCAAGTATGGTAACTGCTACAACTTGGCCACACAATGCACAATCCATTGGAATATCTATGTTTAACCCGCATGGTATAACGGCATGGGATGGTGGCTCACGGCCTCATCTCAGCACAATAGTACTAGAGGGTGTTGTTCCACAGCCAGTAGCCCATATTTTCTAAATTCAAAATCTGAAGTAGGATTTCTATTGAGTGTTTATTGCTTCTCCCAAAACCCTAAAGGGGAACCACTGTAGTTCTGGCACTGGCTGTGGTCAATAGGATAGATATCAGGTTCTTGTGTAGAAACATGTGCATCAGTTTTCATATTTGTGTTATGCACAACTCATAAAAGTAGAAATAACCCAATTTTCTTAAATGTCAAAGAGAATAAAGGAAATGTGTATTGTCTCACATAATATTACTAAATATTACAAAATGAGCAAATTTCACAATGTTGTAGAACAGATAATGATAGAAAATACTACATTCAGTAAAACAAGAATGAGAAGACAAAACAATATATATCCACTTACATGAGATGAGGCAATTTGTTGAGTAGTAACACTCTAAAAAACATGCAAGTAAGCAGTGCTCAGGGAAGACTCAAGGGGACAGCTATTGTTGAATAAGTAGAGTTTCAATGGGAAGAGTTATGATAGTGATGGCTGCAAAGCATTAATGCATTAAATATGTTTAATTATTTCTTCATAGTTCAGTGGATTATGAGGATACATACATTTTAAATAATGTTTATTTTATTAAAATGAAAATAAATTTATATGAGATCATTATCATGGTCAAGATAATAGATAGACTCGGGGATATATGTATATGTCAATTATATGTGTTAAATGTGCCATTTTAACAGCATTCTTTGCTGTTTAATTGATTCACAAAATTTTCATATATGCACTCTGATGGTTGTAGACATTGTATATAACTATCATACCATCACCACAATCAAGGTATTGTCTGTGGATAATATGTATCTTTATTAACAGTTATTCCCATGAGGAGCACTTGATTTTCAATGAAGAAAATGTTACCTATGCAAGATCAATTCATTCTAGAAATTCCTTATACAATATAATGAATAAAAAACCAATATACTACTTTGCAGTTATACTTTTTATGAGATTAGAGCCCATGTTGTTGTATAAAGTCCTTGGTATTCTAAATGAGCATTCTAAGCTGAAGCCCTGTAAAGCAAAAGCAACCTATAACTAAAAGCATGCTGACCAATCAGCACACAAATGAAGTCCTACCTGAAATCTGTCATTTGTGATTTGTCTTTTCCCAAGAGATAAGATGAGTACATCCCATGTTCATCTTTTTGGGTCTGGGTTACCTCACTCAGGATAGTGTTTTCTATTTCCATCCATTTGCATGCAAAATTCGAGAAGTCATTGTTTTTTACCGCTGAGTAGTATTCTAATGTGTATATATTCCACACTTTCTTCATCCATTCTTCCATTGAAGGACATCTAGGTTGTTTCCAGGTTCTGGCTATTACAAATAATGCTGCTATGAACATAGTTGAACAAATGCCCCTGT
>NW_026068036.1:2264081-2351152 GCF_014885135.2 Alexandromys fortis
CCTCCCCCAATCAAGTCTCCCTCCCTCGTCAGCCCAAAGAGCAGTCAGGGTTCCCTGCCCTATTAGCGTTATTTTTAATAAATCTATCTGCTTAAAAAAAAGAGATAAGATGAAACTTTGGTTTCTTCTTACAAGTGGCCACAACACTTAATTAAAAATACTTTTAATTTTTATTCACATTCATTGATTTCTTGCTCATCTCAATCATTTTTGTATTTATAATTTTAAGTAATTACTTTGCAGTCAATATGTAAAAGATCATATAACAGCCATTATAAACATTACCGTATTGAACACTCCTTAAAAGAATTTGTTGCATGTAATCCAGGATGTACATACATAAACATAACAAGAATTTTTAAGACATCAAATGTATAAAAAAAATCAATGTAAAGTTATTTGAAAGTTGGAAACTGAGGAAGTTAACTTATGATGCAACAATAGCAAAGAACTTTGGAGTACATAGCTTTTTAGAGAAGTTACAAAGCATTGATAAGCAAGTAGACGTTATGTGGTGAAAATAATCATGCTCTAAATAGATCCGTGCTTCCAGCACTAAGTTACCTGCTGTTTTGAATTGAGAAGACCTGTCCAGAAATGCCTAGCTTTCCAGCATCCTGGGATGGAAATAAGTAGGTCCCAGCATCAGAAAGGATAATGTGCTAACAATAACTAGTATCTATTTCTAACCTGCATGGTATTTGTGTTTCATTACAGTAAACAAACAAAAGAAAGACAGTTAAAATTAATTATGACCAAAGTTTATAAAATACTTGACTTTCAATCTCCTACACATATGAACTATCAATGTGCTTTTGTTCACATTCCTAAATACCACTTTTATAAAGATTTGCTGCAAAGATTATATTAATTATTTGTCAATCAGTTAAAAGCAGTACAGAAAAAATATCTATGAAATGGTTACAAACTTGAACCATCATATGTTCTGGTCTTGTTTGCAGTATTAATTTGTTCAGCATTTTTTTCAGTGTTTAATGCTAGTTTTTTTTTAATTGTTATGGGTTTAATCTCTGAGGATGACTTTATACAAGTTGTAATTTAATTACCTCCTCAGTAATAAAAGAAGGAAAGAAAAATTTTTATCAGAAACATAGCAGTTGTGTTCTCCATATTGGGCAATTAATGTTTGCTTATTGCAGACATATTTTCATAAGTAATGTGTTCATAGTAAGTTATAAGTATACATTTTCATTTACTTGGAAGTATCAAGTAATTGTCCCTTATATATATGAAATTATATTAGATTTTATTTACCATTTTCAGAAAGTTATTTTAAAAGAGAATAACAGTTTTTAGATTCCACATATTTTCTTTATTGCCCAAGCACAATTTTAAAAACTAAAACAAACAATATTTGACATCTTGGTCATTCATGACTAAATGGCATTTATAGTGTGAGTTTTTGTGGGCAATGAAAATTATTTAGTATAAATGTGTTATTCATCATAACCTTTTTACTTGGTATTTGAAATATTTTGTTTTAACTTTTTATTCATCTCTCTCTCTCTCTCTCTCTCTCTCTCTCTCTCTCTCTCTCTCTCTGCATGTGTGTCTATCTGTGTGTGCGTGTTCGTGTGTGTGTGTGTGTATGTGTGAATGTTTTGGCTATATGGCTATATGCACATGAGTGTAGGTACCTGTTGAGACCAGAAAGGGACATTGGATATCCAAAATGGAGTTACATGGAGTTGTGAAACACAACTGTATTGTAGGGGGAAGCCCTTCCAGCCTTTTGAAACAGTAGAGAGCATTCTTACCATCTGAGGATCTCACTTGCCCTTCATCACAACATTCCAAAGGAAGCTGAAATGCCATTCTCTTTAGTTTGTTTATAAATCAGCACAGTGTTATAGCTTCATTTAATGAAATTTTGTAAAACATGCTAAGTCACATCCTGAGCAACAAATTAATTAAAAATTAATTAGGGGCAACAAATTTATCAAAATAAATACAATATGCAGGCATCCATACCAGTACAGAAGAAGCTTACTTGTCACGTACAACCAGCAAGGGCATGTATCATGAAATTTGACATGGTATCTGGTACTAGAGTTATTATATGGACCATAAAAATTAGACTTTTTTCCAAATAGATCAAAGACCTCTACATGACACCAACCACACTGAACCTCATAAAGTAAAAGTGGGAAGTGCTCTTGAATGCATTGGTACAGAAAACTGCTTCCTAAATACAATCCCAGTAGTATAGACACTGAGAGTGGCAATTAATAAATAGAACCTTCTAAAACCGAGAAGCTTCTATAAACCAATGGACAGGATCAATAAGATAAAATGTCAGCCTACAGAATGGGAAAAGATCTTCATCAACAACATATCAGACAAACAGCTATTCTCCAAAATATACAAAGAACTCAAAAAATGGTGATCAAAAGAACAAATAATCCAATAAAAATAGAATACAAACCTGAACAAAGAACTCTCAACAGATGAATCTAAAATGGCTGAAAGACACAAAAGAAGATGCTCAACATCCTTACCCATCAGAGAAATGCAAGTCAAAACAACTCTGATATTCAATCTCACACCTGTCAGATGGGCCAAGGTCAAAATTACTGATGACAGCTTTTGCTGCAGAGGATGTGGGGTAAAGGGAACACCCTCTATTGCTGGTGGAAGTGAAAACTTTTAGTCACTTCGGAAATCAGTATGGCGATTTCTCAGAAAATTAGGAAACAACCTATCTCAAGACCCAGCAACCACTTTTGGGTATATGCCCATAGGATACTCAATCATACCACAGAAATGTTCATATTCCCAAATATTGTTTATAAATGTTCTTTTATATTTAAAGGGAGATATGCTATAGAGATTTACATTGATATGGTTTATTGATACATATTTAAGGTCAATTTTGGTATATGTATTTATGATCTTGATTAAGTTATGTGATTGTGTAGCTCATTTTAAAATGTAATGTATAATTTAGAAATATAGGTTAATAGAAAATCATTTATAATAGTCCACTTTGTAGGCATGTTAGTAAGATTTTCTAGATGTATAGAGATATATTTCAGGTAGATAGGCATTCTTCATATCTTTCAAAGACTACAGAATATGACATTTAACAGGTTTTAAGAACTTAAAACTTTACATGACAGTGAGACACATCTGCTCCTGGCAGCACCAATTACTTTGAGAGGATGATGGGCATCTAAGATGCCATTTGGGTAAGAAACTGCTCTTGCCTAAACTGCTGAACTGGACATGCAATACCCACAGAAAAATAACTGATAACTTGCCTAAAGGTGAGATGATCCTTCAGGGTTCCTGCTTCATGAAAGATTCTGTGAGACATTCTGCAGGATACAGGAAAAAAAAGTGACTAAACTGTCTTTGAAATCTCCTTCTTCGTGAAAAAGTCTGCTGGATATTATGGGCCTGAAGACCAAAGATGGATGCCCCAATGGTACAGAAAAACTTTGGGTTATTGTCCATGCAGTGAGATATCTCTGTCAATTCTAGAGTTTTGGAAGTTGCTTACAATATACTTCCTGTTTACTTAGATAATATTATATCCTTCTGGAGTTTTTGATGGCGTTAAAGAATAGATAGATAGTTGCTTGATACCTGTTTTATGTAATTTTACTACGTTAAAGTAAAAACTTTCCTTTTTATTTAAACAGAAAAGGGGAGGTGATGTGGGAGTCCTGTCTATGTGTTGCTTGTATTTGTTAATGAATAAAGAAACTGTTGGGCTGATAGGGCAGAGCTTAGGTAGGTAAGAGGTCAGAACTGAATTCTGGGAGGAAGAAAACAGAGTCAGAGAGACACCATGGTTCTGCAGCCAGAGATAGATGTGCTGAATTTTACCCAGTAAACCACTGCCATGTGGTGATATACAAGTTAATAGAAATGTGTTAAGTTAATATAAGAGTTAGCCAATAAAAAGCTATAGCTAATGGGCCAAGCACTGATTTAATTAAAACAGTTTCTGTGTGGTTATTTCAGAGCTAAGCTAGCCGGGCAGCCAGGATGAACAAGCAGCCTCCTTTCAGCACAACTATGTTCATAGCAGCATTATTTTTAATAGCTAGAACCTGGAAACAACCTAAATGCCCCTCAAAAAGAAAGAATGGATAAAGAAAATTTTGTCTATTTACATACTAGAGCACTATACAATGGAAAATAATAATGACATCTTGAAATTTTATAGGCAAATGGATCTATCTAGAATACATTATATTGAGTGACGTAACCCAGACTCAGAAAGGCAAAAATAATATGTACTCACTCATTAATGGTTTTAGACATAAAGCAAAGATAAACTAGCCTGTAATTCACAGCCACAGAGTACCTGGACAACAATGAGGACCCTAAGAGAGACATACATGGATCTAATCTACATTGGAAGTAGAAAAAAACAAGATCTCCTGAGTAAATTTGAAGCATGGAGATCGCAGAAGAGAGTAAAAGAGGAGGGAAGAGAAAGGAAAAGGAGCAGAGAAAAATATATAGCTCAATAAAAACAGTTCAAAATTGGACTAAAAAAAACTGGTTTTTGTTTGTTTTGAATTTTTCAGAGGCCACAGGAGTGGGAAACAGATAAGTATACATGACTTGAGTATATTATATGAAATTTGAAGTAATCAATAAAAAATGTAGTTAGAAATTGTATCAGTGCCAATATGAAAACACATTAAAAATGAATTAGACTTAGTAGATTCATTAAAAGCACAATAAAATTTTCCCATATTACAATATGCATTCAATGGATCTAATAAAATTTTTGACTAATACCTTTGTTAATGAGTTGGCAATAATTTCTTTTGCTAACAAAGAGAAAAAAAGCAATAAGTGACCTAACTTTAGGATTTTGCACATTTGTCCAAAGAAGACAGTATCAATTTATCGTTAGCTATTCATCTGTATTAATATTGGTGAAATGTTTTAAATATCAATGCTATAATTTATAAAAATATATTTTGTAATGAATATTCAAGTTTTGAGTGTTAAATACCTAATTATTACTTTAAAATAGTTCATGTTGTTCCTCAACTTTGACTTATTGTTTTAAAAAAAATCTAAGTGATCCCAATGTATCCATTATTCAGCTGATTCTATACCTTAGACAATAACAATGACAATTGATTTTATATGTTAACATTCCTATAATTCATGCATCATTTTATTGGTTGATTACAAGCATTTTATTATTCATTTATTGCGATTTCATGCAAAATTTATGAGACTTTTAAGATTTAGTTCCCTAGTTTTGCCAAGAGTACAAATCACAGAAAAAATGTAAAAATGGTATTTTGTCATTTGTTCCATGAAGCGCCTGATCCATGCAAAAGTTTCACAGGATTTACCCAATCCGTCATCAATGAGATGGTGTCTGGGAGAAGCCTAGAGACTTTCACGTGTCTTATGAATGGCTATAATTCATGAATAAGAATGCACTTCAGGGGATCTTGAAATCATGTCATGTCTTCAGTTAAAGTAGGCAAAGAATAAGCACTTAAAAAGCAAGTCCTAAAGTCTAGAAAGGTTCTTTTAAAAGGCCATTATAAACGAAGTTTTCAGAACTCTGGCTCCAGCTATCATATAAAGGTTAAAAACTTGCCTCGACAGTATTACTATATGATCATCTTATTTTAAATGTAGATTGTCAGTCACGTTGAACCAAGCATGCTCACGATAAAGTTCAGAGATGTGAAACGATATCTTGGGAAAGACAAGAGCATTTTCTTGCAAAGAAATTTAAGACAGCAGAAAATATGAAATATTCCAGCTTTAAAATTGTGATCATGCTTGCCCAAGGCAATAAAGAGATATTACCAGTTTCCAATTTTTCATGTATGTTAATATTTGGTTCAAAGTTTTAAATTTAATACTTATAATTGATAGGAAGACTATCATTAATGAC
This sequence comes from Alexandromys fortis, assembly GCF_014885135.2. NCBI lineage: Eukaryota > Metazoa > Chordata > Mammalia > Rodentia > Cricetidae > Alexandromys > Alexandromys fortis. The sequence continues at coordinate 2,269,990 of NW_026068036.1, forward strand.
ATGTCTGCACTTTGAATAGCAATACAAAAATATTCTTTCTAAAATTTCATAAATTTCTTACAAAAAATTTAACAGCAGTTTGTAGTTTGACTTTCTTTTCAGCCAGCAGCCTGAAAATTATGACATCAAGATTTATTATTAATTAGGAAAGCATGACCTTAGCAGGCTTTTTCCCAACTTGCTCTTATAACTTAAATTAACATATTTTTATTAATCAACATTCTGTCGTGCAGCTCCGTTACCACTCCTTTGCGCCATATGTCCGACATCTTCAGTGTGTCGCTGGCATCTCTTACACACCTAAATTCTTTCTGAGTTTCTCTCTTTCCCTAGATGTCCTGTCTAACCTCTTTCTGCCTAGCTAACTCTTTGTGAAATCAATCTCAGTTACACATCTTCAACACTGTAAACAAATATTCCACAACAGTAATTCAAAAGAGAAATTGAATTTATACACCAATATTTATAAACTTGCTTCTTTACAAAATTTTGTAAAGTAATAAACCCTTGGTACTTTTGCAAAATAAACAATGCAATAGGTCTAATTATAGAAGAATTTTATATTATGAACTAAAACATTTTCTGTCATCTATTCTTTCCTTCGTTAACAGAAAAAAAGGAGAAATAAAACCCAAACTTTTACATAGTCAATCAATCATTTAGAAATAAATTTCCCTGATCTTGCTATAGTGGTGATGATAAAAGTTCTTGATTCAATTTGTGGTCAAGGTTCTCAGCAGAACATTTGAAAAAGAGAGCCAATGAAAATTAAGGCACTGCTATTTCTTATCGTTATGTAAGCCTCCTTGAATTTTATTCACAACCACAGAACTCAATCATTGTCTGCAATTTTATAAGGTGTACATTATCATAACTTCACTCAATGAAGGCCTAAAAATTATACCACAGAGATGAGACCTAACCTTTTATTATTGCAGGTTAAGGCCATTGAACAAAGGGTACTTAAGCTAATTCTGAACATTTTCTTCAACAACTCTTTTAGCCCATATAAAGTTTTTAATTTTTTAAACAATGCAATGTTTGTGTGCATTTTTGCTCGGTGGTACATATTGTTCCAGTCTCATTTCCTTTCTGTGTTGATGCAAAGTAAATAGCTTAAAAGCAGAGTTCCTAGTCAAGGAAGAGCAAGAGACAAAACATTGCTTAGATACATGTTCTACCCATTACCATAAAATGTACTTATTTTAAAACATTTGGATATTTTAAATAGCTTTAAGAATTGTTGGTTTAGAGAGGAAAATATGTAAAATGGCTTAGAGAAGAATGGATAGCATATTATGTCATTTTAACAAATAAGCAAACATGTTTACTTCAACTCTCAAAATCCAAATGCTTACTTTATCATAATCATAGTTCAGAGATGTATTGCACTAAAATACATACTGTGCTTCCAATTGCAATTACAGTATAAAGATGCATGAATCCTGTGAACTGCTAAGTTTTGGATATTCTATGTCATATACATAAATTGTATTTAAAATTTTATTTCAAAGTGTAAGTTTTGCCTCTAAGTGTTAGACCAGATGTTATGGTCTAAGTGGTGTCTGCTAGCTTTTTGGGTCTGCATGCAAATCATTGAACAGAGTGGTCTTAAGTTCTACTATTAAGCACAGAGAAGAAAACTCAAGATTTCTGATCCTAGTAGAATTCAGACATTCTAAAACTCAAATCAAGATTTCATTCATAACGAGCTCTCTGAGGCATACATCAGAGTTTTCAGGAAGCAAGAAAAAACAGGTATATAAGCTCTGAAAAACTGGCATCAAGTTCTTTCAGATCAATAATATGACTCCATTCCTGGTGTGTACTGTTCTGAAATATTAGAATCCAAATAAGATATTCTTTGGAATGCCACTGGACTCCATAGTGCTGCTTGCATACCATGACTCTTGGCTACATCATCCAAGCCTTCAACAGATAAGTCTCTCATGCTCTGAATTTTGAAAGTCTTTAAAAGTCTGTTCTGTAAAAGGATCGAAGTGATTAAATTCTGATCAGTCTAGATCAGAATTTTTCAAAGTGAATTGTGGCGGAAAAAATTAATCTAATTATGATAAAAATGTTTATCATAAACTAACCTAGATGATGTTGGCATGTAAGGTGTATACATGACAGAGATAATAATTTGGGCTTTTAATTGTCTCTTATAGGATGTCAGTGTATTTACTCTATAATGTGGTTATTTTCATAATTTAGATAGATCATATGTTATAACATACTTCCTAAAAATTCTATTGAAAAGTAGTCTAAGCTTTTCTTCCTTCTTTCTTCTTCTTCTTCTTCTTCTTCTTCTTCTTCTTCTTCTTCTTCTTCTTCTTCTTCTTCTTCTTCTTCTTCTTTTTTTTTTTTTTTGTACGCTGGTAGAGAAATTGGTTAGTATTCAAGAAGTATGTGAAAGCCAAGTGATAGTTCAGGCCTTGTTTCCATTTCCAAACTTTTACTGTTTCTTTCTTTTGAGACAAGGTTGTTTTGTACCTCATGCTGTCTTGTAACTTGCTACATAGCCCAGGCTGGCCTCAAACTCAGAGACCTGCCTCTGATCCTTGAGCACTTGGATTAAAGGCATGGAGCACCATGTGAGGTTCAAACTGGTTATATGTAAAAGAACACACTCAAAACCTAGAATCACACAACACTGAATTATAACTAGAGTCTTTAGAGGCTCTAGTTGATAATTCAAACCCACCTAAGTTTTCCTATAGCCTTGCACTTTATTAGGAGATACCTCAACAGGCTTTTTTTTTTTTTTAATGGCATTTTCAAGGAGGAGGTTATTTGATTGAGAAAAACCTTGGAGATTAGTAATGCTGACTTGAGATATGCCTAGGAAGGCATTTACAAGGACTCTTTATATATGTGAACTACAGCATACCTAGCCCCTTCCTGGGTTCACAGTATGACAGGAGACAGTAGAGGGTAGGAAGTGGGTGGCTGAAAGTCTGCCCTTAGATTATATTTTATCCTGGACGTTCTCTATATAACATCCTTTCAAACTGGCCACCAGGATGTGAGCTGTTCTTTCTGGAACTCACTCCATACCATGAAGGACTGATGTTTCTGAAACCATAAGTAAAAATAAATAATTCTATTCTTTATATTGATTTTATGTTGTAATTGTTCACAGCTGTGCAAAAGCTAGCAACGCAAGAGCTGAGTATAATAGCTAATTATTTTCTAATTAGCAATTAGGAAAAATGCTCTGTTTATTAATATGTCAAATGTGAAGTGACATGGATTTAATTTTGTAATGTATAACTTTTTCATTTTTTAATATTTAACAAGAGAATGGAGACTAGGATTCTTATAATCTTCCACCTTGTTCTCCTTAAAATGAGAAGAGTAGTAACATGATAATTTGTAAACATGCATCCACTGCAGCTTCTTGATGGCATCAGCTGTGCAGAAAAAGGGGAAGTTGACTATAGTTCTTTCACTGTGGCTGTTGCCCTCTCATTACTCCAGTCTACTCTTGTGAAATTTCCAGGAATAAAAAAAAAATATTGCTAACAGCAACTGACTAGCAGATCTGAAGTGTGTTGGGTGTAATATAGAAGGGATTATACTTGATAATTATGACAGATATTACATGCATTTTCAAAATACATGGACTGGCTCAGGATAGTACTATATTCTAAGGCATGATCAGAATCCAAGATATGGTGATTTTGTTTAAAAGATCCCTATTTCTAAGTCATAGGTTTTCTGAAACCTATTTTATTAGATTGGGACCGTATAGTTTCTTTAACTTCTAAGATGTGATTATCATCGGTTTATGAGGTCTGCACAGGCAAGTGAAGTTTATGAATTATTGCTCCTCTCTTGAGAGGCAGTTAGATAAATGTCTCCCTAAAGCCAATTGTTCAGTTGGAATCCCTGCTTTGCCATGTTCTGGGTTCTGAGACTATATTGAACTTAGGACAGGGTGTGTTGTGTAGAGAACAGTAAAAATAGTATTTTACAACAATTCAGTTCCTCATAATGTCCAGCCCTGAATGCTTTCATACGATGTAAAAATAAACTAGAAAATTAACTCCATCTACTCATGCACAGATACACACACACACACAGCATACACTTATGTATGCTTTAAAATCTTTAAGTGAGGTCTCTATTAATATTAGAATTCATATAAACTGAGATAATTCAATTATTTATTTGAATGTCCTATTTTATATTATGAGAAGCTGTAAACCCTACACTCAACATAATATCACTTTCAAAGAAATTGCGCATAAATTCCTGGGGACAAATTTAGTCATTTATTTCACTCTGTTCTTTTTAAACCACAGGCTTAAATTTAAAATGGGTAGTTTTCTCAAACAGCACATGCTAGTGATTTGAAGCCGTAACAGGACCCATGACATTCAGGTCATGGGTAAACATATGGTCTGCCACACCAACTCCACTAGCCATCCATCAATATAATTACATAATACATCAGAAGAGGTAGTCTTCAGCCACTGAGTGTGAGCATCCCCTAATAAATTTAACTGGATTATATCACTTTTCATATCTTATTTGGTCATATTATCTAAAATATTTTAAATATTTGATATTTCACATTATATGTACTTTTTTCTCTCGTAGAATTTCTTGACAAAATTGTTTGTGGTTGCTTATTTAGAAATTCTTCTTATAACGCAGTTAGATTCAATAAAGAGCACAATTTAAAAATGTTATACTTCTCATCATGTTAATGCTGAGATTAGAAGGAAAGTATATCATTTATAGATTTAAAAAGTTATGTCAATACTTCATATGTTGTAAATAACCAAACATCTGTGTACAATATTCAAAGATAAGGACAAAAGTCAATCAGGTAATTTTAAAAATTAATTGATTCCATTTTATTTACTTATGTTACATGTGCATATTGCATGTATACGTAGTTAATGAGTGGAGGTCAGAGGCACAACTTATAGGAGTCAGTTCTTTCCTTTAATCACATGAGTCTTGGAAATTGAACTCCGGTCAGAAGGCTTAGTAGCAGGCACTGAACCATGTGTATGGTTACTTGAGAAATTTTTAAAAGACCATGTGAGATAATTGACTGGTATTAGAAGTATGATAGTAGAGAAAACTTAAAATTATGAGCAAATAAATATAGTGTTAGGTTAGTTCTTGTTAACTGGACGTTCAAGGCTAAAACTCGAAATTCTAGATACTAACCACAAGGTAGGCTGCTCCTCCATTTGAAGAGTTCCCTCTGGGTAGTACTAAATGGTTTACCAGAAGTCTTAGGAAGAAGAAAAACAATGAAGAGGATGTAAAGGATCTTTTATAACTGGTTTCTACCATATTTTACATACTCTCTTGCACATTTGGACAAGGAAGGATCCACTGAGAAGGATCGAGATTCCTAATGATGGTGATTCTTTCACTAGATTTGTTTTTCCAACTCTTTTAAGCCTGGATCTTGATTGTCTATTAGAGTTTTCTTATTTATCATTGCTTCATAAAGAATATGATTAAGATTCATGCTTTGTTTATATTTTACGGAGTTCACATTTTATAATACTATATGTTGAAATAGGAGCGGCAGGGCTGCGTCCCCAGCACCCCAGCCGCCTGCTAGCTTATGCCTGAAATAACAACACACAAACTGTATTCTTTTAAACACTGCTTGCCCATTATATTTAGCCTCTTCTTGGCTAACTCTTGCACCTGGACTAGCCCATTTCTAATCATCTGTGTAAGCACTCCAAGGTGCGCTTATCGGGAAGGTTCTAACCTATGTCCATCTTGGGTCAGAGCTTCATTGCGTGTGCCTCAGAGAGCAGAGCTATCGGGAGAGCGGAGCATGGCGTCTCTGCTCCAGAGCAGAGCTGTCGAGTATCTCTGGGAGCCGAGCAGAGTCTGACCTCACTTCCTCTTTCTCCCAGCATCCTATTCTGTTTACTCCTCCCACCTATGTTTTAACCTATCAGGGCCAAGGAGTTTCTTTATTGCTTAACCAATGAAATCAACAGATTGATATATGACACTCCCATATCAAATATATGATACTTAACACTATAAAATAATATTTCAAATCATTGGAAAGAAACAAACTACTGAAAACTCAGGAAAGTGAATGAATCTCAACTGTACTAATAGAAAAGAAAGAAGACAGACTCACATGCTACGTGCTCTCAATTCAATTTATATGGCACTAAACTCAACAAAAATAGTTTTTAGAAAACATTTTTTGGAAAGGATTAGGTATGAAATAAAGGTTAAGATACTAGGCAGTAGCACTCAACATATATGGAAATGTAATGTGTTGTTCCGCACTCTGTACAGAGGTAAATAAAGTCACCTGCTGAGCAATATGAATGAACCTGTAGATCCAATGTACATAAAATTTAAAATCTGAAGAGCATAGTCCTTGCTTATAATTATGGAGAAGGATGTAGAATATGAATAGAAAAATACAGGACTTTCTTTTCTGGAGCAACAAAGGACAAAGGCTTAGATTCTAAGGCAGAAGTGGTTGATGGAAGAAGGATGGGAATAGTTATCTGGGCTTGCGATGGTGTATGAGTGAAAAAGTTGGAAAATTGCTAGACCCATGGTTAGAAGAAGCCCAAATGCATGAATGCTAGATAATTGAGGTGATGCTAATACGGTAACCATAGAAGGGAGAATACTGCTAAAATGTATTGGTATAGATACAGATGAATGATATAGATAATATAGACAAATAGGTAAAATATAACATAATACATGATATTAATTTAATCATAATCTATATGAATATATCACATAAATGTACAGGATGCTGTCATAGCCATTGTACTTCTAGAGATTTATACTACTGATTTTTTGTTAGATTGTGTTAGTATAGTATGTATACTACACCATATGCCACATGTTATGCATATGATATACCATGTGCATGGTTATTAGTTTTATTATGAACTTACATGCACACACATATGCATACATGAAAGAAAGAGGAGATAGATGGGGAGAAGCAGATAAATAAAGCTCTGAAGTAACCATTATGAAATCATACTCCATCAATCAGTGTGTATGGACAGCAAATATATAAATTAGTCAGTCCTTGTTGAGTTTGTGAGGAATTTGTTCACAGTTGTGCAAAAGTAACCCACACGATAGCTGAGTAAGACAGTTAATCTTTTTTACACTTGCCAATATGGGAAAATATTTGCCCTGTGTATTAATGTGTTAAAATTGGCATGTGTATTTACATATCAAATAGCCAGTCTTCTTTTCTAACCACCTTTTAAGAAAGATAAAATAGACTATAAACTTCATTTGCCTACCCAGATTTCACATACTGATGTTAGTCACCTCTCAGAAATTAAAGAGCTAAAATGTTCCTATCTTCTGAAACAAGTATCAAAGAACCTATGACTTAAAAGTAAAGATCAAGTGGTTTTTGAGTTAATCTTGTATCCAGCCACATTACTAAAGGTGTTTATCAGCTGAAGAAATTCCCTCGCAGAATTTTTGGGGTCACATATGTATACTATCATATCATCTGTAACTAGTGAAAGTTTTATGTCTTTCTTTCCAATTTGTATCTCCTTGATTCCCTATTGTTGCCTTATTGCTCTAGCTAGAACCTTAAATACTATATTGAAAAGATATGGAGAGAGTGGACAGTCTTTTCTTGTCATTGATTTTAGTGGGACCCCTTTGGGAGTTTTTTTCCATTTAGTGTTGATTGTTGACTCATTGTAAATTGCTTTTATTATATTTAGATTTGTTTCTTGAATCCCTGTTCTCGCCAAAACCTTTATCATGAAAAAGTGTTGGATTTTGTCAAAGTCCTTGTCAATGTCTAATGAAATCAACATGTGATGTTTTTCTTTCAGTTTACTCATATAATGGATTACACCAGTAGTTTTTTGCATGTTGACCCATCCCTCTCTCTTTGGGATGAAACCTACTTGATCATGGTGGATGATTTTTTTGTTGTTGTTCTTGTGTTCTTGGATTCGGTCTGCCAGTAATTTTTTGCTGTTATTTTTGTTATCTTTTTTTTAAAAAAAATTATTGAGCTCTACGTTTTTTTCTGCTTCCCTCCCTGCTTCTCCCCTCCCCTCCAACCCTCTCCCAAGGCCCCCATGCTCCCAATTTACTCAAGAGATCTTGCCTTTTTCTACTTCCCATGTAGATTTAATCAATATATGTCTCTTTTGGGGTTCTCATTGATGTCTAGGTTCTCTGGGATTGTGATTTGTGGGCTAGTTTTTTTTTTTTAATTTTTGCTTTATGTTTAAAAACCACATATGTGTGATGACATGTGATAATTGTCTTTCTGTGTCTGGGTTACCTCACTCAAAATGATGTTTCCAACTCCATCCATTTGCCTGCAAAATTCAAGATGTCATTATTTTTTCTGCTCTGTACTAGTCCATTGTGTAAATTACCACATTTTTTAATCGATACTTTGGTCGAGTGGCATTTAGGTTGTTTTCACGTTCTGGCTATAAAAAACAATGCTGTTATGGACATAGCTGAACACATGTCCTTGTAGTACAATTGAGCATCCTTTGGATATAAACTCAAAAGTGGTATTACTGGGTCTTGAGGAAGGTTGCTTCCTAATTTTCTGAGAAATCACCGCACTGACATCCAAAGGGGGCTGTACCAGCTTGCATTCACACAAACATTGCAGGAGTGTTCTCTTTTGACCCCAAAACCTCTCCAGCAAAAGTTGTCATCAGTATTTTTGATCTTGGGTCTTCCAGTATTTTGTTGAGTACTTTTGAATCAATGTTCACGAGGGAGATTGATTTGTAATTCTCTTTGATGCATCTTTGTTTGTTCTGAATATCAGGGTAACAGTGGCCTCATAAAAAATAAAAATAATTTAACAATATCCCTCTTTTTCTGTTGTTTGGAACAATTTGAGGAGTATTGGTATTAGCTCTTTTATGAAAGTCTGGTAGAATTGAAATCATCCTGGCCTGGGCTTTTTTGGATTGGGAGATTTTAATTACTGTTTCTATTTCCTTAGGGGCCATAGGTCTGTTTAAATTGTTTTTCTGGTCTTGATTTAATTTGGTTATGTGATACAAAAAAAGTTATCCATTTCTTTTAGATTTTCCAATTTTGTGGAGTGCAGGTTTTTGAAATGTGACTTAATTTTTGTATTTCCTTGGAGTCTATTATGTTCCCCTTTTCAAGTCTAAGTAGATCAAAGACCTCAACATAAATCAAGTTACAATGAAACTGATAAAAGAGAAAGTGGAAAGCAGCTTTGTTCACATTGGCCCAGGAGACTACTTCAATGTAACACCAGTTACATTGCACAGGCACTGAGGACAAAAATTAATTAATGGGACCTCCTGAAATGGAAAATTTTTCTGTAAGGCCAAATACAGTGTCAATAAGACAAAACGATAGCCTCTAGAATGGGAAAATATCTTCATCAACTTCTCATCTGAGAAAACTGATATCCAAAATGTAAAAAGAACTCAAGAAACTAGACACCAAAATACAAAAGAATCCCATTAAAAATGGACTACAGATTTAAATAGGGAATTCTCAACAGAAGAATCTTGAATGGCTGAAATACACTTAAAGAAGTGTTTAGCATCCTTAACTATCAGGGAAATGCACAAAATGACTCTGAAATACCATCTTACACCTGTCAGAATGGTCAAGATTAAAAACATTGATGACAGCCAATGTTGGAGAAGATGTTAAGTAAGGGAAACACTCCTCCACTGCTGGTGGGAGCGTAAACTTGTACAGCCACTTTGAAAATCAATATGGTGGTTTCTCAAAAAAATAAAATCAATCTACCTGAAGACCCAGCAATACCACTTTTGGGTACATACCCAAAGAGTGCTCAACCATACCACAATGACACTTGCCTAACTATGTTTATAGTAGCATTATTCATAATAGCCAGAACCTTGAAACAACCTAGATGCCCCTAAACCAAAGAATGGATTTAGAAAATGTGGTATATCTACAGAATGGAGTATTACTCAACAGTAAAAACAATGACATCATGAAATTTTCAGGCAATAGGATGGAACCAGGAAAAAAAAAAATTCCTGAGTGAGGCATTCCAGATCCAGAAAGATAAACATAGCATGTGCTCACTCATAAGTTGATATTAGATATAAAGCAAAGGATAAACAGGTTACAATCCCCAGCCCCAGAGAACCTAGATAACAATAAAGACCCTAATAGGGAAGTAAAGATCTCCCTGGGAAGAGAAAGTAGATGGGATTTCCTAGGTAAACTGAGGACAGGGGGTAGACGGAAGGAGAAAGGAGGATGAGAAAATGAGGGATCAGCATGGTTCAATTGTAGACAGAAAGAAGAGTGAGAGTAATGAAAGAGATATCTTGATAGAATGGGCCGTTATGGGGTTAGCGAGAAACCTAATGCCAGGGAAACTCCCAAGAACCCATAAGGATGATCCTCAGCTAAGTCTCAGCTGTAGTGGAGAGGGTACCTGAACTGGTATTCCCTTGTACTCACATTGTCATTATAAAGCCTTCATCTAGTAACTGATGGAATCAGGTGCAGATATCCACAGGTAACAAGGATGACCCTAAGAGGGACACACGGATCTCCCGGGAAAGAGGAAGTAGTTGGGATGTCCTGGGTAAACTGGGCATGGGAAAAGTAGAGGGGCAGAAATGGAGGAATGAGAGCATAAGCGATCAGGATGGTCAAGCTGTGGGCCAGATGGAGCGGGAGAGTGACTGGGGATATATCTTGATAGTGGGGCCATTGTGGGGTTGGGGAGAAACCTGGTACTGGGGAGGCTCCCAGGAACCCACAAGGATGACCCCAGGTAAGACTCCTAGCAATAGTGGAGAGGGTGTCTGAACTGGCCTTCTCCTGTAATCAGATTGGTAACTGCACTAGTTGTCATCACAGAGACTTCATCCAGTACCTGATGGAAACAGATGCAGTAATCCACAGTCAAGCACTGGGTGGAGCTCCAGGAGTATAGGTGAAGAGGTGGAGGGATTGTATGAGTACGTAGGGGTGAGGGTGTTAAGATCATGATTGGGAAACCCACAGATCCAGCTGATCTAAGCTTGTGGAAGTTCACAAACTCTTGACAAACAGCAACTTGTGCTTTCTGCATCTGGGTGACTTGTGTAGCTTGGTCTTTTGTTGGGTCCCTACCTGTGGGACCAGGACCTGTCTCTGATAAATGAGATGGCTCTTTGAAACCTATTCCCTATGGTAGGATGTCTTGTTAAGCCTTGATGCAAGAGGGAGGAGCTTAGTCCTGCCACATCTTGATGTGCCCTGCTTCACAGATTCTCAATGGAAACCTTACTCTATTTAAGGGAGATTGAGGAAGAGGGGATGGGGGTAGATGGGAGATGGTGGGAGGAAATGAAAACAGAGGAGGGAGAAGAAACTGTGGTTGGTATGTAAAATAAAATAAAGAAAAAACTTTTTAAAAGGATGCAAGTGGTATCTCTATGTCCTGTGTTCTGTTCACACCTAGGAATATGATAATATCCTGAGTCAGTTCATGCATACATGTATGTATGTACATATGTATTCTTAATCTCGCGTGGTCTAATGAACATTCTAAATGAATAATTGACTCTTTCTTACATATTTTGGTCCTGTTTCAGAAATTTTATCTAGCACTTGGGTTTGTGTGAAACATGATTAAATTTAGTATCAATTAAAAGACCTTGGAATATGGTACGTATGGTTGGTAGCCTAAATTGGAGGCCATGAAGGAACCTGTTTAGAAAGATGTGATGTTGTGCATATGATGGAAAAGCTAAATACATGAATAACAGGCACAAAAAGCAAATATATCCACAGGCAAAAGAGCCATTTTTCTCATGTTCCAGGAGGATGTTTTACATCTAGAAAAATTGAAAATCCTTGCTTTGTTGATCTGAATCAAAACACATCAGTGTATATATACAAGGTACCTGTGTGAATGTGGTATATCATGTCTTTGTAATATGTTTTCAGATGTGGTGTGTAGTGTTTGTGTGTGGTATATGTTTAGTCTGTGAGTCTATGCTTTTGATGTGCATGGTATGAATGATGTGTGTGCCACATAATGTATGTATTGTGTGTGCACATGTTGAGATTGGTCTCTGTGTCTGTGCTTGTGTTGAATGCAGTCTGTTTGGGCATCATAGGTTATGTTGTGTATGTACATGTAGTTTGTCTGTGGTGGGGTGAAGCATGTTTGTAGTATGTGTGGTAGTATAATATGCGTTGGTGTAGCAGATATCTAACCAATAGGAGATCTAAATCTGAAACTAAAGCGGCCCAAGGAGCAAGGACTGTACCTAGCACTTAGTTCTTAATTTATACCCATTAAGCTTAGCTAAAAGGAACAATTAATCCTTGGAGAAACAAAAGTCAACTTTGTGAATAGGTCTGAACAAAAGAAAAACAAGGGCCTAGAATATTTAAAAAAAAAAAACTTTAGGAGTTAAAAGAACTACAAGGCATGCTGCTACTTACAAAATTGATTCCTTGGGGAAGTTAATTGTATGTATAGTTTCACGATCAGGCACAGATTCAGTGGGTAGAAAGAATACATGGCAGTACGGATTCCAAAAGGTTTAATAGATTAAAGACCACAAAAAGGAATTTCAGGATTGAAAGCCTAGATTTTCTTTTTCTTTTTCAGTATTGTCTTCCTCAATCCATTTTTTCATTATATGCCATGTTTATTACCTTTTTTATTAAAATATTTTCTTATTAAAAATTCCCACCTCCTCTCTGCCTCCCTTTTCCCTCCCTCTCCCCCCACTCCCAATGCCCCACTCCTCTGCCCCTCCCTCTCCAGTCCAAAGAGCAGTCAGGGTTCCCTCAACTCAATCCATTTTTTAACGTGTTGATTTTTGAATGTTTCATATAACCTATGTTGATCATATTTATATACACTTCCCTCTAACTCTTCCCATATCTACCTCTGCCTTACAACCCCACTGACTTCATATCTTTTGGTTTGCTTGCTTGTTTAAAAGTCCATTGAGTTCAGCTTGTGCTGTACAGACATTTCTGGGAGAGGGCCATTCACTGAAGTGTGATTGACTTACCAGGAGGTATAGCTTTGAAGAAAACCGATTCTTACTTCCACGGAAACTAGCAATTATTCATAGTTCCTCAGTTCAAGGTATGGTTTCCTGACCCCTTTCCTGGGATACTCATGATTTGACGCTTGGTAGGCCTTTTGCACGCAACTTCAGCAACAATGAAGTCTTGAGTGCCCTGATATTGTTACCTCATCTATTCATAAGAACATGAGTAGGATATGTTTTTGTATTTATAAAATAAAATATTGCCTAGATACTTTTTGTTTACCATAATAAATATACCAGTTAATAATTCACCACTTAATTTTTCATTGTGACTAAATACATAGACTTTTGTGCAAATACCTTCAATTATTCCATAGCATTATGTTTTTATTGATAATAATAATAAGTGACAAGTATTGAGTGCTTATAGTGTGTGCTTAATCATGGTAGGCAATTTATATGGACCATATTTAAAATAAAAGAAACTCGTAGAGGTGCATGACTTCATCAAGTCATAGCTGACAGTATTCAGGAGCTAGAGTGAAAATCCAGTGGGGTTTCCAGATTACACATCACTAAGGATCTGATTCATGTTCTGCCTCTTCTTTGGGATTATTTCTCAAACATTTTCAATTGTACATATATTTTACAAATTAACATCTTTATCCAAGGTTTTCAATCTTAGGTTCCTGATAATTATTTTAGAGTCTTCCATCCTAGATTCATAAAACACTTTCTGTAGGTGTCTTCTCATGTTCCCTTGCTCAGGGATGACTGTTCAGAAGGCTGAAACTGCCAGTATTCAACCAAAACTCCTAAGAATGAGCAATATGCAAGTGATAACTGATATTTGAAGCCTCCCTGGTCATTGAAAAACAAGTCATCTAACACCAAATAAGGGTGAATTGATCTTTAAGTTGATTGGACATTTGTCAATTTGCTTTTAGGAAAATTGACATCCTATGAATTGATTGCTGATAAATTTTGCAACACATCTTAAATGTGATGTTCTTTGTGGCTCCTGATTATGATGTGGTTTGTTTCATAAATATATAGATATATAGATATATAGATATATAGATATAGATATATAGATATATAGATATATAATCTTCACTACTTAAAGTCAAAATAATCAGTATTATCTTTGAAAAGGAAAGGATAAAATCAAAATGCTATCTTAATCCCAGGCCATTTTAAAGGTACCCAGGATTTAGGAACAGCCTGGAAGGTGTGTGTGCATTATACCTTGCTCCTGGTTCCCCCTTTCTATTCAAAGTATTTCTTTTCATGTGTTAATTCAATAGAAAAAGACCAGCATCACATCTGTCTCTCTAGTATGCACTCCACACTGAGAATGTGATAAATGTATTTATTCATTTTAACCAAATTCTACCACAACAAAACAATTTAGAGGCCCCATGGAGTCTGTCATAATGGGATTTTACCTGTACTTTGATTCTTTGATTGAACTAAAATATCCCATATAGAAATCTTCTGTTTAAACACCATCTACAGAGAGCTGAATCATGATGTTTTCCTCTAAAGGAGCACATTATTTACTGTAGTTTCAGACAGAGACTAATTAATCCACATTTTGGATGGTACCACTGCTGGTTCCTGATAATAAGCTCTGCATCCCATCACTCACATAATTCTTTCCATAGAAAATCTACAGGAAATTTTCTAAGCAGGAATCCACATGCATTCTTGGAGAAAAAAAAAAAAAAGCTCAGACTTTTCATTATGCCTCTGATGTTTATAGGAGGATTATTTTTTTCATATTACTGACTATCATTTATTTAGAATCAGAAATTTGTTTACACAATTTTATTCAATTCATTTACCTTTCTTTCCCAAATGTGTTTTAATAAAGATAGTAAATACAGAATGATTACCTTATAAAGTCATAACATCAACTGAAGGAAGATAGAATAATAAGCAATAATCACCAGAAAGCCATCTCCTTTTGATTATTTCAGCATTTGATCGAGGTTTTGCCTAAGGCAAAGCCAGGAGCTTCATTTATTTCAAAGAGATAAAAACAAGAGACTGGGTCCATTTTGCACTGAATGTAATTATGCAATAGAGGCCTATGGGTAGTAGAAAGGGAATTTATATTGCCAGGTATATTCTTTCTAAGTTTTTTGGACATCTTAGTGACCACAAAACACTGACTGTTAGGCAAGTCTAACAGCAGCTCAGTCTGAAGAGCAAATGATCACACACATCTTGGTAATAACCTCAGATTTCCATGTGACAAGACACTTGCTATTATATGTTATTTTTTTAATTGTGAAACTGATGAGTTTAAGTCAACATATTTCTTTCTCCTGCTCCTTCTGCTTGTCAGCTGTAGCTGGATTGATAAAATGCAAATGAACAAATCATTAAGGAGTACTGGTTATGAATCTCTCAGGCAGTTCAGGACCCTATCAAATCCTGCACCTATTACTTTGTGTGATTGATGTACTATTGTAAGTGATTGTTCCTGATCTTATTAAATCTTATTGATTTTTTCCCAGTTTCTATTTTATGCAGGGCCAGGCTTGGACTGTTATGAATGTTGCTGAACACTGTTAATCAAGCTTACACAGCTATTTTGATGGCAAACAATTAGAACTCTGCAGCTCTACCTTGCAATTAGCTTCAGGGATACGGACCTCAGCACCATAATAATGAAAGGGACCCCTTTCAAGTACGGTAATGAGATTTACAATTATGACCCCAAATAACCTCTGAGAAATAACCAATCTGCAAACTTAGATGTGTTTATCAATAATTTTATCCCTTTCATGAAAATGAATTTGAGAATTTTATCAACTATATTCTCTCTAAAAATCACTCTTCCTATTCTTGAAATACATCACAAACACAAAAGACTTCTGACCTTACAGATTTTCAATTATAAATGTTTTATCTGGTAACTAAGTTACAGAGGCACAAACAGAATTGAAAACTATCATGTGATTTCAAAAATCTGGGAAAGAATTTCATCTCTTCTGTGGAATTTATTGACATAAATACAGGAAACAAGCACTATTCAGGTCTTCATTGGTTGATTTGTTCACACAATAAAACTTGCTAACCAACTACTATGAGAACTATATTGTAGTACAATCCTTTAATTAAATAAAAGATGACAACCTAATTTCCTTCTCTTTAATGTAATACTATAGAAAATAATTTTTGTATTGTTAGACCATTAGCATTACTTTATAGGATGATATCACACAAGTAGAACATTTTCCAAATTTACCACATATTTCTGAAGTTCAAATTACTCACTTCCTTTGTAAAAATATCGCCTTTATTATGTTTTGAAAATGTGATACTTATATCTTCATCTTATCCATCTCAACCTCCTGTTTTCAGTCCCCCAAACACATTTCTCTGACAATTTTATGTCCTTTGAAAAATGCATGATGCACTGAGTCTAATCAGTGATGCCCTTATGCACATTGGTGTTGCTCCCTACACTCAGACATAAGAACACTATTAGTGTTTGCACCCTAAAAGAAAAGGGGATCTTCCTCTGACATTGGTCATCAACTGCTCTTCAGGTAGGGGTGAGGCCATGGTAGGCATCTCCCTATCCACACTGGAATGTTTAAATAGCTTGATCATTTGCATGTCTTTTGCAGACAGTCACAATTTGTGTGAGTTTATGCATATATTACCCATGCCATGTCCAGCAGACAGCATTTGATAGCACTTTCCTCTGTCCCTTATATTGTATCTACTCCCCACCTTGTGTGATGTTTCCTAAACACTGCATCAGGAGAAGTAATATAGTCATTCTATCTACTGCTGGGTATTCCCAGTCACTGATCCCCAGAACTTGGAACAGCTATAAATCTCTACATTGGTCACTACCTACTGAAAGAAGACTTTCTGTTCAAGGTTTCGAGTAATGAAAATCTAAAGTTCTGGATATAAACATGCATAGAAAGCAGTTTGACAACAGGACTATTTAGCAAACAGCAGAAGATCCCCCCTCCCCCAGTTTTTAATATCCACCATGGCAATGACTTTTAATCAGGTTTTCTTTTCTGTGTGGTAGAACATAAATCCAATCAGAAAGTGTACGGTTACTCCAAGAACTGTTACAGCACTATTGCATCTGTGGGCACATTTTGCCTACCCAGTCAGCTTACAGCAAGCAAGTCTGCACTGGGTAAGATGACTTACGCATTTTCTGCCCCAGTATTTTGCACAGAATCTTCAAGCTCTATGAAATCTAGCCAAAAGTAACAGTTTCTTGGTCAGCTCACTGTTTATCTCTCTACGTCCACCACCACAAGTGTGTAGTGGCTTTAGCAATAAGTCTTATCTAATGTTGTTTGGGATTTTTGGGGGGCCTTCCTCGACAACTACTCTTAGTGGGAGATTGGTACTGAGACTTTCATTTAACATCTTGTGTCATCTGGGCACATTATCTTCTGTTAAAATTTTCTTATATAGCTGGGGTGGTGCTGCACACCTTTATATCCAGCACTTCGAGGCAGAGGCAGGCGGATCTCTGTGAATTCAAGGACAGACTTGTCAACATAGTGAGTTCCAGCAACAACCAGAGCTACATGGTGAGATTTTGTCAGAAATAAATAATTAAACAAACAAATAAATAATACTTAATTATAAATTAGTATATTTTCATAGGGCTTCTTCATACATCTTTAGTTTTCATTAATTCATCCCAATCCCACCTTTCTCCATCCACTTGCTACTATATCCCCATAAACCATTAGCTCCTGGTATCACCAGGCCCTGGATTTCACATCTTAAATGGTCTACTGCCCCCTTTGAATTTTACTTTAGTTACAAGATCATAAAATTCTCTATATGTTTTTCTTGTACACTTCATTTTGCTAACCCTGCCAACACATCCTTTCACCACTCACCTACCCAATATTCTGATTAAACCTTCTGGTCTCCAGTAGTTACCCTGTATGGTAATATTGTACCTATATTTTGCTGTATTCCCTCCTTTACCTACTCTCCCATAAATTGCCTATTTCTAGTTTCATGGCTCCCTCAACTTCTCCAGAAGAAACACAGAAAAAAATCTAGGACTCATCTATGAATGAGAACAAGACATTTGTTTTTTCTGAACCTGATTAATCTCAGTCAGTATAATATTTTCTAGTTCCATCCACTTGACTCCAAATTTCAAAAGGTCGTTGGGTATACACACACACACACACACACACACACACATATTTGATGCATAGTATTTAGGATATCATTAGCATTATTTAATGCTATAAATTTGGAGAATAATGTATTATATAGTAATAGATGACTAGCTGAAGGATGAAAGTTAATTCTCATAAACAATTTAGAAAATTTCCAGATAATGTTAACTACTTATTGTACTGATAATACTGGGTACCACTGCCAAATTTTTAAAGGTTAAAATAGTTCATGGAAATATTATATTTAATAAATATTATGTATCTAATTTGTTACTCTACATTAATAGATAAATTAACATATACATGTTGCATATTTATATATAATATACTCATTTCTAAATATGTTTGTCTATGCCTAAATCTCTCTGTGTATTTTGTATGTGTCCTTGAAGTCAAGATTCTTTGGCTTTATTGTCACAACTGTTGAACTTAACCTATACACATGTGGTTATTATATGATGCATAAATTAATGCTAGATAGAATGACACAATGTGATTAGGCTTACTTTAGTGAAGCTTTGCAAAATTCAAAACTGCTATTTCTGGAATTTGTGTAGTAGTGACTGTGAATTGGATCAAAGGAAATTAAACAGATAGAATTATCCGATTTGATTTGAGTCAGCTGAGAAAACAAAAGACATAAGCAGTCTTCATTTCTATAGTTAGCATAGCATCATCTTTAATTTAATATTAGACAAATATAGATAATTAAAGCCAATTAATATTGAATTATTTCAAACACTAGTGTATGATAAACCACATGACGCTAATGTGGGAAGATTATTGGGTAGGAACAATTTTTAAATTTTTGAGTATGTATGATTGAAATGAAATCAAATGGTGATATTATTTGTTTATGTGCCTTTTCCGTAACATCCCTTAGTTTAAATACCACACACATTAAAGATATAGACATTTCGTTTAAAGCATACAGATGTCCTACAATGACAGATCTGAGCTCAAACTCAAATGCGGTTCAGTCTCTTGCTGAATTTGTGCCTTTAAGCAAATGAAAAAATTTTCTGAACCTTGGTTTTTCATTATTTAAAGTGGAAATAATGGCATTTGTCTCTTAGAATTATCTTAGTGATTAAATCAGCACTCAGAGTATCTACTATACAGAAAACACTAGGTTTGACCCTTACTCTTTTTATGTGTCCTTATAAACATTTTGTGAAAAAAAAATAAAAATAACAACAAACAAAAACGGAAACCAACTAATTTGAAACTATCTCCAAAATATCGCATGTCAGAAATAAAGCCTTACTTCAAAATAACTTTCTTTTTCTTTTGAGAAGCAAATGAGCTATTACTAAAATGTTATCAAGAATGCCAGACAAGCTGAAAATGGACTATAATATGTCATTTGTGCATTGTGTTTCTAAAGTCTTACAACTGTCAAGTTAAGCATTTAAATAATCACTGGGGAAGGGGGAAGTCCTTTAAAATTTTATTAGTTAGTATTAAATTTGTCTAGTTTCTAAAGTTTATAAATATTCATCATCATCTAAATTAGTCTTCATAATAGTTTGGAAACTATTTGAATAGTGAAAGTTGAATAATACTAAAAATTGGTTTGATAATATTAAATTAGGAATAACAATACTAACAACAAACAAACAAAAACAAAGAAACAAAAATAAAACTAGCAGACACCATTCAGCTACTTCATGAACTACCATAGAACCAGAATCCAAGATCTTAACACAAATGATTGGTTCTTTCTCCTGACTTACCATTGATCTCAAATTTCTTGCATTATTCCCTCCTGCTGAGCTCCTGGCAAAACTATTGAAATTAAACTCAAAGATACCATATTCTGTACACAGAATGGGGCTGTTGTCTATGGAAGGTACCATCTTCAGGAGCTTGGGAGCACTGACTCATCACAATTAGTTTCCAATGAACAAGAAACTAGATATTCTTACTGTCCTTACTAACATGTTAATGCTCCATTCATGTGTTTCTTTCACACCATTTCTTCTCTGAAAACTTCAATGCTTCTCATCTATCCAAACCAGCTAACAGATTGCTACGTCCCACACATGGAAGCTTGATATTCAGAGCCAGAGGGAATTCAATCAGAGCAGATAGTCAAATTAAGGGAACGCCTCTATTTTCTTCAAATTCCAGATACCCAGCTCACTTTCTGAAGCCTTTCCTTCAGTGACAACATGTGAGCTGTGTCCTCTCATGTAGACAGAGTTTCTGTCTTTCCTGGTCCTATATCCATCCAGTCCTGAAGAATCACAGAGAGTCTTATAACAGTTATAAACAGTTTGCCCTATTAGCTCAGGCTTATTATTAACTAGCTCTTACAACTTAAACTAACCAATAATTTTTGTCTGTGTTAGTTATATGGCTTGGTACCTTTTATCAGTGAGGCATTCTCATCTTGCTTCCTCTGCATCTGACCAGTGATGGCAGACTGAGCCTTTCTGTTTCCCAGAATTTTCCTAGTCTGGTTGTACCACCTATACTTCCTGCCTGGATATTTGACAATCCACATTTCATTAAACCAATACAAGTGACAAATCTTTACAGAGTACATGAGCATTCTCCCACAACACTGTCATATATAAATTCAAGCCCTTCCTCCATGGGTGTGAATCATAATACATCTCTATATCCCAATAACCTTACTTTTGCAGTATTTTATCTCTTGTATAGTTTATTTTTATTCTTATTTCAGTCTCCTTCCTGATCATGTAAGTCTTCCAATATATTTTATTCTAAATTACTCTTTTTATATTTTTCTTTAATTCACATTATGTTTAAAAAATAAGTTGTCTACATTCCCTCCTTTAAGCCTTAGTTCACATTATCTTCTGTTCAATGACATTTCCATTTGTATTTTTTTCATAATACAAAGTAATACAGAAACTCATATGTTGAAATTTTATTTAATTTGTTGTTTGCAACTTTGTCTCATTCTCAGCTGCTTCTAAAATAATTGACTGTTTCTTTTTCTTGCTTTTGGAAACTGTTTGTAGAAGTTTTTTTTTTTTTTTTTNCTTTTAAAACCAGATCAGGTTTCCCTGCTGGCCAGAGGCTCCTCTTGCAAAATGCCCTTGTTCTGTTTCCTGGCTTCTGCCAGGGGCCAAGATCCCTCTCACCCCTCAGACGGGTCTTCAGGAAAAGGACCAGGTTCCCTGTTTGCCAGGGACCTCACCAACCAAAGGCCTACCTCTTTGATTTAATTGTCCTGGGGCGATCTGCTCTCAGTGTTGCGCTGGTCCCTGCTGCCTGCATTGCCTGCCACTGTGTCAGTACCCGCCGGTCCGGCCCGCGCCAGCTGCGTCCCAGAATTCATTTTTAAGATTTATTTATGTTTAGTGTGTGTGCATACACACATGAGAATGCATGTACATATGCATCCTGTATGTATGTATGTATGTACTATACTATATGCATGCAGGTGCCCAGGTGATGGTGAGCTACCTAACATAGGTGCTGGGAGATCAATCCAGGTCCTCTGGAAGAGCAACATGTTCTCTTAACCCCTGTGCTATTTCTTTAGTCCCTAAGAACATGTCTTTCTGTGAATATAACACATTTATATTTATTGTGGTTACTCATCTTTGGATTTATTTCTAGAAACTGAATGATAAACAATAGCTAGCAGTGAGAATTTTGGTGTTTATTAATTAGTCTCAGTCATGTACTAGTTTAAGCTGTTGGAAAGTTTAACTCTTTATAATCAACTGTTAGCTATTATTATTTTTCTTTGTCTTACAGACTTTTCATTTATTCATACCCATACCTACATTTCATCATCATATTTACTGAATTTTTTTTATTCCTCTCTCTTCCCCTACACATAAAGTTTAGATGTTATTTTTCTACTTTTTCCCTCCAGACAATAAGTCCTCTGAATAGTAAATATAATTATCCTGACCTGGTTTGCTTTCTATTGCTGTGATAAACACCATAAGCAAAAGTAACCTGGGGAGGAAAAGATGTGTTTCAGCTTAGAGTTGTAGTCCATCTTGAAGGAAGTCAGATCAGAAACTCATGGCAGGAACCCAGGGGCAGGAACTGAAGCAAACGCCTTGCAGACATGTTGCTTTCTGGCTTAATTCTCATAACTCTCTCAACCTGCTTTCTGAAACAACCTACGTCCATCTGTCCAGGGGTGGTACCGCTCATAGTGAGCTGGACACTTTCACATCAATCATAATTTAAAAACATGCCCCGAGACTTGCCACTTGCCAATTTGATGAAAGCATTTTCTTTGTTGAAGTTCCTACTTCCCAGACGACCCTGCCTTGTGTCAAGGTGATGACACAGAAGCTTCCACCTGTTACGTCATCTCACCCTTGTCCTTTTGTGCTATTTGTCACATGTTCCAGTGCTGACTAATCTTACCAACCCGATTAGTCCTGCATATATTTTTTGTATATCAAATACATGTTTAAATTTGTTAAAATGGTTGCTAATTCTGGTACTCGTCTTTTTCCAACATTCCCATCTCTACTACAGCTTCCTAGGATATGTTCCCTGCCCATACCATCACAATGTCATTTTCTCTCCTACTCCTTTCTAAGGACCTAGCTTGTACTCATACCTTCACGAGGTCATCCTATCACATCAGCTTGAGGGATTCATATGAGCATCCACTCTTCTTTCTTTTTTTCTTGGGATCCGTACAAATATTCACACATTAGGGAATGAATATTTCCTCTCAGGCGTTCCGGCATGTTCAAAGTAGTATGGCTGTAGACTTTGGGACTATCTAAGCTTGTGTGTGAAAAAGGTCATGTTTGACTATTTTCAGGCCCAGCATAAAAACAATGTGCTCAATAAATAGTATCCATCCATTATTATATATTATATATGCTTTTCAAATAAAGATATGTAAACATATTCTCACTCTTCTGTTACTTATCAACATTTATTTGATCTTTTGGAACATAGGAAGGGGGGATAAAACCCACGTTCCCTATTTTCTACTGTTTCTAAAATGCACCTGTTACTCTTAATTGAAAATAGAAATTCAAAGTAGAATTTTCAGGTGTTGAATAATTGGATTTTCTGAAGTTTCTGCCCAATGCCTCTAGATAATTATCTCTTTGTTTTCCCATTGCTTTATGCAGCCTCTGATAAGCTGGCGCAAACAAGACGTGCTTGAAAGACATTTAGTTGATTCTGAAATGTAAATGCCTTCATGATTTGAAACGCTCTGAGGTCTCATTCCAAAGGTTTGGCAGAACATTGCAGTTCTACTCATGCAAACCTCTCCCAGGCCCAGAACAAGGTTTAGGATGCAACAAGATACATTATAAACAGCGTGGCAGTAACTTGCTACTTAAAGCATTTAAAAACAAAACTTTTGATACATGTTTAGAGTTTTTCGAAGGAGCCTTACTTATTTTTAAATTTTACTTTTATTTATTTGTTTTTCAATGAATTCTATTGGTATGTGGGGGCTTATTATGAGCCTGACATTCTTTGTCTCTGATTTATAAGTAAGTTTTCTCATCTTTTAGAAAAATGTAAAAAATTCCCCTTTGGTATTGTTTTCCTAATTGGAACAGATATAGGACTTTCCAAAGTAGAGGGTAAACCAGATGTCTTCCTAGAACCCTTGGCATGTCCTGTGAGAAAATAGCTTTGTGTATCAATGGCTAGAGCAAAACATAATACATATTTACATCTCTAGTCATATATGATGATGGCTGGAAGGTCTCATAGAAGTTACAGACTAGATCTTATACATAAAGAATCAAAGGTACCACAGGATACCTTTGCCAAAGGCTGCAAGCAGGCTAGCCTTAGCTGGACTCTAGTCTGTTGGCTCCTACCACAATGTCCTTTGCCTATTACAGAAGAGTTCACACTTTTAAACATTGCTTTGGAGAGTTTATTTTCTTTGACTAGATTTATGCAAGAGCAAAATGGCTCATTCAAGTCTCTGTCATTACAGGACAACATTTAAGACACGAAATGTCCTATCTCCTTACTTTCCTATAATGCACTGTTTTATTTTATTGTTTGTTTTCTATCTTCTCTATCTTCCATTCTCTCCTTAGAATACCTTTTAGACACAGAGTTTTCTAGTAGGAAATTCTATTTTCTATCTTCATAGGTAATAACTTTCATTAGAATGACTTTAAGTGTACAGCTCTCATCTTTTTATAAGTGATGCTTTCATGATCTGAAATAAGTGAAAAAGTGAGTGGTGTTATATATTGTTTTTAATTGTTCTCTCCTATAATGTGTGAGTGTTGTGTCATGATATCTGTGGTGGTGGCCATGTTTCCCCACTCATTTTGAAATATTGCACTACTTTTTAAACTTAGCTTCAAACTTAGTATCATTCTTGATCTGATAATTGCTTCCTATTTGCTTTTAAATTCTGTGAGTAATTCTGTGGCTTCCAGTGATCATAACAATGAACAAGTACAAGGTACATTATTTTTATTTTGGAACTTTACTCATCTTCTGGGATAAGAGGGATAAAACACAGCATATTATAATATTTGTAAAATAGCTTAATTGTTATTAAGAAAGTATAAAAGTAAATTTTACAAAGTTCTTAGATTTATTTGAAAATCAATCTTACATGCTGTCAAGGCATACAAAGTGAGTACCCAGTCTTTTCTTCCTATCTCAAATATAATGCTTCATTGGCCTCATTCGTGTTTATTATCTATTTGTCTTCCACCATTTATTTATATAATTGTAAAAATTAGCTCTCCCTCTGGAATATGAACACTGTGAGTGGAAAGGATGTTTTTGGTAAAATACAAATGAACGTTCTGTGTTCACAACTCTCTGCTGATATCTCCTCTTTTGTCAGGGTTGACCATTAGCTCTGGCTGAGATACTCCACAATCCCTCTCCTTTCTTAGGGCCAAGTTGCTTTGCTACTCCAGTAAAAGCATGTGAGAGGCTATAGCTGCAAACAGTCATATCCCCTGACTACCATATAGAATATAAAAGCATCTAGTTGCTCTTGTACCAGCTATTCTAAAGCCTGCAGCTTTTCTTCAGTTAGAGGCCACTGTTTAACCCATCTTGATTTCTCAGTCATCCATTTTAAAGGCAGGGCAGAAGGACTGTCAATTACTTTGTGTTTTTGAATAGCCTAAATGGCTGGTGACCTTTGTCTATATATCTTCTAATATCTTCCCCAGAAACATAAGTTTTGGGGAGCTGCAGGAATGTTAATCAGGGTATTCCATTGCTGCAATAGCTCATGGCCCAACAATTATATTGCAAAGTTACATATGGCCTCAGCCTTCCTGTTTGTTAATGTGGGAATTCCCCTCTGTGTGCTGTGATTACCATTAATGAATAAAGACATTGCCTTGGCCTGTTGATATGTCAGAACTTAGGTAGGCAGGGGAAAGTGGATTGAATGCTGGGAGAAGGAAGACGTGACAGATGTCATGGAGTCAACGGAGTCAGACATTCTGAAACTTTGTCAGTAATCCACTGCCACGTGGCAATATATAGATGAATGTAGATTGGTTAAATTAAGATATAAGTTAGCCAATAAAAGGCTAGAGCTAATGGGCCAACCAGTGCTTTAAACAATACAGTTTCTGTGTGGTTATTTTGGTTCTGGGCAGCCAGGACAAACAAGTGGCTCTCTCCTCCTACACTCTGTCCTTCTTGCCATATGCATTTGACACATCTCATGCTTTGTTTAACTTGAGGTAGGGTTCCAATTCCTACTAACTGAATATTTACCTCTTGAAGAGGCCAATTTGTATACCAAGATTCTGGGGTAATGATACTTATACTTGCATCGGTGTCTAGTAAGCCTTCAATAAAAATGCCATTTATATACACTCTTTTTTTATTTTTTTATTTTTATTTTTTATTTAATTATTTATTAAAGATTTCTGTCTCTTCCCCACCACCGCCTCCCCTTTCACTCCCCCTCTCCAAATCAAGTCCCCCTCCCTCATCAGCCCAAAGAGCAATCAGGGTTCCCTGCCCTGTGGGAAGTCCCAGGACCACCCACTTCCATCCAGGTCTAGTAAGGTGAGCATCCAAACTGCCTAGGCTCCCACAAAACCAAAAGGTGCAGTAGGATCAAAAACCCATTGCCATTGTTCTTGAGGTCTCAGTAGTCCTCATTGTCTGCTATGTTCAGCGAGACCGGTTTTAACCCAGGCTTTTTCAGACCCGGCCAGCCTGCTTTGGTGAGTTCCCAATAGAACATCCCCATTGTCTCAGTGTGTGGGTGCCCCCCTCGCGGTCCTGAGTTCCTTGCTCATGCTCTCTCTCCTTCTGCTCCTGATTTGGCCTTGAGATTTCAGTCCGGTGCTCCTATGTGGGTCTCTGTCTCTGACTCTGTTTCTGTCTCCTTTCATCGCCTGATGAAGGTTAATATTCAGGAGGATGCCTATATGTTTTCTTTGGGTTCTCCTTCTTATTTACCTTCTCTAAGAACACTAATTATAGGCTCAATGTCTTTTATTTATGGCTAGAAACCAAATATGAGTGAGTACATCCCAAGTTCCTCTTTTTGGGTCTGGCTTACCTCACCCAGGATAGTGTTTTCTATTTCCATTCATTTGCCTGCAAACTTCAAGAAGTCCTTGTTTTTTACTGCTGAGTAGTATTCTAATATGTATATATTCCATACTTTCTTCATCCATTCTTCAATTGAAGGGCATCTAGGTTGTTTCCAGGTTCTGGCTATTACAGACAATGTTGCTATAAACATAGTAGAGCATATACTTTTGTTGTATGATAAGGCCTCTCTTGGGTATATTCCCAAGAGTGGTATTGCTGGGTCCATAGGTAGGTTGATCCCAAATTTCCTGAGAAACCTCCACACTGCTTTCCAAAGTGGTTGCACAAGTTTGCATTCCCACCAGCAATGGATGAGTGTATCCCTTTCTCCACAACCTCTCCAGCAAAGGCTATCATTGGTGTTTTTGATTTTAGCCATTCTGACAGGTGTAAGATGGTATCTTAAAGTTGTCTTGATTTGCATTTCCCTGATTGCTAAGGAAGTTAAGCATGACCTCAGGTGTCTTTTGGCCATTTGAACTTACTCTGTTGAGAGATCTCTGTTCAGCTCAGTGCCCTATTTTATAATTGGGTTGATTAGCCTTTTACGGTCTATTTTCTTGAGTTTTTTATATATTTTGGAGATCAGGCCTTTGTCAGTTGAGGGGTTGGTGAAGATCTTCTCCCAGTCAGTGGGTTGCCTTTCTGTCTTAGCAACAGTGTCCTTTGTTTTACAGAAGCTTCTCAGTCTCAGTAGGTCCCATTTATTCAATGAGGCCCTTACTGTCTGTGCTGCTGGGGTTATATGTAGGAAGTGGTCTCCTATTCCCATGTGTTGTAGAGTACTTCCCACTTTTTCTTCTATCAGGTTTAGTGTGTTCAGCCTGATATTGAGGTCTTTAATCCACTTGGACTTGAGTTTTGTGCATGGTGATAGATATGGAACTATTTTCATTCTTCTACAGATTGACATCCAGTTTTGCCAGCACAATTTGTTGAAGATGCTCTCTTTTTTCCATTGTATACTTTTAGCTCCTTTATCGAAAATCAGGTGTTCATAGGTTTGTGGGTTAAAGTCAGGGTCTTCTATTCGATTCCATAAGTCGACTTCTCTGTTTTTATGCCAATACCAAGCTGTTTTCAATACTGTAGCTCTGTAATAGAGTTTGAAGTCAGGCATGGTAATGCCTCCAGACGTTCCTTTATTGTATAAGATTGTTTTGGCTATCCTGGGTTTTTTGTTTTTCCATATAAAGTTGATTATTGTCTTCTCCAGATCTGTGAAGAATTTATATACAGTCTTAGCTCCAGACTTTGACCATTTATAGAAGTTTGCCTGAATATATGATTACATCTCTTCCATCATCCAGATCAGTATGCTTTTCACTGTAGGCACTGTTTTTTTTTTTTTAATTTTCCTGGTAAGACACATTCTTCACAGTAATTGGGAATGATTGAACCATGTTTATCATGGGGTCCTGTGAACGGTCCCTCAAAAAGTTGCCTTGTCTGTCTTTTGTTAACCTACATTCAGTGTTTCGATGTCAGCCTTTGCTATACCTTCTACATATACCTGAAACCTGAATCCTCCTATTCTTGTAAATCTCAGAGGAGACATTATTCCTAGGAATTTCTTGGCTACAATCCCTTCTCAGATATTCTATTCTGCCACAATTAAAAATTTGGTGTTTTGATGTTTCCTCAGACCATTGGAAATTACATCTACTCAACTTCAGTACTATAGTCAAGTATCTTAACATTCATTGTATGTACGATTCATCCATCCATTGGTGCTTATCTGACCTTTAAAGACCCAAGGACCCTTTTACATTCTAAGTTGGTGTTTTCAAAATCCAAAATTTCGATTATTACATGTCTAGCTTCTGGATCTGTTACCCCTATTTGTACAGCCTTACTTAATCATAAAAAGTCACTTAAGTGTGTTCTCTGACTCTGTTTAACCTTAATATATGATTCAATTCTCTTTCCTAGTTTCTGAATCCTGTCACAAGCATTTAAAGCTGCTGTGCTACACAGAGACAGGTGTGTTCATCTTAAAGAACCTGATACTGAGGGTCAGAGTAAAGTCTCTCACCCAGAATTTGATCTAGGGAAATTTCAAGTCCTTTTGCTTTTCCAAGTTGTGCTCTAAATTTTTGCTTCTTTTCTCCAATAGCACTTACAAAGCAGCTGAGGTCCATTTTTTAGGACCACTGAGAATCTTTTGGTGTTGCCTTGTTCTTAAAGCACACATTTTGATCATTTTCCTAATGAAGGATGAATGTATGCCATAAGAAACAATTGCTTGTTTAATTTCCTTTAGATAAGTCATATGTGTGGGTTCCCATCTATATTCTTTGTCTACCTTAGGGTATTTGGTGCCAGATGATCTCACCAGAAAGGCAGGTAGACTCTGCATAAGCTATCCTAGAGTTTGGTATATACTGATAAGGCTACCTTTTGTCTTTGTCCCTTTTGTCCCTGGTCATCAAATTTGATAAATTCCTCAATCTTTTAAAATCTTTTTACAACTGCCTTTTGTAAAGTCTGGATCTCCTGTCCAGTGTTCTGTTCTAATGACCTCATTCTGAATAAAATTTCAAATCCTAATCTCTTTACTATTTATCTAACTTTTAAATTTTTATTTGGTTAGGTGACTAACACTGTGGTTTCCATTGAACTATGCTTATTTGAACTTTTTTTCTTGAAACACAAGTAGAAATAAACACAGAATTGTTGTGAAATTTAGTTATCATTCTGAATTTTTAAGTTTTCTGCTAAAAGAGTGCTTCGTAAGCTATTTGGAAAAGAATAAATTTCTTTTAATATTTGGAATATATTAACTTCAGATTTGATAGGGTATTGAAAATAGCATAACTTAAAAATAATAATATAGATATTATATGAAATAACCGTGTTAGCTAGGTTAACCTTTCTGCCTTTTTGATTTAAAAAAGGAAAGTAGATATTTCTCTCTTTTCTCCTCTAAAGTCAAGTTAGAGACAAGGCAATTAGAGCTCCAGGTGCAATGCCTAATTTGGAAATGTTTCCCTGATTGTGCATTTCAGAAAGTCCACCTGTAGAACAGGGGCTACCTTAAAACGACTGAAAAGTCTATGACCCTTGAGTCCTGTAAAACACAGGAGTCCATTTCAACTTTCCACAACCTTGAGCTCCAACCTCTTGTTGGAGCTTATCATGTTATGTTTAACAGTGAGCTAACTTAGATCTCATAGGAAGAACCACATCTATGGTAAAATGATCTCCTAGTTGTGGGCACTTGAGAATTACCTGCAGCTGTGATTTGTAATACACTTCTCCACTGTGGACTTAAGGGATTAAGCAAATGGCGCCTGAAAACTTGGATGTCAAGGACAATGTTGTTTCTAAGCCAAGATCTGCCAGGAAATTGTAACTGCTGTTTAAAATTACTTTTAATCCAGTTCTGAATATTCTCATGCCACTTACCAGAGCCCTGTGCTCCCTATCAGGAGCTGCAAAATGGATGTAGTCATGCATGTGCTTGAACATGCTTCCAGCTTTCTGTCATGATAACAAAATTACAACATGGGCATATTTTGGCTCATACTTTTGAGGTTCAAATTCAAGATCAGGTAGCCTCTTCAATTTTGGCAACATGGTGTGCCACAAGCCAGGAAGGTTGAGTAATAACAAGCAAACTCACAGCACAAAGTCAGAAAGCAGAGAAAGGATAGATCAGGGACCTCCAATTCCATTCAGTGCACATTTACATAAATACTTGTTCTGACCACTTAAGAACATGGATGATGGGAGTGATTTTCTGATTTCCTTCTGTGATGCTTAGGGGACAATAATACCAGAAGTGGTTGAATAATAATGTCTAGTGTATAGTCTGATTTATTGTTATCTTTCTTTTTTGCATGGCAAAAAAAAAAATCCTGTGTGAAATTTCTACATGAAGTTTTGATCAAACCCTATTCTAGTCACTTAGGATGGAAAACATAGTGAGACCTTTTATGTGGGAGAAGTGGAGTAATCAGCTAACCCAGAAAAGCATGATTGATCCTAGGTAATGACCTTTGATGCAGTCCCATTCTTGGAACCTGCCCTGAAAAGCCAGAGCTCTTCTTGCTTCCTAGCTTCCTAGGTAATGACCTTTGATGCAGTCCCATTCTTGGAACCTGCCCTGAAAAGCCAGAGCTCTTCTTGCTTCCTAGCTCTTCAGCTCTCACCTGGGGACCTTTAATCAACTTAACCCTTTCTATCAACTCACCCTCCCATTGCCCACAGAGTTCACTTCTCAAGACGATGGACCCAGAAGCCTAGATTAGGGTGCTTTTGATGCTCATTGGTTTTCCAGTACCTTTGCTATTCTCAATGACAGCCCACTTGAGAGGAAAGCCTTTGTTGCTCTTAAGTCCTCCTGGTCCTTTATTGCCACTTCCCACTTGTGAGCATGTCTGTGAAGATGCTTCCCAAGAGGTTTACCTAAGGAGGAATGATGTCAACGATGGAATTTTAAGTATTACTTTGAGTGAAATTTTATTCATGTTGTTAAGTGGGAGTCAACTGTGATGAGCAACTTCATTGTTTCTTTCTAGAATTTCAGAGACTGACATAGTCATTTCCAAATTATCTGAATGGATGCTGTTGTGTGTCACTCATTGACCTCATTCATCCTACAGATAATGGTAATATAGGACTCGGCGGGCTCAGTTGAGCAGTTCTTTTTGAGTCTGCCTTAACAAAGAAGATGTCTCCAGGATTGTTCAAATCTAACTGCTATAAAGCTCAGCACTTCCTTCTGGCCAGCCTCCTTTCCTTTATCATTCTGATGACTAAGGGAATAAATCTCAAGAGCAGTACTCAGAAAAGTTGCAGTAAGCAAATCTAGGCTTCAGTCTATTGGCTTAGAAACCTTTTATAAATTGGGAGCTTGGGGGTGGGGGTAGGGTAGGGGTAAGGGGAGATGGGGAGAGAGAAGTGATAAGGGGATGATGGGGAGAACTTAGGGGAGTGGGACGGTTGGGATGGAGGAAGGGTGGATATGGGAGCAGGGAAATATATATCTTAATTAAGGGAGCCATCTTAGGGTTGGCCAGAGACTTTACTCTAGAGGGGTCCCAGGTGTCCAAGGAGATGTCCACAGCTTGTTCCTTGGGCAGCTGGAGAGAGGGCAGCTGAACTGGCCGTATTCTATAGCCACACTGATGAATATCTTGCATATCACCTTAGAACCTTCATCTGGCGATGGATGGAGATAGAGACAGAGACCCACATTGGAGCACTGGACTGTGATCCCAAGGTCCAAATGAGGAGCAGATGAAGGGAGAACATGAGCAAGGAAGTCAGGACCGCGAGGGGTGCACCCACTCACTGAGAAGGTGGGGCTGATCTAATGGGAGCTCACCAAAGCAAGCTGGACTGGGACTGATGGAGCATGTGATCAAAATGGACTCTCTGAACATGGCCAACAGAAGGGCTGACTGAGAAGCCAAGGACAATGGCAATGGGTTTTGATTCTATTGCATGTAGGAGCCTAGTTTGTTTGGATGCTCACCTTCCTAGACCTGGACGGAGGGGGAAGGACCTTGGACTTCCCACAGGGCAGGGAACCCTGACTACTCTTTGGACTGAAGAGGGAGGGGGAGCAGAAGTGGGTGGAGGGGGAGGGAAATG
Source organism: Alexandromys fortis (assembly GCF_014885135.2). Taxonomy (NCBI): domain Eukaryota; kingdom Metazoa; phylum Chordata; class Mammalia; order Rodentia; family Cricetidae; genus Alexandromys; species Alexandromys fortis. The sequence continues at coordinate 2,302,337 of NW_026068036.1, forward strand.
GGTGGAGAGGAGGAGGTGAAAAATTTTAGTTAAAAAAAAAGTGAAAAAAAAGAAACCTTTTATAATACACAATTGAAATTATGTTTAAATTTGTTTGTCCCTACTGGAAAATAGTTGTTTCAAAAATTTTCACTGACTTCACTCATTTTATTGGATGACTGGATCATATTTTACTTAACTAGTCCCTATTGTCAAACATGGAGGCAAAGGAATTCAAAGACTGAAATTCAGTAAAGACCTGAAAAATTGCTGACACTAAAGTTGGAGAATAAACAGACAATTGTGGGGGAAGGAATGGGAAGTGAATTGACAAGTGTGGAAATTCTGAAGAGCAGTATTCATACCAACATAAAGGGGGGACATTGGGGAGGGGTGGGGCCCCACCCCTAGATAAAGAGCTTTAGGCTATTTAAGATTATTGAAAGAGATAATAGTCTTCACCAAGTATGAATGCCCTAACTGGTTATCCAATCCCTTCAATCCCAAGTGGCCAGCCCTAAAGAATAAGCACACAAGCAACAGTAAATGGACTCATCAGTTCATATTTATTTATTTGCATATATATTATTAGTGATATATATATATATATATATATATATATATATATAACTAATATTATATCACTAATAACTCAAGAATAAGAGACCATGAATTTGATAAACATGGTGTAAGAAAGGAGGGCTGGAGGGAGGAAAAATGCATGAAATAACATAATTATATTTTTATTAGAAGTGTTTACTGAATAAAAAATGGATAAGGAAATATAAAGAGCACATCTGGTCAGTGAAGCAGTGCAATGGATTGTGGGACTCTAAAACCAAGGAAGAATAGTTAGAAAGGTGAAGAGCAAGCAAATATACTTGATTTAAAAAAATAAGCATTGGAGAAAATTGTTCCAGAAGATATAGGGAATTAAGTACAAAGGAGAAACCCTAGAGGCAAAACAATGATGAGGTCTCTAGTACAATCATGCAGATGAAGGACCGACCAGGAAGCATGGAATAAAGTGTTGGCTATTAAGGTGGAAATGAAGGCTGAAGAAACATAATAGATAGACACACATATACAAACCTGTCAGGGCCCAATGATGAATGGATTAGCTCTAGTGAGAAATAGAAAGAGAAAGAAAATGATTATAAGATGCTTTCCCTGGGGCTTGGAGGAAGACGATGTAAGTGATGAAATTGAGAAGGGTGACCATTAGCAGAGGGTGATTACCTCGGTATCTGATGGGCTCGATTTCTTTTGTTACAGTATCTAAGAGGAGATAAAATGTGAGCAATTCAAGTTGCATAATGCAGAAAAAAAAGTGTCTTTAAATATATTTAGGTGTAGAGTATGAAAAGAAACTTAATTGCCACAAAACATAAATAAAGCAATGCTATACCTACTAACCCATAGAGGCAGGAATATTTGCTAAAACCATCAATTATTATTATTAATGAGGAGACATATATTCTATTCTGAAAATTGTGTCAACCACTCATGTTTTCTAAGAATGTTGTAATTGCATATTGCCTCTAGTATTTGTGTTTTTCAATTTGCTTTTTAAAGATTTTTATTGGTTCTTTGAAAATTTTATACATGTACATGTACAAGGTATCGTGACAATATCCACTATCTGCTGCCTCCCAAACACCCCAAATATATCTTTTAACTGCATAAATAGTCCTGCAAGTTAAATTTTAGAGGGAATTCGTTTCTCTCCCATTATGACTATGCATAATTAAATGTGTATATGATTAAAATCAAATGTGTCTTAGGAAGGGACATATGTAGTATAAAAGTAACTAACCTAATATATTGATCAAAATGGAGACCCATACAAACTCTTTCCTTTAGTCGCTAGCCCTCCTTCCTACAACCTCCATAACAAGAAGCCCTGGACTGTAGCCAAGGATCCATGAGTGTCTTCATTCACAGGGCTCACTGCTCATATGAAGTGCATTCCAACTCATCCTATTGTACTCAAACCTTGGAAATAGGAAAATGTATATAGTTACTTAAGATGTATCTTATCAGTAGTGAATTAATCCTTGCCAGATAAGGCATCTATATTAAAACTTAAAATGTTGTTATGGAAAGTTAATTCTTAAGATAGATAGAATAAAGCACTTTAAACAGAATAATATAAATAATATTAACTATGTTTTATATCTTCTTCCCTTTAAGGAAAAAAATAACAAGTTACTATGACACTTACCATCTGGTTTGAAAGGTTATAAAGCAAACAACACAAGACAAGTCATTGTACAGGTATTTCAAACACATTTTGTTAATGACATGGTGCACGTTTACATGTAACAAATGTATTTCTTTCATAAATAATTAAAGAGCAAAACATTACTGTCCTGCTTTCATTACAAGTAATGAAACACAGTAGTATAGGGTGATTAATAGAGAATAGCAAACAAAAACTTAGTCCCTAATATGTGCTAACATTTAGCGAGGATTTACTTAGTATCAGCAGGCTAAATCTTATCAAGTTATTTATTTTTATATGGAGGTTATTATCTACCAAAAAATCATTGCTTTTCTTACAATACATTGAAAAAAAATCACCATAATATAGAGAAGATTTATATCCTGACATAGGTGAATCAGTCTTTCATAGTTACCAACCTGTTATTCAGTTAAAGCAGATATACAACTGGGAAAGTGCAGATAAAGCCCACTCTTTTCTATCATGAAGAATAATTATAACAAAAGGGTCTTTCTTACCTTTACCCACGCTATACCCAGAATCATACATGCAGTATGTAATTCTCACAGTAGACCATATAAAACATATTTTAATAGTCAACATTCAAATGGCACCATTGAGCTTGATAGGATCAAACCTGTCCCATGTCACACTGGGGAACTAGAAGTCTTACTCCATTTAGCACCAAATCCAGCATGTCCATTTTGGCTGTACTTCACACAGGCCACAAGCACCTCCTTACCTTCATTGGCTAATTCAGTGGGTTTCATGATTCCCACCCTCCACCTGCTGTTGACACCCAGAACTAGAAGACAAGGGCCATCAGTAAGACTGGTGTACTCATCATACCTTACTAATTTTTTTTAAAAAAGCTTCTTCAACAACACAAGAAATGCATCCTTCTTTCTGTAAAACAGACAGCAGATGTGCTGTATACAAGGGCATGTATTTATTGCCATCCCATAAAAAGTAAGAAATGCTACAGAAAGAGCAAGTACAGAATTCAGATATCAGAATAAACAGCCTAGTCTGGAACTGAATTAACATGTAGACTATTCTCATACATGAGAGGGCAGAATGTCTTGAGTAAAAAAGGGAGGGGTCAACGACAGAGAAAGGTTGGGAGAAACTTGTTCCAACTTGACTTTGTACACTCAAATTGTGTCACTTACTACAGATAATTACAAGAGTCCCTTTGGTGACAGCAGTGGCAACCTGTCTCATGGAAACAGTCCAGTTTCCTGACAGGAAGCCTCCATCCATCAAACCGAGCAACCCTGCACTTCCCATCAGGCCTGTTAACTATCTAATCACGGTGTATCACCACTAAGTACACACATTAAGGGCACATACATCAAAGTGTGACTCTATGTCATGGAAGAAATGTCACTAATGCTTTCAGTACATTTTCTTCACCAAAAATGTTGTTTAAGTTTTTTGTTTTCAAAGGAACTTGTGTGTATATTGTTTTAATTTACCCTTGTATGGGTAGAAAGCAACTGAAGCCTGAAAAGCTAATGTTTTAATACTTTTCATAACATGCAAATTAACTCCAAGTGTTTTCTGTTTATCCTATAATTTATTTAAATCTTAAGAAGTTTGAGATAGATGATGATAGAGAGACAAATAGGCATTTAATAATTAAGAAAATTAAATATCTAACTGTGTATCAGTTGATGAGAAATTAGTAATTTTCTGAGTCAATATTCTGAACCCAGTTTACAAGGAATAGTGAATTGGAAAGTGTTACTCAGATGGCTTTAAAAAATTCTTCTAAGCCTTTCTGTCAGAAGGAGACATGACATTTTGGTAAATTAGAGAGTGGAGGCTGCTGGTTCCCTTCAGAAGATGTAAAACGCTTCACTTGGTACTAATGTACATAAAGCAATTAGCTACTTGTCGTGATGGGTGTTCCCCAAGGCAGTGCACTTTCTCCATTAGTATTTATATCTACATGCCATTACACACTGGGCAGCGCTAACCAGATGAGGGACGCTCGGAGAATTACTCAAGTCATGTGCTATCAGGAAGAAAGACATTAGCCAGCACTATTAGCATACAGGTGGTGCTGCTTCACTTAGTTTCCAGTGACATTATTTTAAATGCTTGCTGAAAAGGCAACATTAGGGAACTGACCAATTAACCCAAACAAAAAGAGATTTTCTAATTGTTATTTACTGGAAAACAATTTTGTTTCAGATATGTGACAGTTTTTCAGAGGTTACCTCCTCTCTCTTTCCTGAATACCATGCCCTCTTCAGATAAGAAATTCAAAGGTCTCTTCTACTAGGAAAATATTAAAAACATATTAGAAGAAACTCAATAGAATGGTCATAAATAGAAAGCAATAATGTCCAGCCACACCATGGGTTAGAGAACAGATATGAACTTAGAGTATGATTACATTATTTTATATTCTATCACTGGCACATTTTTTTCTACATACTTCTCTCTTACTCCAATCTATTGGACATTTGTGTTTTAAAGACATCACTTTGACTCCTCTTTTAAAATAGTTGTTCTATTTTTTAAAAAAAAATACATTAAATTCTGAACTGTAGGCTTTCTACTAAAATTGTTAAAGATTATCTTTCTCATTGACTGCAGTTTCAGAAAATAGCTATAATAATAATAATAAAAAATAACAGGTTGCTGAAAATTATCACTGGAATGTCCCTTTTTTTTTGCCAGATGTCTCAAATAACCCATATAAATAAAATGAAACACTAATCATAGAAAATCTTAAATTAATTTTATACTTGCTTTTTTAAAAAAAGTCTTTTTTTTTGATATTTCTCAATATGCAGTTCTGGCTGACTTGGAAAGTCCTGCATAAAGTAGGCTAGTCTCTATCAGAGAGATATGTCTACCTCTGCCAACCAAGTGCTAATATTAAAGGCATAGACTACCATGCTTGCTCTAAATACTTACCATTTATTTCAAGATTGTGGTTATTTTCAAAATAAATCTCTTATGTTTTATTACGTAGAGTAAGATGAGAGATCTAGTTACCTCCCTAGAAATATTAAATTTATCTACAGCAAAAAAAATTATAAATACAAAAAATGAAATATTTTATGGATGATGATCAATGAGTTATAATAAAACTCATAATTTGTTTCACTGCATACCTAGACATTTCAAATGTCATGTATATATAAGGAAATTCACATATTTTATATGGTAATTAATTAGGACTTCTAAACAGATAGAAATTTAGAATCTAAATAAAAAATTCACATATTTTATATGGTAATTAATTAGGACTTCTAAACAGATAGAAATTTAGAATCACCTACCAAAGATATTAAATTCATTTACATCCGGGAAGATCTACAGATAAAATTAATCTTTTTCTTAGTAATTGTTATAGGTGATTGAATAATAAGACAAAGAATCAAGGAAATTAAACTGTAAGATACAAATATATAAATCCTAATATCCAAAGAGAAGGATATTGCTATATGAGCACCAGTGTATGAAGTATACAGTCTTCCTTTACCTCTTTTTTACAGAGCTGAGACACTGAGCTCACAGTTGTGCTCTCAATAAATGTACTGTCATTTAAGCAGATCCCCTTCCTATTATAAATATTGAACAAAGAGAAGCTAGCCTTAAGTACTTGCTCAAAACAAAACAAAATCTACAGATAATGGGAAAGGTCAATGGTGTGGAACTAATTCTTTTTTTTTTTTTTTTTTTTGGATTTTTTTTTTTTTTTTTTTTTGCCTTTTTTTTTTAGACAGGGTTTCTCTGTAGCTTTTGGTTCCTGTCCTGGAATTAGCTCTTCTAGACCAGGCTGACCTCGAACTCACAGAGATCCTCCTGCCTCTGCTTCCCGAGTGCTGGGATTAAAGGCGTGCGCCACCACCACCCGGCTTGGAACTAATTCTTGACCAACATCCCTCACCCAGTAAGTCAGGGAGGAATATTCTGTTCTGATGTTAAAATACTGAGCATGGTAGGCAACTCAGGCCTTTCTAAGGATTGCAAGCCATCCCTCTAGTCATAAAATTCTACACAGTCCCATCCCATTGCTCTCCCTCTCAATAACTGTATAAAGACTCTTGCAATATTGTGTCAGAAACAGTCAGTGAACAGAAACTGAGTTTATACAGGAATGAATCACACAGATAAGTATATTGTTCAGTTTTAAGTAATTAAATCAATGTAAACATATTTCATGAATGGTTGAAGTAATGTGCCTTACCTATTTTACAGTCAAATATAAACATCTCAATCCATATTCCTAAAAATTAAAGTGATTACTATTTTATTTTGTAGAGTAAAAAATCTAATCTCCATAAATTATGACCATTTGTTTCTTCCGGATAACACAGTGAAGTGAAATTATAGTTCTAAATACTTTACCTGAACATTGTATCATCAAGATTTGATACAATTATATTTCTAAAAATCAACTGATTTATGTTTTAAGTCACCTGGTTTTGTTTCAGATATCAAGGAAAATTATCTTAAAATGTAAACAGTGTTTCCTTTAACATATTTATTAAATGACTACTTTTTCTAAATAAGATACTGTTACAGGCAGACTACAGTTTGTAAGGCCTAATGCAACAAGAAAGTTCAGGAATTAGCCATGGTCAGGCCATTTTGTGTGCATACTCATTTTGCTTAAATAATTATAATTCCTTGAGCTAGAGTGCCTGGGTTCCAGGGCTAACAGAGCCTGCTTTTCCAGATTCTTGCCTTTTCCACCCTGTAATGGCTGACCACAGATGAGGTCTATCAGTCTCATGGTCTTTAATCTATTACACAGATTATTTTGTCCCATTTTAGCCATGTTCCCTGACTGTTGTTGTCTATTCTCCTCAGCATCTTGTACTGCCATAGGACTCTCGGGTTGCAGGACAGTGTTGTGCAGGCTGTCATAGAGTAAAAATATTGAAGATCCAACCCAGTTGTCAATTTTATGAGCTGCAATACTATCCTACTAGGCAAGATGTGCCTTTTAATGTACTGGCAGTACCCCTGTTACAAAGGTAGCCTATTTCACTAATTGGATTTGGGGATTACACTACAAGACAAAATCTGTTGCAAATACTGTAAACCTGGTCAAAAGCAATGAGAAAGAGGTCTGAGGCCCTGGAAACCAACTTAAGAAGGCTACATAATTAAACTGACATACCATCAAACCACTTCCAAAATATCTGTTTATTCCCACAGATGAGGTCTACTTTCAGCCTTGAACAGCGGAACTTCTCTTTTTCCTGTGAATACTGGTAAGTGTAAAACTCAGATCCATTGCCTTTCTGCCCTATAACTTATTCAACCTGTGAGCAGAGAAGAGGTTCTGTTTCCCCATACTAGAGACTTTTCATTTTTTTTTTTCTGAATAACACCTGCAATGTTTTTGAGTCATCCATCCCTGTGTATGTCCTTCTTACCCAATTTAACCAAATTTTGATATTTGATATATTCAAAATTTGATAATTTCAGGATGGAGTTAGCAGAGCATTAAATCATGCCTGGTCGATGCCAAGAGTGGAGATGGTATGGCTGCAGAAACCACATGCCATTAAGCTTCTTTAACTACTGAAAAAAAAAAAAAAAAGGAGTGCCATGACATATTAACTTCAGGTCAAACCGAGGAAGGTTATAAAGATGTACATTGAGCTACCAATCACCTGGAAGCTTATTGGATTGATTGCTTTTATGTTTAGAAGTTGGGAAAGCCTTCTGGAAGATGAGAACTTGAAAGATATGCTGAGCTTATCCTGGTAAAGATGGGGAAATAAAATTATTTTAGAAAATGGCACGTGACTGAGCATTAAAAAATGGAAAGAATATCCCATGCTGCTTATAGTGTATAGACCGAGTTAATATAAAATAGAAGAGAAAAAAAATATAGGTTGACACCAAAACAAGAAATGGCATGAATACTAGTATAGTGAGTTTGAATTTCACCTTATAAGCAAATGAAAGCCTGTGAGTAATAAGATCACAAGCGGGCTGAAGAGTGAAGTGAGAGTAAAGATGAGAAGAGATACTCAAGCCCAAAGCCTAGGTGGGAACAGAGTTATACTGTCTATTAGGAGCTGGGTTGGAGATGTAGCAACAAGGTCTGGTTAAGAAACAGAGCAAATGAAGTATTGACAGACATGAGGGCAGGGGATTGTTTAAGGATTACAACTCTTAAGCAACTTAGTCAAAAAGCAGAAAACCCAAGTCCTTGAACAATTCTCAAATCTTTTTTTAAATATAATTTTTTATTGAAAAAAAAATTCCGCCCCCTCCCTGCCTTCCATTTCCCTCCCCGTCCTCCCTCTCCTCTCCCCCTCCCCCCACTCCCTTCCCCCTCCCTCTCCAGTCTGAAGGGCAGTCAGGGTTCCCTGCCCTGTGGAAAGTCCAAAGTCCTCCCCGCTCCATCCTGGTCTAGGAAGGTGAATATCCAAACTGGCTAGGCTCCCACAAAGCCAGAACATGAAGTAGGATCAAAACCCAGTGACATTGTCCTTGGCTTCTCAGCAGCCCTCATTGTCCGCCATATTCAGAGAGTCCGGTTTTATCCCATGATTTTTCAGTCGAAGTCCAGCTGGCCTTGGTGAGCTCACAATAGATCAGCCCCACTGTCTCAGTGGATGGGTGCACCCCTCGTGGTCCTGACTTCTTTGCTCATATTTTCCCTCCTTCTGCTCCTCCTTGGGACATTGGGAGCTCAGTCCGGTGCTCCAGTGTGGGTCTCTGTCTCTATCTCCATCCATCTCCAGATGAAGGTTCTATGGTGATATGCAAGATATTCATCAGTATGGCTATAGGATAGGGTCATTTCAGGTTCTCTGTCCTCAGCTGCCCCAGGAACTAACTGGCGACATCGCCCTGGGCACCTGGGAGCCCCTCTAGCACCAAGTCTCTTGCCAACCCTAAGATGGCTCCCTTAATTAAGATATGTGCTTCCCTGCTCCCCTATCCAACCTTCCTTTATCCCAATCATCCCGTTTCCCAAGTTCCCCCCAACCTCCTCTTCTCACTTTTCTCTCCCCATCTCCCCTTACCCCCTCCCCCCCCTCCCCCAAGATCCCATTTTTTGCCCGGCAATCTTGTCTACTTCCCATAATCAGGAGGATAGCTATATGTTTTTCTTTGGGATCACCTTCTTATTTAGCTTCTTTAGGAAGTCAGTGAGTCTATAATTTGATTTCCTAAAGAAGCTAAATAAGAAGGTGATCCCAAAGAAAAACAATTCTCAAATCTTTAATGAAGAAACGAATGATGAATCTATTCACAACCTTAAGAGAGAAAACATACACTGTAATGGAGAGACATTAGTTTGTCATAAATTCAAAGGAGATTCATTTAAAAATGAGACTCATCTAACTATTGAGAGAGCAGAGGGTTGAATGCTTTGGTGAATAGAATTAGGAGAATGAATTTTCTGCTATTATCATTTTTTTTTCTCAGATCAATCAAGGGTCAAACTTTCAAGTAACATAGGAATGTTTCTTTCTATGTAAGTGTCATGTGAAAACATAGTACTCTAGTCAGCTCCATTGTGGATGTCCTGGACAGGCTAGAGTCTTCAAACTAGAAAAATGTGTAGATCACCTATCACGTTTCAGGGACAGTGAAAAGTATCAGGAAAAGACATGGGAAAAATGCTAAATAGCTCATAGACAGTGGGGATCAAATATGGTCCCGACACTGATAAGAGAAAATCTTCCTGCATAGGTCAGAGCCTCTGTAAACCAGAGGGTTAATTTTCCAGGTGTGATTTTGTTATGTAAAAGGCAAAACTAACTCTCCCCACACGCTAAAATATCATGGAACTAGCACTATGCCAGTTTTAAACACCATTTTATCCAAAGGAAAATGTAACTAAGCCAAATCCTTGAGTAACAGTAAGATATTTGTCATTCCAGTGCTTTGAGGTGGTTTTCAAAGAAAAGTGGCCCAAAACTATGTTTCAAAATTAAGACTATAGTAAAGGTATAAAAGGATAGTACCCATAGCTATACTTGTTTTTTTTTTCTTTATAGAGACATAAATGCATGTTTTGCAACTTAAAATATTTATTATATACTTTGGCATCGCATAATTGAGACATATGTATTTTAGGACACATATCGGGAGATGCAAAATCCAATAGCAATGTCTATACTGTTTAAACAATGGAAGCATCAGGTAAGTAATGACATTTGGACAGCAAGTCAATATGACTATGAAAGGTCTCCAATAATGAGCAAATTCAGACCAGTGCACAGTTTGTGGATCTGGCCTTCTTATTGACAAAGGTTGCTTTCAATCACACTGGATCTATTACCATATCAGTCATCACTTTAAATGAGTACAATGTTATCATTGACAAAGACATCACTTAAGCAAGAAAGTAAAGATTCTCAATAACAAAATAATGAAAGGTAGGTTGTTCACTGCAGGAAAATGAAAAATATATGTTAGAGGTCTATCTGGGAATGGTGTAGACACCAGGGACCGATGCAAAGGGAAAATGCTTACTGTCTCACAAGGATGGCAATTGACAATTAATAACATATTGTTATTTATTGACCTGAACACAAATGAATATTTTCCTTGGTACACAAATTAAGATATGGAAGTGTACTGATAAAAATGATTTACATCAGGATTAAAATATTGGCAGCTTTATGGAGTGAAATGTCACCGTTTTCTGGGATCTTCAAGTTTACATTTCCTTCTTTGAATCCCTGTCAGGCTTCCTGAACAGTAGAGTTTAATCAATGCTTGGGGTAGCAATAATATAACACTGAACATTTCTCTTACTGAAAACCACAGCCACTGTAGTGTAATCCTAATATCCACAGTGCAAATTAAACTGTTACACTGATTAAAAAATTATGTTTTTTAAAGAAGACTGGGTTTTCACTGAATAAACTCTTCATGGCTATTGCTTTCACCCAGCACATCTGCCTTGCAGTAAAAACTAAAAAGAGATATTTTTAATTCTCAGGAGCACAGTAGTAGGCATGAAAATGTGTATTTCAGCCTTATTCAAACACCTGGGGTTAGTGTCTAATTTGGCTTTATCATTGAAGCACCCAGTTATGATTCACACTGACTCCAACAAAGGGAAGAAAGGATGCCATACGGATGCAAAGGCTTACCCTCCTACACACATGTTCCCAGAAGCTTCTACGAATCCAAGAAATAAAAGGAGAAAGACAGTATGAAGAGACAAAGGAAATCAAGAGTGAGATTTCAAGCAGCTCCAGCTGAGTAGAGGGACCCTGTGGAATTACGTGACACATTGGACCATTAAGGAAAATCATACAAATGAGTGTGAGAAATGGCTGGACAATTTTATGGTGGGGGTAGGAAGAGCCTGCACAGTATAGATGCATAAAGGTCACAGGGAAGGGAGATGGGAGAAAAGAGGCGCACAGCAATCTGCCTTTATTAGGGCCAATGATTACTGCTCACCTCGAAATTGCTTCTCAGGCCTATAAAATATCTGGGCTTTTAAGTGACGAGGAAATACTGTTGCTACTTACGCATCTTCAAATGATGGGGATGGATGTCCTCTCTGAAGGCTTTAAGAAAACATTTCAAGTAAAAGTTAACTCTTTTTGCTTTGGAGATCATTTTTGTGGATTCACTTTGTTTTGCAGTTCTAAGGAGAAAAAATAAGGCCTGATATTAAATCTTTTTATAATAAAGGAAAATTAAATTTAATACACAAATGATTTTCAAATGGATGTTTTTATTTTGTTTATATTCAAATACACAAATGATTTTCAAATGGATGTTTTTATTTTGTTTATATTCACACCAAGCAAATACTCACTACAGGCAAAAATCAATGTCAAACACATTATATTTAAAACCAGGGTTCTTGGTTTACTTTTTCTCTAGATCTTCAAACATTTATCTTTGATTTTAAGTTTGCTTGCGATTACATTTTTGTAGGAAACCTGGAAAATTTGTAAAACATTCCTCTCTAAATATTGGGAATATCTATGAAATGAGAGCCTTTAATCAGATCATACTTTTGCATTGATTTCACAATCAGCAGACCTTGCCGGCAATCAAAATATCTCTTGCCTGTCAGTTTGTGAAGGCAGCGTAAACATATTACCATAAAACACATGAAAATAGTGTAAGCATCACTGCTAGCATCCCCTTTAGATAGGTGGATTTATTACAATTAAAAAACAGAGAAAAAACACAGCTAGACATATTAAAATTTCTGGCAGGCATTTGAAACCGATTGAACTTCCCTCTCCAGGTAAAGTGGATGGAACAGGTTCTTACCCAAAAAGAAGCTGAATCTGGAAAAGAAAAGATTGCATACTAAGTTCTGCAATAGGAAAAGAACTCTTTCTTAGTGTCAAGTTTTCCAAGAGAAGAGATACTTCTAAATGTAGAAAAAATAACAGGCAGAAATATAAAAAAGAAAACAAAAACAAAAACAGCCGGCAAGACTGCTTTTTCGTAGTGCATTAGACAAACCCTTCTACCAGGGCCATGAAAACCCTTAGTCAGTATCTTACCATAGCCACTCAAGAATCAAGAAAAGAGCTGAGGAAACCATCAAAATGTGGGAGCACCATGAACTGCTCTGTCTCCCAGCAGTCAGTCAATGTTTCACAGAAAGCAAAATGGTGTTTTATTAAAAAAAAAAAAGAATTTAAAAGAAAGCAAAATAATTGACTACAGTTTATTTAAGAGAGATTTGGAGGTTCAAACTGCATTGGTTGAAATCCATTGACAGCAGAACTGGAGTATTTTAGGGGAACACTAGTTATAGCCACATATTCAAAGCAAATATATGTGATCATCTGCCTAATAATATAAACCCCAAGTATACCAAGTATGATAAGAAGAATGCCATTGGAAAACAAGTCAATTAATATTGATTATATTAGGTTAATATATTACTTACTTGAATTTCCTATAAGTTACCATAAGCTAAATATTAAAAATTATTACATTTAATTACTTTCTAGTAATTTCTATTTCTCTGAAATATTTTCCCCAAGATGTTTTGGATCTATATTCTTTAGAGATTTGCTCATAAAGTTGATAATGATGATAATGATAACATAGCAGTTGGACAATTTGTCCTCTCTCTCTCTCTCTCTCTCTCTCTCTCTCTCTCTCTCTCTCTCTCACTCTCTCTCTCTCTTCATTAAACAATGCTAAATTACTTTGGTCTGACAAAATGTAGCACAACCCAGCCAAGTGATAGATAGGAATCACCAGCCTTCTGTGAGGTTGTCACATAGGAATCATGCTGAAATCATCATGAGAAATGGTTAGGAGGTTGATTGAGCTGCTCGGTGCCACATTGAAGTGTTCTGCAATCTTCATATTCTGACTCTTATCCTCCCAAGAGTGCCATAAAAAACTTTTATTCCTAGTTTCCAGATGAGGAAATGCAGGTTTAGAGCAGTGATCATGAACCTACTAGGTGGGAATTGAGTCCAGACTCCACATAATCTCTGTAAGTCCCAAAGATAACTTTGTTAGTTCTCTACAATTCCTGAAGTGACTCAATTTATCATGTTGTAAACATACAAATATGCAATGTGAGTATATGAAGTTTATGTACCTGCAAATGGATATGCATATAACACATTTCTTAAAATCTTACACCATATGCATATTCACAATAAGACTTTTTTAAATTTCATGAATATTTAGTGTGTATGTGCATATTTGTATGGTCATACCCCTGTTCTGGTGCAGGTCAGATAATGATAATGATATTCAGGAGGCAATTCTCTCTTTCTACTGTGTTGCTCTGAAATCTGAACTCAGGTCATTAGATTGGGTATCAGGCCTTCATCCACAACAAACCATCCTACCAATCTGTGATAACGGTCTGTATTATAAAGTTGAGAAATAAATGTTCATATAGATATAGATTTTCAATATAAGAAAAATAACTGAGGCACAGAAGACCTTATTTTTGAAAATTAACACTTGTTGTTTCCCAATGTAGATCTTCAGACAATTTCCTAATACTTGATAGTTTACAACTGTAGTTCTGCATATTTAACAGGATTTCTCTATAATTGTCAAGATGATACGCAGCACATAGTAGCTACTTAAAAATGTTGTTTCTATTCATATATTATCAGTGACTGTATCAGTAGAGAACATTTACCTCTGCATCTGTTCATATTTTATCAATGACTGTATCAGTAGATAGAGAACATTTTCCTCTGTATTTTAGATTCATAGCAGCAATGATATTTGTCAAATTACCAAGTGTGTCAGGTTGCAATCACTTGTGAAATAAAACAAAGAAATGTAACCATTTTGAGGCCAAAACGGAAGGATGTATTCTAGAATCAGTGTGCTGCTGTGACAACACACACACATACCACACGACCAACTAAGAGAAACAAGAGATGTATTTGGTTTACATTTCCAGGTCACAGTCTACCATTGAGTAAAGTCAGGAATTCAAGTGGGAGTCTGAAACAGAAACTCTGGAGGAACTCTGCTTGCTGGCTTGCTCACACTCAAGCTATGGCAGTTTTCCTGTACAGCCAAAACAACCATTTTATGGATGATGCCACCATAGTGGGCTGGGCCCACCTGCATCAATTTATAATCAGGAAAGTACCCCATGCACATATCCACAGAAGAGGGAATTGGTCAAGCAAAGTTTTCCTCTCAGATACAAAGACAAACAAGGTCTTCATGTGTGTGTGTGTGTGTGTGTGTGTGTGTGTGTGTGTGTGTGTGTATAAACATGTATACACACATGTGTGTTTATTTTCTGATATCATAGCAAATCTGTCATTAGAATCATGAATCTCTTCTTATCTCCACTATAGAAATAAGGCACACATACACATCTACAAAATCTAACTGGGACTTTTTTACAATTAGTCATTCATTTGTTTATTACTTTGGATTTATTTTCATAGATACTTAAATCCCGACAAAGAAGATAAGGTTCGAGTTGATTAGGTATTGAGAATTAAGTGTAGTTATATAAATTCTAATATCTCTATTCTTACATATGTTGTTTAGACTCTAGAAACATGTTTTCTAGCCTCAAAAGCATAGTGTTTCACTGAACCCAACCAGTATTTTGTAAAGAATTTTTAGCAATGTTTGCAAAGTCTTCCATATTACTGAATTGTATCCTCGTGAGAACTAATTACATCAAAATTCCCCCTTGTTCATTCTGCACAAAGTAGCATGTTGACCATTTAGATTCTTTTCTAATAAATTAAGATATACTTCATAGGCTAAAATTGTTTGATTTAAAACATTTGAGAATAACAGAGAAAGAGGAACAGAATGCTATTTTTATGTAAATCTAAAAGCAAAATAGTAAGTTATCTAAAGAGTTTAAGTGTGCTTTCTAAGTTTATTGCAGTAAAACATAGATTTCTGAATTTATGTGGAATTTCTAAACATGGAAAAGGCATTTATATGTATATATACACACATATATGTATACACACACCACACACACACACACATATATGTAATCTTTTGTGTAGATTTAAGAACTGTTTTAATTATAAAACAGAAGCGTGTTCAATCATGTCTTCTCTACACAAGTACAGCTTAACAGGAATCATCAAATGGTAAGTTAATGGCAAGTATGTCTAGCAAGTATAGTCATAGACAATAGCAAATGTTTTACTGTACAGATTTAAAAGTTTTCAATATAAAGTTGTGTATTGTGATTCCTGCCTGTATTTCTAGCACTTGGTAGACTGATTCAGAAGTTTAGAGAATTGAAGACTGGCCTGAGTTGCACAGTGATACCCTTTCACACAACAAATGTGAACCAAGGAAAAGAAACCAAACAAAGTTTACAGCATTTTCCTGATTCATGGATCTCCTTGATTATTCCCTGGCATTCTGAGAACCAACAACACAATATATTTCAAGCATATGAAGAATCTGATTATAGCATTGATTATTGAGAATTTAAAAGTAAATAATAAACCAACAAGAACAATATTGGGTGCTAGTGTAATATATAACCATTAAATATGTTTTTTTCATACCCAGCTATTTATTCTTGAAAGACTGTAGGAAGTTACCACATTCCAGGCTGAGAAGAGAAAACTGAGAGCCTGCCTGTTGCTGTCCGAGGTCCTAATCATGCCTAGCCAATGAGGAGCGATCATGTCTTGTCAACTGTCAATGCATTGGAATGCCTGGGTGCTGGGAGGGTTTATGAGTTTTTTTTGCCATTGTTAAATAAACGAGTCTGCTCTATCCCTTTCCTCAGATTCTTGGCATCTGTGATTGTAGACAATGGGCATTCTTTTCTCCTCCCCTGAGGATGACATTCGGGCTCAGTTACAGAAGAAAACTCAGATCATTTTCCATGATGAACAAAGATATTGTTGTCTACTAATTTAATACAAGTAACAAGACTCAGAATTTCATGTCCTGAAAGCTGCATTTCTAGATCCAGTCACTATCCCATGCTTAAAGAAACACTTCTGTTGCCTCCCGTGTTCTCCATTAATAACACTGACATAACCCTGAGTACGTTATGATGAATTCTTTGTTTAGACCTGTCTTCTTAACCTCGCTGTACTGCTCAAGGCAGGACACTGTACTCTTTTTAAATATTTCATATAGCAAGAGATTAATAGACTTGTAGCTTTTAGTATTATAGATTAATGAGTACTTACAAGTGAAAATATTATATAAAGACATTGGAAAACGATATTCTTTCAATAACTTGTGAGTTATTTGACTCTTTGAAACAAGGCTATGCTTATCTTTTAGGTATGAGTTTCATTTCATGTGAAAACAGACATATTAAGAATCCAGGGAAACCAGTGAATATGATGACCATAGACTTGGAAATGAGTGAAAGTTTGAGCTCTGAAAAAATACTTATAGCATATTCTTAGTGGTATCAAGTAATTTTAGTCTTACACGTTATACTTAATGTATCAAACCTTCTATTATGTGTCAGTTATTAAAGGCTAATATCTGAGTAAAACTCTTGATGCAAATATTTGGGGGTGATACTAACATACTGTTTGGAATTGGATAAGATTATATAAATAACTTTTATTTCTTCTTATCAATAAAATATCAAAACAGGAGATGGTCTTACTAAGATTGTTGAGAGGATTTTTTGTTTAGATTCCTAGACATAAAAGTGTCTAGAAAACAGAAAATTTAATAATGATAGCTATTATTTTTTCTATTTTATATTCATCTTTTATCTGCAATGAAAAAATTCAGATACCTCGCATGTTGAACTATTTGAGATTTATAAATTACCTAGAATTAACTATCTCCTGAACAGTAGATCAATCAAATGTGCTTAAAAAGATTTGTTAATGTTGCTCTTAGTGCTAGTTTTTTTTTTTTGTCAGAAATTCAATCCAATTAAAGATTTTTGTTCCTGTTTTTATGGAAGCTGAGTAGATGAAGAAATCCACTATACGTGGGAGGCAGATTGCAAATACCCATGTTTCAAAATTGCACTGAAGAATTCCCCTTCCATTCGCCTTGAACTGTGCATGTGTTTCTTCTTTTCTCACCACTGTGACAAAACACCTGGCAGGAAGAATGGAAGGAGAGAAGGAATTATTTGGTCTCACATTGTCCATCATAGGAGGAAAAATACAGTGTTGGGAGAGGCCATACCTGTGTCATGGGGAGCAAGTGGTTTTGGGAAACAGAGAACAGAGATGAGAAGCAAAGGCAGACTTAATCATCAGAGCTCCACAGCTAGGGACCAATCGCCTACAACTAGTCCCCATGTCCCAGAGATCCCATATCTCCCAAAGTACCAACACTAGCTGGGACCAAGTACTTAATTACAGGAGCCTGTGGATGTTTTACATCTGAACTTAAGCATCTATTAAAGAATGTTGCTGAAGTTAGGTATAGAGGCACGTATCTCTAATCAGAGTACTTAGGCAATGGAGGCAGGGCGTCAAGAGTTCAAAGCCAACCTGAACTGTCTGAGACCTTGTCTCAAAATATGATATCGATACCTTAAAATCATATTCAATACTTCACAACGACACTATCTTATTTGAAATGGAGTTGTAATTTTCCCAGGAATCTATGTGCAAATTGTCCTTGTATATGAAAAAATCAGCATTTCCAAAGTTATTGTGCATTGTTCGTTCCAAGGCCTATGTTAGTGTTTCTTTGTAGCTTTAACATCAGCTCAGCCAAAACTGCCTCCCTTAAAAATTTCTAATACAAATAACTTAATATTTTTGCTTATACTAAATTGGAACAACATACCTCATCATTTCTTTTCATTTAGATTTCAAATTGACTGGTTGGTCAGCTCTTCAGCATCACCAGTAGCATTCTTAGTCTTAGTATTGTATTTCTCTTTTGCGCATGCTGCATTTGAAGGGGAATCCCAAACATCAGTGAATCTTCAAAGTTTCAAAGAGGACAGTTTCTGTGTGATCCACAGTAAGGGCATGAATTGGCCATCTCAAACAAGAGATTGATTCTCTAACTTTCTCACTAGTTATTTCACTTTGTGAAAGACAATTCTTAAATAAAATTGATCATCTGAATATGTAAAATGAATTTGTTTTAGAGAAAAGAAGTAAAAACACAGTGACACATACCAGCACAAGGATCCCGAGTGTTCATTTTAATCGTAGGACGATGAATTAAGTATGCAGGCTCCTTTAATGATGGGGAGAATAGAATAAGCATTGTCTGTTTTAATGTGATGAATATTTGTTCGGCACTCTCAGGAATCCTGGCTACATACTGTGTCATGTTCATTAAACATGTTATACACCAGTCTGTCAGAAAGAAAATCAAAAGATATGCCAAGGAAAATTCTGTTTCTCCAGCAGCAGAGGTAATAATTAATTCAAAATCAAAATACAATATATATTTTTCTTTTCCTTACAAGAGCTTCTACCTTTCCAAGTCAATATGAAAGCATCACATATACATTGTAAAATGAATAAAATACGAGATTTTTTTTTACTTATATAGCCTAGGAATTTAGAACAGGATCAGTGCATTCCTAACATCATAACAAACAAAACTATAAAAAGAGAAAATGAGTCAAATTTGTGACAAAAAAAAAAACCTAGCCACCATCACTATGATGTTATACTCCATAGACTAAATGACTATCAAATATCAGTAGAAATGGGAGTATGATACAGACAAAGGAGGAGAAGTAAGGAGGATTAAGAGGGGCACAAAGAATGGGAAAGAGAGCCTCCCTGATGCGGTCTGCATAGCAGAACAACCATGAGTCCTTTGTCATTAGATGTCATATCTATGATAACAAATGACGCAGGGTAGCTTCTTAAAATTCCCACAAAAAGATATTAGTTACTTAATAAGCTTAAATTTTCAAAAACACTTACCTTTAATTTTTGAATATTAAGCATTGTGTACTTAAAAATGATTTAACAATTACTGAGTACTTTTAGTGGTGCATCCATGTGCATGGTTATGGGATCATCTTCTGGAAAGCAAGTAGCCTCTTAGAGCCCACATTCTAGAAGAAAACTGTCTGTCACTTCCCAAGAGGCCATCATTTGTCAGTGAGTCTTCAGATAGAAGTGAGACTTCGCAGGCATCTCTACCATACCTGATGGGATCTTTGTTGATCCCATCTTGATCTAATACAAGTCTTGATCATGCAGTTAGGATAAAAATGTGGAGGTAAGGATAGAGGAAGAAGTGCAGGGAAGAACAGAGAGGTAGACTTGACCTAAACACCTTATATACATGTATGCAGATTAAAATATTTTTATAAAAGGACTGACTACATTGAGCTTAAAATAGCATGGGTTTATACATATTAAAACTAATTTGCTTTTAATTTTAGTTCTAAAGTTAGAAAGAACTATAGAGACAGTCCATGAAGACACTGTAGTCATAATAATTTAATAGATATCCAAATGAATTTTTTTGGATTCTGAATGATGCCATCTGTGGAAGAGTTGACAATTCTTAGGTATTTGTGAACCACACAGCTTTACCCAGGAGTGGAGCTTTGCGGAAGCAAAGCATGTTCTTCTTCTCAAGACTTGATAGCACTCTACTGTTTTTTTTTTTTTTTTTTTTTTTTTCTGGCAATATTGTCACACAGAAAAGCAAGCACACTGCTTTACCTTAGGTTAACCTCTAGCCTAGGAAAGTGTAGGATTGTTGATAACAGTCAATGGTATTTAATCATCAACCCCAAATTAAAGGAATCATATTTTCTAAACCATGGAAATTAATTTCTTTGAGAATATATTAGCATAATACATGTAAACATCAAAATTCAAACAGAGAAAGATTTTAAAATAAGGAAGTGCATCATTGAATCAGAACAAATGCTTGTGCTTAGAAATGGAATCAAAACTAGCTTAGGAAATTGCCTTATAATTACAAATAATTATCATTTTCTACCATAAAAAAAGTAGATATTATTTCCGTATGTTATTCCTTTAAAATATAATATTCTGAAAGCTTAAATAATAAAATAGCATAAATCAAAATAAAACACGTGAACACATGCATATTTTTTCTAGGGTATAATTTTATATTTCTTTATAAATATGGAATGTTTATAATTAATATACATAATAATGGGTCATAAAATAAGAAATAGTCTTAGAAGTCAAGAGAATCAGAGAACATTTTACTTATAAATTTATTTGAGAATCATTACTTACTTGCTAATTCTACAAATATCATAATATATAATAATTATTTGTGGGATTTTCCAGTTATTTTCTAAGCAAATTCATAGTAAAATCACTCAATGTTTTTTCACCGTTCACAAGAGTTAACCAACTATACTTGATTATCTGACTCAGGAATGAGCATCACCCCAAATGTAGATGCTGTACACCTGACCCTGAGCAGTGGCTGACCATCACACAGTTGGGAAGACGCACCTCTATTTTCTATAGGAGCTTTCCAATGATTAATCCTAGTTTTCAGTCTTGTCAATTTCTTTATTTCTTATTTCATTTTTATTCTTCCCCTGCACATTTAGGGATTCTTGCCGTCACCCTGACTTCCCCCTTCGCCTACTCAGTTTCTGTCACTGCTCTTCCCAAAGTCTCTCAGATTTGCTTGCTCCCCTGGCCCCTCCACCAATTAATCTAGACTCCCCTGCTTCATAGCTAGATTACTACAGTAGCTAGCTTCATAACTCCTATTGCTGATACTCTTCCTCCCTTCCAATCCATCTTGCATACTTTTGACAGACTAATTTTGTAAAGGGCCAATTTTATCATTTTATTTCCTTGGTCAAAAATTGAAAAGAAGTTCTTCGTGTGTCGCTCAGAAACTCCAAACTCTCCTGCCTGCTGTTCAACGTTCTTATGATGTGTCTCTTCCTTCCCCTGGAAAACTTGCTTTACAGTCTTATTCTAGAAAACCTGTGTCTCACCTCTACCCAGTGATTAGCCTACAAATTTGGTGTATTTCTCTAATTCCCAGCCAGATCAATCAAGACACATTGCTTTGCCACTCTCTTTCCATAAACTCGTTGCTTTTAACATCCAGTCACTAATCTCAGAC
Source organism: Alexandromys fortis (assembly GCF_014885135.2). Classification (NCBI taxonomy): domain Eukaryota; kingdom Metazoa; phylum Chordata; class Mammalia; order Rodentia; family Cricetidae; genus Alexandromys; species Alexandromys fortis. The sequence goes on from NW_026068036.1 coordinate 2,324,007, forward strand.
AGTTTCTGAAAAATCATTAGGTCATATGAATCCGCTATTCCTAACCTGTAGTATTTGTTTTCAGATTCAATAAACTTTGTATTTACTGTACATACAATGAATTGTGAATTTTGAAACTGCACTCTGAGCCAAGTGTAGGAAGAGAGATGTTGTTCATGGGTAATCCCATCTAATCTTCATGGTCACACTAGGAGGTAGGGCTTTCTTATTCCTGCAATATTATGATTTAAAAACAATTACGACTCAATGTTGTCTCAGAGACACAACATGTTTTGGGTGTATAATTTATTGTATGTAGCAAATAAAAACCACAACCAAATCTTAATGTTAGTTATAAAATAAAAGGCCTTTTTTTTTCTTTTGCTAAAACTTTATATGGAACAACAGTTGAAATGTGTTTATACATCGAGCTCCTTCTGTGTTTTCCTGAATCAGCATTAACTGGCTGTGTAGGTTTCATTTAGGCCCTCTCCCCTAAATCTTATACATATTTCAATATAATGTTATAAAGTCTCCCCAACATAATCACCTAAACAACAATGGGCATGCCAAAGTGGACAGGAAGAAGCTAAACAGGTGTCAACCCAACACAAAGAAATACAGGCAACTGAGAAGGGCTGAGATAGGAGACACAGTCTTCCCCAAGGAAAAGAGCAATAATTGGCTGTATGGTACCACACAGTCAGGTTAATTTTAGGAATACATGTGCATGTATACATATATATGAATGTAATAATTAATAAAAAAAGAGGCCATGAATTTGAAAGAGAGCAGCAAAGAGTATATAAGATGGTTTAGAAGGAGGGAAAGAAAGGTAAAAATGTAAATATATTATAATCTCAAAAATAAAATATAAAGAATTAAACAAAAAGAGTCAAAACAGTAGTGTCCCCATGCTTACTGTGTGTTTATACTGAAAAGTAAAGCAAAATTCAAAGCTCACACTGAAAGTTTGCTTCCAGTACATACATTGTATAATTCAGTGTTCAAAGAAAAAGTGGAAATGCTCAAAATTAAATCAAGATCTCTGGAACAAAAATGTAATTGAAATGTAAATCAGTGAGTGAGGCTTCAGTCCCTTGCCTCCAAGATTAGGATGGGGAAAGCAGGAAAGAGATGCAGAAAGACCAGTGGAAAACAGGGTTGGAAACAAGCTTGGTCCTGGAAAGTAGAGTCTGGGGTTGGGCTTTTTTTTTTTTTTTTTTTTTTTTTGTTATCACCAGAAGACTTTCTGAAAAAGAAAAACAAAACACAAACATAGTAATATTAATAATAATTAATTATAACAATAAGAATAAGAGAATTGTTAAAGGTATTACGAGCCTGTGGTTCGTGTGATATGGATTATCAATGCTTAGCAAAATGAGTGTCCACTTCTGATGTCGATATTCCCAGCCTCAAACTGGAAGAAGTAATCCACCTCACACATATATTCCCAAGATGAAAATTAAAGACATTTGCAAGCTAAAGACTAAATACCTTAGAATAATACTATGCAATATGTATGACCAACATGTATGACTGCTGAAACTGCATTAACACGACCACATTGTCATTCTACCATGGAAGAGTCAAACTACACATATCTATCTTTATATTTTTCTTTATGTTTAGTCAGCTGACGAGGAGTGGTATGATGTGCCCATTTTCACTTCTGTGTGCTGAGATTTTGCCTACCTGGAGCTGATACATGTCTTTTGCCTGGTGTCAGTCTCTGTAAGTTAATGTATGCATCCATCCTGTTTTGTCTGGAGATGCTGTTTTCTTGATGTTGTATACTACCTCTATATTTATATTTAAAATGAAACCCGAAGATTCCTATAACTTAAGTATTTAATACAAGGACATGACTCAAATTATATGTTCAAGCTAGTAGAAGTTAGCACAATCTTTGTCTTGACTCAGCTCATACAACAGAGAAAGATAAACTAGAAATCTGTAACCTGAGATTATTTCCTAGGTTGCTTGAAGTACATATACATTGAAAATAAAACATTAAAATGAGGGACTGAGGACATAACTCAGAGGTTAAGAACACTGACTCTTTCAGAATTCCTGAGTTCAATTCCGAGCACACACATGGCAGCTCACAACTGTTTTTAACTACAGTCCAGAGGATCTAAAACACACAACAAACACACATACAGGCCAAACACCAATGCAAATTAATTAATTAATTAATTTAAATAGTAAGATTAAATAAAATAATTAAAAACTAAATTAATTAATTTAAAAAGGAAAATAAATAAATTGATCTATGCCAGGCAGTGCTGGCATACACCTTTAGTCCCAGCACTCCGGAGGCAGAGGCAGGTGGATTTCTATGAGTTCGAGGTCAACTTGGTCTATAGAGCGAGTTCCAGGACTGACTTCAACTCTACTGAGAAATCCTGTCTTGAAAAAACAAAACAAAGCAAAAACCATGTCAATTTGAAAGTCTGAGACAAAAAATTTAAAAGAAGAAGTGCAATTGTTGATGGCAATACTTCTTTAAAATGCAGTAATGGGCTTAGCTGCAAGGTATTCCAACATGAGCAATAATCAAAACCTGAAGGAGGAAGAAGAGCTAATCATTGTCAACCACAAGTCATATATTCAGTTTTCATTTTTTTACTCAAAACTGGTAGCTTTGTTTTTCTAGAAGATAAAAGGCTCTTTCTCAGCATTTCTTAATCCCCCCAATAATATGCTTTAGTAAACTCCAAACAGATTCAGCAGGGCAAATGACTTAGAGTTTTCAAATGATGCATATATAAACACATTGCTTGATTCAGATTGATGCCATCTGCTTTTATATCAGGTTTAAAACCAACCCCCCTACATACTACATGCTTGCATCATTCAATATTAACTATTAATTTAGTTTTACAGACAATGAATGAATCTCACACAAGTTATATGAATGCCCCATTTGTAAATGAAAGACTGTAACATCAATACAAATTTCTTCCTCCCCTCCTTCCTTCTTTTCCAATCAATAAGAAACATCCTTTTCGTTTTGAAAAGAGAAATTAAAGTAGAAACTAGTGACTTCAAATTTAACCAAATAGACATTTGCCATTTTGTTTGTATAATATATGTACGCTAATTTGCTTCCAATTTTACCTTGTTCGTTTTCAGTTACAACTCTAAATGTAACCCCATGTGCCTTCTGGAGCAGTCAGGTTTCTGCTGTCTAGGCTGATTGTGTACATCTTGACGGCATTTGCATCATCATAGCTTTTACCTGATGGCGAAACATTCAAGATGCTTTTATTTCTGCTGAACCTTCAAAAGCATTTTCCTTCAATATACAACAGATTTTCATATTCATGGGTTCACATTTACATGTTAATATACTTGCTAACTTTTGTCAGACCAACATCAATATTTGTAGTGCTTTAGGGGTCGTGTGTAGACATGCACAAAGCAACAACAACAAACTGGGATGGCCACTCACGCACAGGTATAGCTGATGTCAAAGCATGCCACATTCTGCCTTTCTGCTCTGGTTCCTGCAGGGTATACAAATGCCCTTTGCATAGTCTGCGTAAGTGTCATGCATCTCTCATTTGTGGGCTGAAATTACGTTCTTTCTAATGATTCTCATGCATGATACTGAAGCACCAGCCATTGTTTCTGGAAAGGGCTTGTGGCAAGCTGCATGATGAAAAATCTACAAGACAACCTTTGTTCAGACATGAGATGGAATATTCATGGTCAGGAGGAAACACATAACACAGGGTGACGCGCTGAGTGCTTGGAGAGCATGTTGTGACTTGCAGGCTTGCAGGATCCTAACCTTGTATTTCTTCCTAGAGCAGTGGCTAGGTACTGAGTCGTGCAGTACTCCTGGTGACTTGACAAAGCTAAACTGTCAGGGGTAATGAGAATCCACAGATGGCAGTGGTAATCAGTACAATTCCTAACAGCTTGAGCTTAGAGCAAAACTCTTTTTAAGAAATAAGCATTGTCTTTTTTTGTAATGTAGTTTTGCCGAAAGAACAGAAATTTGATGGTTGAGTGTGCGTAGCTAAATATATTACTCTTTTGATTTATTTAAAATAAAAACAAAAACCATACCTTCACCAAAAGTTTAAAAACAGAAAGAATCTTTGAACTTTAGGATAAAGAAAGAGCAAACTTAACTAGATAAATCATGTGTGTTTTGAAAATAAGTTTATAAATCAAGAGTATATTCATGTATTTATATAAAAGTTCTAATTAATTTCTCTTCCATCTATCATAGACAATGAAGACATACTTTGTGTCACCATTTTAGCTTATACAAGGTCTTTTTATGTGGCCTAAGTTGATTTCACACTCATAGTTCTTTTGCTTCAATCACACAAGTGCTGCTATTACCGTGTGTGTCGGCATGTCTAGTGGGGGGCGTATATTTTAAATATTTAGTAGACTTCCATTTTGACATTGTGTTGTAATTTAATGAGATTTAGGAAATTATGAATGTACTTTTATACGTTTTGTGTTTTATGTAGTTGTTTTTTCCAAATTGAAACATTCCCTCTTGAAGGGAAGGGGAAGGCTCCTAAGATGCAGGAAGTTAATAAAATTCGCAAAGATCAGGAAGCACAGACAATTACAAGCATCTGAGGTCCCTCTTCAAGGTTGGAAAAACAGTAAAACATTGCTGGGAGAGGGGAATGGGCTCAGAAGCTGGCTGTAAATTGGTTAAGGAGCTGCAGGGATGCAGTTTCCAGCTTTCACGAGTTGTCATCCATGATGGTGTGTGCTTTTCAGCTTCTATTTTACATTTATTAATTTGTGTGTCTCTATGTGGGGTCACACACACAGAACATGTGAGTTTGCACACATGCCACAGGACACATGTGGAGATCACAGAACAAGCTATACTTCCCTCCTGATACCATACAGTTTTTGGAGACGGAACGTGGGTCATCAGACTTGACAGCAAGGATCATTACCTGCCGAGTAAGCTCTCTAGCCCTTGTGTGAGCATTTCAAAGCTGCAGCTATCTTTGAAACAACCGCCCTTTGGTGCGTAAGCACAATAAATTAAATTGGTTCACTCAGCTAGACTTGTATAGGATTATTTATTTGGTCCACCATAGATACCCTGTCTTGGTGAATAGAAAATTGTTCACATCTCTCAACAATATGACAATATCATTGCATGCATATTTTACATCTATAAGCTAAGGTTACCTTTATATAAATTATAAAAACATTTAATATATTGGTACGTGTAGAAACCTCAAGAAATATATTTTACTTAAATATCTTTCAATATTTTATGTTGGTGTGATTTTCCTAAACTTTCTCCAACACTTCAAAACATTCTTTTCTATTTTTGTGGAGTTGGACTCCCTCTAAGCCTTTACATATTATTGTTTTTCCATTGGTGACTACATTTTTTTAATGCATCATTTAGCTACATTTTGAGTGCAAATGATAAAGCAAGATAACTTGCACATATACTATAGTGGTTTTTAACTTGGTGGTCACAACCCCAAAGAGACCACCAGAAAACACAGATATTTACATTCTGATTCAAACCAGTAACAAAATTACAGTTATGAAGTAAGAATGAACATAATTTTCACCATATGAGAAACTGTGTTAAAACAACTGATATGTAACTCCTTGTTCTATTCCCCCCATGAAACATAGACTAATAAAATGTTTATTCCTAGAAAGTAAGATGATGTTACATGTAAACTCAATAAATTAGATTGGCACCACACGATCACATGGGCACATTAAAACCACATCAGATAATCCAGACCTAAGAAAAGTACTGCATCATGTAGATTTTACAACCTTGACATGTCCTTACACCGTGATGAAGGCATCCCCATTTCCCTGTCATCTGAATATTTATTGTATGTTTCAAGGAGCAGACAACCAGATAACTCCTGACCTTCCCTAAGACTTCAGATCAGTTGGGTTTTCACTTTTGACTTGTAATTCTTAAATTGCCATTTGCCTGTGCATCTATCTATTCATTGGTAAGGACCTGGTCTTGAACCTCATATTCATGCTTCTGCAATCCTGTGTCTTACCCTTATTTCTGAAACCGAATTGAACCGTGAAACTTGATTAGGCTCTTTCCCTCGGGTACTTCTCCAGCTGGTTTTCCTAAAGTCTGCTATCCTCTACAGTTACTATTTGTGTCTCTGTCAGCTCTCTGCCTCTGCCTCCAGGAAGCCCTTGAGGTCCTCTTTAAACTCCTTAAATGTTATGGTCTCTGTAGTTATTCTGTAACAAACATATATAATGACTACATGGCTCACTATATGATAGCAACATGATCTGAGAGTTACCCTAAATATTTAAATCAGATTAAGAAAGAGCTGTTTGTCAATGCCCACCTCTCAAAGGTAACTGAAACTATTGAGTAAATCTCAACCAACAAATCCAACCTAGCTTGTGAGTTCATTGCTATCCTATAAATTTTGACATTATGGAAAGACATAGATATATGTTTATATTTCTGGCATGTTACACTCTCATTTGTCAATACTGACAATATGACAATAACATTGCATGCATACTTTGCATCTATAAGCTAACATTACCTTTATATAAATTGTAGGAGCATTTAATATATTGGTACATGTAGAGACTTCAAGAAATATATTTTACTTAAATATCTTTCAATATTAAGAAAGATACTAAATGCCAATACTAAAACAATGCAAAAAAAGAAAAAAAGTCACAGAATATAAAAGTGTATTTACTTACTTTTTCTGTTTTTTTTTTAGACGACCATTTTCTTATCTGTATTAGTTTATGCATCTCTTCTGGTACCAGATGTTTCCTAGGTCATGAAAAATCAATTTTTGATGGCTATTCAGTTTTTATCTTTTTTTTTTCTTTTTTCTTCTCTCTTATACATTCTGAACACGTTCTCTACCCCTCCCCTCCTCTCAGCCCTCCCCCAACCTCCCATCTCACCTAGAGCCACTACTTCTCTCTTCTTAAAAGAACAGGCCTCCCAGTCATATGAACCAAATATGATAAAACAAGATGCAGTAAGACTAGGCACAAACCCTCATATCAAGGGTTGAGGAGCAACCCAATAGAAAAGGGGTCCAATGAGAAGACAAAAAGTCAGAGATGACCCCACACTGATTGTCAGGAGTCCAATAAAAACCCCAAACTGAAAAACCACAGCACTGATGCAGAGGGCCTCATGGGACTCATTCAGGCTCAGTGGGTGCAGCTTCAGTGTCTCTGAGTCCTTATAAATTGATTCTGTGGGCTGTATTCTGGTGTTCTTAACTCTTCTGGGTTCTACAATACTTCTTCTCCCACTTCTGTGAGATTCCCTGAGACTCTACAATCCACAGACACAGAGAAGTTGGATAAAGAGAAGAGGTCTAGGGAGTATGCACAGTTTTTTTGAGGGAAAGGAAAACAGAATATATTTTGTGGTTGGATAGGAAGTGGGTGGGGATTGGAACAGGAGGGATCAGGTTGGGAAGGGAGCAACCAAGAGAGAGTATGGGGAGAGATAACAGGGATCAGTGAGGTTTGCTCCAACCCCTGATGGAAGCAGATGCAGAGACCCATAGTCAAACAGCCAAAGCCCTTACTTTCAAGATATGAATGCATTAACAATTAAAGTTAATATCAAGTGATATATGACTTAAAATTGCCCTAGTAAATCAAGGCATTCATTCATTCAAAAACTTGCCAGTCTAGTGCGGTCCTCTAGACCCTTTTCCTCCCTATTTGATTCCATTTGCATATTTACATGTAGTTACATGATATATTATGATTAAAACAAACTTAGATTTACATGCCATCATCTCATTCATTTTAGGAGCCATTGCATTTGGGAGGTTCTGTTTGTAAATGACTTCCTAATTATTTGGGGGTAATTACTTCCAACTTAGGAAGGAATCCATTCTTACTTAGGTTTAGGTAGAAATAGAGACAACTTTGGGCATGAAATACCAAGAGTGTAATAAAATGTTCTGATGAGCAATGCCTCTCTGTCTGATGTAAATATGTTTTATTATCATTGGATAATAAAGAAACAGCTTTTGCCTACGCACAGCAGGATAGAGTTAGGTTTAAAAACTAAACTGAATGCAGGGAGAAAGAAGGTGGAGTCAGACAGATGCCATGTAGCTGCCGAAGGAGAAAGACACTGGGACCTTACCAGTAGGCCACAACCTCATTGTGATTCATAGATTAATAGAAATGGGTTAAAATATAAGAGCTATCTAGAAATACACCTGAACTGTTGGCCAAACAGTGTTGTAATTAATAAAGATTCTATAGGATTATTCAGTTCTGGGCAGCCAGGAAACCAATGCACAGTCTCTGTTCACAATGGTCTCTGTATAAAGAAAGAACTCTTTTTTGTAGCTCAGTTTTAAGTAATTCTGGATAGTGGGAGACCTCCACAGCAACTTCGAGTATTTAATATTTACTATTACTTGCTCACCCAGAGGACAGCTATTCACCAAAGAATTCATGGGTTTGAACTTGAATAAACCCCATGATGATAAAGTTATCAAATAAAACTCATAAAATAAAGATAGAGTCAATTTCTAGGATGACAAAACTGTGTTAGGACACTCTCAGAAAATAACTACTGGGAACTACATCACAGGCATTTTCCAGAAAGACTTCCTGTATGCATATAATTATTCATTAAATTTTGTAGTGTTGACTATTAAAACCAGCTTCCTCTATGGTTTCGTTACATACCCAGTTTCACAATTAATTTTTAAACAACTATTGTTACAATATAACCAGCGAGTTTGAATTTAGTCATTATCCAAAGTATTCTTCTAAATATTGTCCTTATGTTACTTCCTACAATTCAGAATCAAAGCAGTATTGCTATATTCATTCTTATCATGAAGTCAGGCTTCCCTAGGTATCAGTTTAAAAGTGACAGAAACAAATAGAAGATTTAGGATTCTTCTCCTTGAATTATCAAACTGCTTCAGATTACAGGCTTTGTATATTTGAAAGCCATTCAAGTGTTAGCCACATCAACACTCTTCTCCAAACACGGCTTGGAGTTCTCCATACTGCCACATGGCAGTGTCATCTTCTGTGAGGCAATCATCAGTCTCCCTTGCCAGACTAGAGGTTCATATATCAAAACTTATTCTCTGTGGGTGTCAAGCTCCAAAAATTTGGCATATGCATTACTTATCTACTTAACACAGGGAATGTGAATTTCAAATAAAATGGCAGCTGAAGCCGTTTTACTTATGTAAAGTTATGTAGTGTGTACCGTTACCAAGGCTATTAGAACAGGTGTATTGGAGCTTAATACTGATTTTAAAATTGTTTATGGCCATATACCCCTTTCATCTTAAATGTGCTTTCTCATTATGTATATTTCACTTTCTTCTAATGATGTGTTACTATTTTTTTCCTATTTTTGTATTGTTCACAGATGAATGTATTTTGTATGGTCTCTAATTTGCAAATAGGAAAAGACATGCAGAAGGAACCATTTGGTAAATTAATGAAACATTTAATAATTATACAGATTTTGTGACTCCAAATCAGTACATTAAGGTTTTATATTCACTTATCTTTAATTCATGTGCAGTTCATTGATGCAAATGTTTTGGTTATGACATTTCTATTAAATCAAGTACATGTTCCAGTACAATCTCCATGTGACCTTAGGGCCTTATCTGACTTTTTAACTTCACTCAGTGATATTAATGATGGGACACATTCTCATTTCCTGGAAATTTTCAAAGCTCTTTCATACCATTACTTTATAAGATGATTGTTCAGTAACTACTCTTGGCAATCTTTACTACAAAAAAATTTGGGCAACATGTATTTGCATATTTAACTTGCCTGATTAGCATAGAGATAATCTTATGATTGATTTTCTGTTTAATCTAAACCTAAATGCAGAATCAATATATGAACAATAAAATATCATTCAGAATTGGTAAGAAAATGATATAAACTTCCAGATGTTCCCTGGTGCATGTATTTTGTATGGTTTACAGTATGCATTATTATTTAACATATTATGACTAGTCCATGAATTATTAAATACATTCCTTTAAACTTTCTAGCATTTCAATATAAAAAATGAAGAGAAATTTTTCAGCCACTCTTTCTAACAGCTTTTTGGGTTGCAGTTTTTATGTAGTAAGGAAGGCAATAATTACTTTCTATGTGGCAAAATCTTCATTCTAATACTTTACTATTTCCTTAGAAAAGTATATTTAAAAGTAAGCATAGGTGCTAAGAATTTATATTTACATGGACAAATAGATTCACAAAATACCTTTAGGAATTCTACTAACTGACTTTCCATGACTTGAATGCTTACTAACAAGGATATTTTCCCCAAATTACTAAACTAGGCACATTTATTTTCAAATCCTGTTGTTTCAATTTATACAATGTTAATGTTTATTGATAATTTATTTTTACTCTAAAGTCTTCATGTTGATTTCCTTTTCTAAAGTTTATCATCCTTAGCCCAGATTTAAATTTGCACTAAAATTTATCTATGTACATTGATATTGAAATATAGGATTTCTCTTCTTTTTTGACTTTTATGTATATGTCTATATGTTTGTTTTTAAATCTGTATAGCAATTCTAGTATGATATCTTATTTTGGTTCATGCTCCTCAAAATCATAATGATGCTGCAATAATTTTTTTGTTTTGTGCTAGATAAATCCCCAGTATGAATGTGGAGTGGTCATGAAGCTCCTTCCCTAGATGAAGAGCTACTGGTAATTGACAATTCCTTGGAAAGGGACAGTTAATTTTCTTTAAAGGTGTGACCTCTTGTAGTCACACCACTTCTCAGTGGATGACCTCACTCCCAAGAGTATATGAGCAGCACAGATTTGACAAATTTGACAAATTTGTTATTTATTTTATTTTGAATAAGACATGAAATTAGAGTTTAAGAAGGTAATGGTGGCTTTGGGAGGAGATAGGAAAAGTTGAAGGTAAATATGATCAAAATACAATGTATGAAGTTTTCAGAAAACTAATCCAAAAAAGAAAAACTATGGAATAATTTATTGTTTTCTACTTTTGTACCACAAAACTTGTGATTTTGCAGTTGCCCATTTCTATTTCTGAATTTTATTATTAAATTACTCTTGCATATATGTCTGTGTTTTGTGTGTATGCATGCATGTGTGTATATGTTGTGTGTGTGCTTTTATTAATGTTCAGATGTGTTCAGGCACACATATGTAAGTAGTATGTTGGGAGTAGTGGGTAATCTTAGAAATGAGTTCCACCTCCTTAAACACTAGACAGGCTGTCCCACAACCCCCATGAATGTACCTGGCTCCATCTCCCTAGTACTATGATGAAAATATGTCTCAATCTTCCTGACTTTTTGATGTGTGTACTGGGGACTTAAGTAGGTACTCAGTGTTATGAATTGAGAACTTAACCAGCGACCCTACTGCATTTTCCCAGATCTCTGGTAATTTTCTTTTCCTGTGTTAAATTTATTTTCATATGAACTCCAAGTTATTTTGGTAAGTAACATGTGTGAATATCCAGTAGAATATATTTCTCTTTTTATTTAAATTTTCTAAAAAGCATTAAGTATCCTGTCAAGTTGCAAACCATAACAAAAGCAGTCCTACAGATATCCCATTTAGATTGTATTTAACTTTAGGTTTTAATTCTGAAAGAGATGGCATCATTATATTAGAACCTTCCAAACCAAATAAATCACTTTATTCTCAGTTATCTATACACCTTTTATAGCTATAAGTAAAATGCTAACAGAGTTTAATAAAATTTAGTTTATTAATTTTATGAATATACCATGGCAGTAGAAATTATTAATTTTGAGAAAAGTCAGACTTTGGATATAGGTGAGTTGTCAGAAAGCTTGTCTAGCATGTATAAAATCTTGTTTGATCCCTGGTAGCACACAAAACCAAAGATAATGACACTTTCTTGTATTCTCAGTACAGGTTAAGAAGAGCTGCCCACCTTGTTTTTTTAAGATATGGTGTTTCATTGGCTTGAAATTCATGACATAGGCTTGGCTGGCTGGCGAGATAAGTGCCAGGAGGCAGCTAGTCTCCTCCCTACTAGCACCAGGATTACAGTTGTGCAGTGCACCATCATGCCTGGCATTTTTATATAAGTTTGTGGGCTCAAATGCAGGGCCATATGTTTGCATGACAACTGCTATTCCAACTAACCCCTCTTCCTATCCTCATCTTAACTAGTACTTAACAATTAGTATTCAATGACAGTAAAGTTAATTTCATATGTTTTTAGTGTGCAAAGTTCTCTCGACCAAGGGAAAAACATTGATTTTTTTTTCTTACTACTCAGAAATCTTGGTGCCTCAGCGAAAGTCTGCTTGCTGGGAAGTGTATGAAGGATTTGTGCAAGGAACAGAAGGGAGAAAAGAAGCTGTTCACATCAGATTCTGGATATATAACCACTTTCTTACACTTTCTCCCATAAGGTAGAGAAATGTATGCATGAAAGTGTGGTATCAAAGTAGAACCAGTCATGTGATCATTTCTAGAAACTGATGATAAATTCCTATTGTGATCTTCATGAAAAATGACTGGGGAGAAGATCATATTTGTCCCAGGCCCATCAGGAGATTAAGGAGAAAAATGCAATCAATTATAATGTATAAAAGAAGTACAGGACACCCTCTTAGTACTACACTCTTAGTATTCAGTATTTACTGTTAACATGACATGTATCCGATTTATGGATGATGATCCTTTTGTTCTAGTTTCTTAAATACTTAAACCATTTCAATTGTCCTAGGGTATCAATATCTCTGTTAAGGGAAATTTAGAAATTAAAGAAAGATAATAAAAGCAAATCATTTCCTTTTCATTTTGGTTTTTCAAGACTGGGTTTCTCTGTGTAGCCCTGGATGTCATGGAACTTATTTTTTTGTGACCAGGCTGGCCTCAAATTCACTGAGATCCTTCTTCTCTGCCTCCTGAGTGCTGGGATTAAAGGCATGTGCCACCATGACCCGACTAACAGATCTTTTCTAATATGGACCACCCTCCGCACTCCCGGTTTTACCAGAACTGACAGATGCGCAAGGAGAAACACTAAAACTACATGAGGAGAAACATCATTCTGCAATATATTAATACCTTCTTGATCCCAAGTGTTTATAATTTTTACTCTCAGAGAAAATAATGTACATATGTTTACTTAACAAACTTTTATTTAAAATGCATATGAGGCTTTGTGGGGAATGTCATGTACATGACAAAAAAAAACAACAACAAAAAACAGACATTTAGAGATCCTCTTTTAAAGGTATCCCTCACAGTAGAGTGAAAACCTTGATGCTGGCAACAGTGAGAGAGATGTAACACAAGTCCAGACAGTGCTGACAATCTCCAGTGAGAGATGTGATCCTTATATTCTTTCTTGTCTTAAGCCAAATAAAAATTTTATGTACACCAAGAAAACATTTCCAGTTCTTAGATTTCTTTCTCTTTCATGCAAAGTATATACTTGCCAGTAGCTTTTGAAGTTAAATGCCATAAAAATTAACACATGTTGCAAAGGAAAAATGATGTAAGAGAACGTATGTAACCATTAGAAAAAGAATAGTGGTTGTGATCTTTAGGTCTGCCTAACTAAGAGCTCTTAAAGCCAAACATTGTTCTCAGTCATTGACGACATGACTCTTGGGTGTATGTCTTCCAGAGAAGGCGTATGCACAATCAAACCTTCAAGCTCTTCCTGAACCACTTGCTTTTACTTGGTGTTTCCTAATAGGGTGTGTGGGATGTCAAAGTGGTTTTACATTATGAATTGTGAGTGGACATTCCACAGCATTACCTTCCCAGTATCCCTTCACTCGTTCTGTGCATTGAAATAGGATTTCAAACATGCTCAAATACATTCTTGTGACCATCTTGCTTCACGAAACTTACTTCAGTTCTAGTCTGAATTTTGTTGTTTGTTTGCTTTTATTTATTTTTAATTAAAAATTTCCACCTCCTCACCTCCTTCCATTTCCCTTCCCCTCTCCCCAGTTCCCCTCCCCCTCCCTCTCCAGTCCAAAGAGCAGTCAGGGTTCCTCCCCGCTACATTCACGTCTAGGAAGGTGAGCATCCAAACAGACAAGGCTCCCACAAAGCCAGTACATGCAGTAGGATCAAAACCCAATGCCATTGGCCTTGGCTTCTCAGTCAGCCCTCCCTGTCTGCCACATTCAGAGAGTCCAGTTTGATCACATGCTCCATCAGTCCCAGTCCCGCTTGCTTTGGTGAGCTCCCATTAGACCATCCCCACCGTTTCAGTGGATGAGTGCACCCCTCGCGGACCTGAATTCCTTGCTCATATTCTCCCTCCTTCTGCTCCTCATTTGGACCTTGGGAGCTCAGTCCAGTGCTCCAATGTGGATCTCTGTCTCTAGCTTCATCCATAGCCATATGAAGGGTCTAATCTTAACTAACCTCAAGAGAATGAGGAGAGCTATGGAAGGAAGGAACAAGACATAGTGCCAGTACAAATCACGTACTGAAGGAATAAACCATAGAATGCTTACTATAGCTTTCACAGCACAACATAAGTCTTTACTCAGCATCAATGGACATAGTTTGCAGCTGTCATTCATATATATGGACTTTCTTCATTTAACAGAATTAAAATGATCCATATGCTGAAGAAACTAGTGTGTTATGGTCAAATGTCTGTGTCTTTGTCCTGTCACTGAAATACTTTGAGCCTTCAGTTTTTCCACATGTTCACATTATCTGATTACCAATTCTAAGCAGTGTTTTATCCCTGTATTGTGATTGTACAGGTAGCATTGTACATACTGAAAAGGTTATAGTTAGAAACACATGTACATTCATTTGCATGCAAAATTCGAGAAGTCATTGTTTTTTATGGCAGAGTAGTACTCTAATGTGTATATATTCCACACTTTCTTCATCCATTCTTCCATTGAAGGATATCTAGGTGGTTTCCAGGTTCTGGCTATTACAAATAATGCTGCTATGAACATAGTTGAACACATATTTTTGTCATATGATAGGGCATCTCTTGGGTATATTCACAAGAGTAGTATTGCTGAGTCCAGGGGTAGATTGATCCCGAATTTTCTGAGAAACCACCACACTGCTTTCCAGAGTGGTTGTACAAGTTTGCATTCCCACCAGCAGTGGATGAGTGCACCCCTTTCTCCACAACCTCTCCAGCAAAGGTTATCATTGGTGTTTTTGATTTTAGCCATTCTGACAGGTGTAAGATGATATCTCAAAGTTGTTTTGATTTGCATTTCCCTGATCACTAAGGAGATTGAGCATGACCTTAAGTATCTTTTGGCCATTTGAACTTTTTCTGTTAAGAATTCTCTGTTCAGTTCAGTGCCCCATTTTTTAATTGGGTTAATCGGCATTTTAAAGTCTAGTTTCTTGAGTTCTTTATATATTTTGGAGATCAGACCTTTGTCTGTTGCAGGGTTGGTGAAGATCTTCTCCCAGTCAGTAGGTTGCCTTTTTGTCTTAGTGACAGTGTCCTTTGCTTTACAGAAGCTTCTCAATTTCAGTAGGTCCCATTTATTCAATGTTGCCCTTAATGTCTGTGCTGCTGGGGTTATACATAGGAATCGATCTCCTATGCCCATCTGTTGTAGGGTACTTCCCACTTTCTCTTCTATCAGGTTTTAGTGTGTTCAGATTGATATTGAGGTCTTTGATCCATTTGGACTTGAGTTTTGTGCATGGTGATAGATATGGGACAGAGACCCACACTGGAGCATTAGACTAAGCTCCCAAAGTCCCAATGAGGAGCAGAAGGAGGGAGAACATTAGCATGGAAGTCAGGACCACGAGAGGTGCACCCATCCACTGAGACAGTGGGGCTGATCTATTGGGAACTCACCAAGGCCAGCTGGACTGTTACTGAAAAAGAATCAGATAAAACCGGACTCTCTGAACATGAGGGCTGATAAGAAGCCAAGGAAAATGGCATGAGGTTTTGTTCCTACTTCATGTTCTGGCCTAGCAAGTTTGGATGTTCACCTTACTAGACCTGGATGGAGGGGAGAGGATCCTGGACTTTACACAGGGCAGGGAACCCTGACTGCTCTTTGGACTGGAGAGAGAGGGGGAGAGGAGTGGGGGGAGGTAGAGAGGGGCGGGAGGGGGGGAATGGGAGGCTGGGAGGAGGCAGGAATTTTTTTTACAATAAAAAAATAAACTAAAAAAAAAAAAGAAACACATGTAAACACACAGGCACACACACAAATATGCATTAAATAATATTTGGTAAGAAAAGACAGCCTTGAATATGAAGGAGAGTTGGGGAAGATATATAGGAATACTAGGAGAAAAAAATGAAGGGAGATATATGAAAATTAAGTTACAACTTCAAAAAATTAAAAAATAAAAACTAAAAAGATTTTTTATTGATATTCTTGTTGCCATTAAATGTTATTAGTAGACTTTAAATTGCAGGAATTTTTATTTTGGCAAACTGAGGAAATGTGACCTGATAACCATGGATGTCAATATTTATTTTTTATATGTCTTGAAGAGCTGTTGCTTACCACTGGAATCTAAAACACAACAAATATATCTTTTCTTTGAAAAGTCATCTTTTGTCACTTTTAAAAATCCCATTCTTTTCCTCTGGACCCCACCTTCATCAGCCCTCATTACACCTGCTGGCTCTGTGTCATGTCCGTTTCATTATTTAGCAGCATAAGCGAACTTTTAATTCAAATTACGATTATTAATTTCTCTGGTTAATTCTCATACAAATATAATTGTGATGGCACAGAATGCATTATATTCCATTATTAAAAACTAGTAAGGTAAAATACATGTTCATAGATTAATTGATCAATGAATCATGTATATTTTGCTATTAGCATTATTGATATTGACATACTGATATCTAAAACATTGTATTTCATATTTTTCAAATTATGGAAACATCGAAAAGGTGAAAAGTTTAAAGTTTTTTACGTACAGAAATCATGAAAAATATTTCATAATTTGTCAACAATTTAAATTCAACATTGTTTGCATTTTCTTCTTTTAGTGTGTGAACTAATTGGTATTATAGTATATTCTAAATTCTGATTTTGTCTTTTCAGCTTTTTAGATAACTACATACATGTTTAGAGTTGATAACAATGGCAGCACACAAAATTTGAAATTAGAAGTATTAACTTAAAAGCTTGAAATAAATGTTTTCCTAGAAAAGCATGAAAATCAAATTTCTGCCACTGCAGACAAGCACAGGTCTACCATGCTAGATCTTAGGGTAGCATGCGTTATTTAAAAAACCTTCCAATGTGCTGGTACTTGCAAGTGATTTTGCAAATTTTATAATAGTGATCTTATTTTCTGAAGAAAGCTACTTTTTCTAAAGAATTACTAATGATTAGAATTACTGCTAATCATTATTTTGTTTCTTCATACAAATACCAAGTTAGCTAAACACTGGCACATGGGACAAAAATAACTTGAGTATTTACCCTGTAATTATGTGATATTAACCTTATAATTAAAGAAACTAGAGTTGCCACATACACAAAGTGCACTTCCAGGAAGTAAGTGCACTATAAAATAAAGCAATTACAGAAATAAACTATATAATTAAAAATCTCTTAAGGCAGCAACAAGGTTTGCCCAGCTAATTCTAAAAGTACAGAAACAGTTGCTCCAGATGCATTATCCTGTAGTTTACGAAGAGTAGGAAATGTGTCTTTTTCAGAAAGCTCTTCTCCAGAGAGAACACAAACAAACTAAAGCCTTTTCATTTGTTCTCAGAGTGGGCAGATTCACTGGGCTTGGGTACAGGCTCACATTAGATCAGCATTCTTCCCACTAATGTCCAAATGCATTCTTGATAAAAAGCATTGATTCAAAACAGACTCATCTGTTGGCATTGAGAGAAACAATGCCTCTGTAAGACTTGATCTAAATAAGCACTAAACTGCCTTTTCAGAAACCCTTCATGTATCCGGGAGACATTTCTCTTTTAGAAACTACATGTTTGATACATCCCCTGATGCCCATCATTTTGAAGATGTACACTTGATAACACAGGAGCCAATATTCACTTTATTATTATATTCATGGTTATTAATATAACTTCCTAATCACAACATTATTTTGGGACATCCGGAGTAACTTGACTTTATCTTGGGTTCATTTATAGAACATTTTATTTCACTAACAGTGGTAAGAGTAATTTTTATAATTTCAGAAACATTTGTCATAAAATGAGAAGTAGCTACGGCTGAACTCACAACTACCAATGTAGAATAATTTGCATGGATGTCCACCACCATATCTTACATTTGAGAAGCGACTATACGTAAGAAACTGTTAATAAAGGAGGCAATCATCCTCCCTACTGTTGGCTTCAAGCAAACTCCATGACCTAAATGAAATTTTCTATATATTAGTAAAATTGTTAAATATGGCCCAAAATAATTTACATGTTGAACCCTTGTATAACTATGTAGCTTACCCATTTCAAACAAGATTTCAAAATGATACATTTCAACTACAGAAGAATTTCTTCATTTGCATGACCAGCCTCTAATAACTGACTCTTTACCTCACTCCTTAAATCCTTGTTGTATTTCATTTATAATTAAAATCAAAATTAGCATATGAATAGTATAGATATATTAACAAGTAGAAACAGAATGAAGTATCCTAAAAGCTGTCCTTTTGACTGTAAACACTACTCCATTATATATGTAATAGATGAAGTGGATGACCCAGCCCTTCCTGTGAAAGTAGTAAATCGTCCATAGCACTGACATTGTGCATACACAGATGTGAAGACTTAAGCCTTTATTCACACCCAATTCCCACATCATATTTAAATACAAGCAATTACAATGGCCTGAAGTATATAATTGTCTCATTCTCCCAATAGGACAGCCAATCTAAATGTATATTTCTTCTGGAGACACTCCCTACCAGTGGTTCTCAACCTTCCTAATGCTGCAACCCTTTAATACCCTTTAATTGTGGTGATTTCCAACCATGAAATTATTTTTATTGTTACTTTATAACTATAATTTTGCTACTGTTATGGATCACAACATAAATACCTGTGTTTTCTGATAGTCTTAGTAGACCCCTGTGAAAGGGGTTGTGACCCATTGTTTGAGAGCCAGAACTCTACACCATAAGTCATTTCTCATTCAGCTTGGAAACAAACTTTTCTAGGACATCAAATCCAGCAGCCCTCACCATTGATAGGCCTGTCTTATGATCAATGCTACAAAATTTGCAGGCCAAATTTCAGCAAAAAATCACAATGAGATAGCATAGTTACGTAAATATAAATAATTTGTTACTACTGTTTTAATAATATTTATACTTTCAAATTTCTTTCAGCTTGAACTATTTACTAATAATTTCTCCTCGTTTGTCTCTCCTCCAAATACTTAACTAAGTAATACAAAAATCATAAAAATAATTATTGAGAAATAAATTGATTAAATGTATGTTTCTTTTATTACCACTGTGATAATACACGTACTTATATGTTTTTGATCACTTTATTCAGCAGTTTAATATGCTCAATCTCAAACAAATTAATAATGAATCTTATTGTTTTTCCATAAATTTTGCTATATATTTTTTAAATACAAATAATTACATATAATAAGAATTATGTTTATGTTATCTCTTTTAATCTTCTGAATGTGTTTAGGGTGTGTTTCTGTGGGAGAGTGGGTGGGTGTGAACCATGGTATATACCATTGTGTACATTTAGAGGTCAGGACCATTTCAAACACTCAGTTTTCATATTCCACCTTGTTTGATTGAGACAGGGTCTCTTTTGTGTTGTCCTGTTGAAAGAAATGGGGTCACTGGCTTCAGAACATCTGAGGATTCATCAGTTTCAGCCCTGAATCTGGTAGCAGCAGTACTGACTGATGAACCACGGACACTGTAGCCCAGACTCTAACACTAAAACAGTGGGCACTTATACTCTTGGTCCAGTTGGTGACACTAAGAGAACTCCCTTCCTCCCCTCCGTCATTAGCACTAGAACAGAACAGGAAAAAAAAAAAAAAAAAAGCTATCAAGTGCAAGAGCAATTTACTGAGGTAGAAACCACCAAAAGATCATTAACCAAGTTAAGGTGGAATATGTGTTTAATAATGGATAAATCAATGTTGAAGTAATTTAATTTTTTCTTCTTTATTTTATTGATTTTTATTGAGCTCTACAAATAATTTTTAATTTCATGAATGGTAACTACGAATGATACAAACTCTGAAGACAGATCAGACTTACAGAAAGAAACTTAAGACATAAATTAGAGTACATTTTTTCTATAAAAAAAAAAAGAGCCGGTTTTGGAAAGAACAATAGATCTAGGACTAAGGTGAAGGAATACCAAGGTAAAAGCAATATGGCAGATAAGATAGCAAGGAATGCAAAGAACCAGTAGGGTAGAAAGAATCGCACGGAATATGATGCTTGAAATCTCATGGAATGACAGTTTTCATTAAAATCAGGTCAGTTATCGATATTAAATATTTCTCAGGCATGAGGACACATGAAAACTGGCAGATATTCTTTGCGTTTAATTTTTCAGCTTGACTTTCTTATCACTAGGTTGTATACCTTACATAAATAACTTAATGGGTAAAGATTTATTTTAGTATAGCTTCAGAGGTTTCAGTCCAGGATTTTTGGACCTATTGTGTCTGGGATATAAAGTGTGGCAAAACATCATGTCAGTATGACCAAAGCGGACACTCTTTGCCTCGTATTGTTGAGGATGAATAGAAAATGGGTAAGTTTCCTATATCTTCTCAGCCTACAGGATGTTGCTTCTCACACAAGGCAGGTCTTTGTTCTTTAGTTAATCCTCTCTAGAAATTATGAAAGACATACTTATACATATGTTTTTGCTAATCTTCCAGGACATTGTCATTTCATCCAAGTGGATGAGTAATCACCACACATCCGTTGTCACCTCAACACCCAAACACATCTTTTTAATGTTTTAGTCTCAAAAGCTCATGCTCATCCACAAACGGAAAAAGAAAGAAAAACCCACCACGCAGCCTTTCTCTAAGAACTCCTATAGTACCAAAAACCCCAGCACTGTTCAAAATTCTTTATTCAATCTTCTTTAATACCTAAGAGGAAACTGTTAGCTGTGAACTTCCACAAAGCCCCAGCAAGTTACTTACTTAATGCCTTCGTTACTTTTCTGCAGTAAAGACCAAGGCAACTCTTAGAAAGAATTTAATACAGTTTCAGAGGATTAGCCCATTGTCATGGCAGGAAATATGGCAGGAGGCATGCGTGCATCAGGCTGAGAGCTTACATCGTACACACAGGTAGAGAGGAAGAGGAAGAGGAAGAGGAAGAGGAAGAGAAAGAGAAAGAGAAAGAGAAAGAGAAAGAGAAAGAGAAAGAGAAAGAGAAAGAGAAAGAGAAAGAGAAAGAGAAAGAGAAAGAGAATGAGAAAGAGAGAGGCAGTAAGACAAAGAAAGAAAGAGGGAGGGGGATAAGAGGACTGAGTCTACTGAAACCTCAAAGTCCACTCCCAGTGACAACTGTTATCATTTCCATCATCCAGAGCTCTGGCAAAATGTCTAGCCACCCCAAGCACTGACACTTCTGCACCGCTCATGCTGTCAAGTGTTCAGGCAGTTTACATAGTCACCCAGGGCCTTCAAGCCATCTGTGATCTTCATGCACCATGGTCATGAGATCTACCATGACACAGATACGTAAGCTCCTGTGTGTATGTGCTAGGCAGCCTTTAAAACCTGGAGATGGATCAAAACCCAGTGGCATTGTCCTTGGCTTCTCAGCAGCCCTCATTGTCCACCATATTCCGAGAGTCTGGTTTTATCCCATGCTTTTTCAGTCCCAGTCCAGCTGGCCTTGATCCTACTGCATGCACTGGCTTTGTGGGAGCCTAGCCTGTTTGGATGCTCACCTTCCTAGACCTGGATAGAGCAGGGAGGACCTTGGACTTCCCACAGGGCAGGGAACCCTGACTGCTCTTTGGACTGGAGAGGAAGGGGGAGGGAAGTGGGGCTTGGAGAGTGGGGGGAGGGGGAGGGAAAAAGGAGGATGGGAGGAGGCAGAAATTTTTAATAAAAAAATATATTATTTTCATAAAAAAAAAAACTGGAGATGCCCTTCCATGCTCTCTTTCTGTACCAGCTTCCTCAGGCCTGCACAGTGTCTTTCTCTCTCTTCCCAATAAAACTCTTAAAGCTGGGTGGTGCTGGTTCACGCCTTTAATCCCAGAACTAGGGAGGCAGAGACAGCCCAATCCTTGTCAGTTTGAAGCTAGTGTGATCGATAGAACTAGTATAGAGAAATTCTGTCTCAACCCCCCACCAAAAAAAAAAAAAAAAAAAAAAAAAAAACCTCTTAAAATGGGTTCTGTTGTTTCTGTCTCGTGATCCATTGTGGTGCCCAGTAATTTCAGACACACCTCCCCTAACAAAGCCACAGATGCTCCAGCAAAACTGACCCTCCTAATCTTTCCCAAACAGTTCCACTTACTGAGCACTAAGCTTTTAATTATTTAAGCCCATGGGGACCATTCTCATTCAAAGCACCAACAGCTCAAAAACACATATAGTAAATATTCCTATTTCAGAAGTGGTGGGTAGGGAAAGAAAGTACAGGATCCAAGTCTGTGCTTGGTTTTTTGGTTTGGGTTTTTTTTGTTTGTTTGTTTGTTTTTGTTTTTGAATACAGGATTTTTGTGTAGGATTTAGCCCTAGCTGTCGAAAAACTACTTCTGTAGATCAGGCTGACCTCAAACTCACAGAATCAACCTGTCTTTGCCTGTGCTGGGATTAAAGTCTGTCACCTTTAATCTAATCCCACCACAAAGATTTCTGACAGAATCTACAGCCAAATTAGTTTACCAGAATATGGACAAATATGAGGATATTTTGTCGCATCTGAAGCCTCATTAAAATGGGCTTTATTGTCTATATTTCTAACCACATCACACTTCTCTAAATTCCTATCAGAATTTTCCACTAAACTCTACTCATGAGGAGCCCCTTTAGCCCATATTTCTAAGTTCCAGTAGAACAGATCTTTTTCTTTTCATTCGTTTATTCCATCTAGAACCAATAACCCATAGGATGGTGTTGGTTACCCTCAGGATGGGTTTTCCCACTAAGTAAATCCTTCTGTGGAAATGCAAGATGTGCTTTCTAATCTCAGAGGTTCTCCTTAGTTTTCTCTAAATGACAACCAAGATTAATCACCCAGTGTCAAGATGACATCCACAGCGTTAAGAGATTCACATTAGTGGGGAAGATTGTTAGCATGAGGACTGCACAGGAAGGGACTTAATATTAGCTGCAGTTCAGTTGTGTACCACAGGAAGGGCAGGCACAAAATATCTGACCTCAGTGATGATTTCAAAGGAACTTATTCTTTAACAACATGTATTTGATAATAGGACTTATGGATTAAAATAATATAATTTATTCTGACATTATAGAATCCATACAGTGTTTTCAGTCTTTTATAACACTGTGTTTTAATATCCTTAAACGATATCATTTGACCTACTTTGAATCATTTTTATTTATTTATTATAGATTTCAGTCTCTTCCCCACCGCCGCCTCCCCTTTCCCTCCCCCTCCACCAATCAAGTTCCCCTCCCTCCTCAGACCAAAAAGCAGTCAGGGTTCCCTGTCCTGTGGGAAGTCCAAGGACCACCCACCTCCAACCAGGTCTAGTAAGGTGAGCATCCAAACTATCTAGGCTCCCACAAAGCCAATATGTGCAGTAGGATCAAAAACCCATTGCCATTATTCTTGAGTTCTCAGTAGTCCTCATTGTCCACTATGTTCAGTGAGACCGGTTTTAACCCAGGCTTTTTCAGACCCGGGCCAGATGGCCTTGGTGAGTTCCTGATAGAACATCCCCATTGTCTCAGTGTGTGGGTGCACCCCTCGCAGTCCTGAGTTCCTTGTTCGTGTTCTCTCTCCTTCTGCTCCTGATTTGGACCTTGAGATTTCAATCCAGTGCTCCAATGTGGGTCTCTGTCTCTGTCTCCTTTCATCGCCTGCTGAAGGTTAATATTCAGGAGGATGCCTATATGATTTTCTTTGGGTTCTCCTTCTCATTTACCTTCTCTAAGAATCCGAATTATAGACTCAATGTCCTTTATTTATGACTAGAAACCAAATATGAGTGAGTACATTCCATGTTCCTCTTTTTGGGTCTGGCTTACCTCACTCAGGATAGTGTTTTCTATTTCCATCCATTTGCCTGCAAACTTCAAGAAGTCCTTGTTTTTTACTGCTGAGTAGTACTCTAATATGTATATATTCCATACTTTCTTCATCCATTCTTCAATTGAAGGGCATCTAGGTTGTTTCCAGGTTCTGGCTATTACAAACAATGCTGCTATAAACATAGTAGAGCATATACTTTTGTTGTGTGATAAGGCCTCTCTTGGGTATATTCCCAAGAGTGGTATTGCTGGGTCCATGGGTAGGTTGATCCCAAATTTCCTGAGAAACCTCCACACTGCTTTCCAGAGTGGTTGCACAAGTTTGCATTCCCACCAGCAATGGATGAGTGTACCCCTTTCTCCACAACCTCTCCAGCAAAGGCTATCATTGGTGTTTTTGATTTTCGCCATTCTGACAGGTGTAAGATGGTATCTTAAAGTTGTCTTGATTTGCATTTCCCTGATCGCTAAGGAAGTTGAGCATGACCTTAGGTGTCTTTTGGCCATTTGAACTTCTTCTGTTGAGAGATCTCTGTTCAACTCAGTGCCCCATTTTATAATTGGGTTGATTAGCCTTTTACGGTCTAGTTTCTTGAGTTCTTTATATATTTTGGAGATCAGACCTTTGTCAGTTGTGGGGTTGGTGAAGATCTTCTCCCAGTCAGTGGGTTGCCTTTCTGTCTTAGCGACAGTGTCCTTTGCTTTACAGAAGCTTCTCAGTCTCAGGAGGTCCCATTTATTCGATGAGGCCCTTACTGTCTGTGCTGCTGGGGTTATACGTAGGAAGTGGTCTCCTGTGCCCACGTGTTGTAGAGTACTTCCCACTTTCTCTTCAATCAGGTTCAGTGTGTTTGGACTGATATTGAGGTCTTTCACCCACTTGGACTTGAGTTTTGTGCATGGTGATAGATATGGGTCTATTTTCATTCTTCTACAGATTGACATCCAGTTTTGCCAGCACAATTTGTTGAAGATGCTCTCTTTTTTCCATTGTATACTTTTAGCTCCTTTATCGAAAATCAGGTGTTCATATGTTTGTGGGTTAAAGTCAGGGTCTTCTATTCGATTCCATTGGTCGACTTCTCTGTTTTTATGCCAATACCAAGCTGTTTTCAATACTGTAGCTCTGTAATAGAGTTTGAAGTCAGGGATGGTAATGCCTCCAGACGTTCCTTTATTGTATAAGATTGTTTTGGCTATCCTGGGTTTTTTGTTTTTCCATATAAAGTTGATTATTGTCTTCTCCAGATCTGTGAAGAATTTTGATGGGATTTTGATGGGGATTGCATTGAATCTATAGATTGCCTTTGGTAGAATTGCCATTTTTACTATGTTGATCCTCCCAATCCAAGAGCAAGGCAGATCCTTCCATTTTCTGGTGTCCTCTTCTATTTCTTTCTTCAAAGACTTAAAGTTCTTGTCAAATAGATCTTTCACTTCCTTGGTCAGGGTTACCCCAAGATATTTTATGCTCTTTGTGGCTATCGTGAAAGGTGATACATCTCTGATTTCCCTCTCTGTTTCTTTATCCTTAGTGTATAGGAAGGCAACTGATTTTTTGGAGTTGATCTTGTATCCTGCCACATTACTAAAGGTGTTTATCAGCTGTAAGAGTTCTTTGGGGGCTGGAGAGATGGCTCAATGGTTAAGAGCACTGCCTGCTCTTCCAAAGGTCCTGAGTTCAATTCCCGGCAACCACATGGTGGCTCACAACCATCTGTAATGAGGTCTGGTGCCCTCTTCTGGCCTACAGACATACACACAGACAGAATATTGTATACATAATAAATAAATATTTTAAAAAAAGAGTTCTTTGGTAGAGTTTTTGGGGTCGCTTATGTATACTATCATATCATCTGCAAATAACGAAAGCTTAACTTCTTCCTTTCCAATACGAATCCACTTCATCCCCTTATGTTGTCTTATTGCTATTGCTAGAACTTCAAGCACTATATTGCAGAGGTATGGAGAGAGTGGACATCCTTGTCTTGTTCCTGATTTTAGTAGGATGGCTTTGAGTTCTTCTCTGTTTAATTTAATGTTAGCTGTTGGCTTGCTATAAATAGCTTTTATTATATTTAGGTATGACCCTTGTATCCCTAGTCTCTCCAATACCTTTATCATAAAGGGGTGTTGAATTTTGTCAAATGCTCTTTCAGCATCTAATGAAATGATCATATGGTTTTTTTCTTTCAGTATGATGGATTACATTGATAGATTTTCATATGTTGAACCAGCCCTGCATCTCTGGGATGAAGCCTACTTGATCATAATGGAAAATTTTTTCTAATGTGTTCTTGAATTTGGTTTGCCAGTATTTTATTGAGAATTTTTGCATCGATATTCATGAGTGAGAAAGGCCTGTAATTCTCTATCTTGGTTGGGTCTTTGTGTGGTTTTGGTATCAGGGTTACTGTAGCTTCATAAAAGGAATTTGGCAATGACTTTTCTGTTTCTATATTGTGAAATACGTTAAGGAGTATAGGTATTAGCTCTTCTTGGAAGGTATGGTAGAATTCTGCATTGAAGTCATCTGGTCCTGGGATTTTTTGGAAGGGAGATTTTTGAAAACAGCTTCTAGTTCTTCGTGACTAACAGGTCTATTTAGATTGTTCTCCTGGTCTTGGTTTAGCTTCTGTATATGGTGCTTATCTAAAAAAATGTCCATTTCTTTTGCATTTTCCAGTTTTGTGGCATACAGGCTTTTGTAGTAAGATCTAATGATTCTCTGAATTTCCTCTGTGTCTGTGGTTATGTCCCCCTTTTCATTTCTGATCTTATTTATTTGCGTTTTCTCTCTCTGTTGTTTAATTAATTTGGATAGGGGTTTGTCAATCTTGTTGCTTTTCTCCAAGAACCAACTTTTTGTTTCATTGATTCTTTGGACTGTTTTCTGTGTTTCTATTTTGTTGATTTCTGCCCTCAGTTTGATTATTTCCAGTCTTCTACTCCTTCTGGGCA